>NC_053393.1:19888321-20241174 GCF_905171765.1 Bufo bufo | reverse complement strand
GAATGCACTGACGCACAACCACTTCTGTTTCCTGATGATGAGGACATGGGAATACCACCTCAGCACGTCTCTGATAATGACGAAACACAGGTGTCAACTGCTGCGTCTTTCTGCAGTGTGCAGACTGAACAGGAGGTCAGGGAGGAAGACCGGGTGGAAGACGATGCAGGGGACGATGAGGTCATAGACCCCACATGGAATGAAGGTCGTGCCACTGACTTTCAGAGTTCAGAGGAAGAGGCAGTGGTGAGACTGAGCCAACAGCGTAGCAAAAGAGGGAGCAGGGGGCAAAAGCAGAACAACCGCCACCAAGAGAGTTTGCCTGCTACTGGCCACCGCCACCTGGGACCGAGCACCCCAAAGGCAGCTTCAAGGAGTTCCTTGGCGTGGCAATTCTTCAAACAATGTGCTGACGACAAGACCCGAGTGGTTTGCACGCTGTGCCATCAGAGCCTGAAGCGAGGCATTAACGTTCTGAACCTTAGCACAACCTGCATGACCAGGCACCTGCATGCAAAGCATGAACTGCAGTGGAGTAAACACCTTAAAAACAAGGAACTCACTCAGGCTCCCCCTGCTACCTCTTCTGCTGCTGCCGCCTCGGCCTCTTCCTCCGCCTCGGGAGGAACGTTGGCACCTGCCGCCCAGCAAACAGAGGATGTACCACCAACACCACCACCTCCGTCACCAAGCATCTCCACCATGTCACACGGCAGCGTTCAGCTTTCCATCTCACAAACATTTGAGAGAAAGCGTAAATTCCCACCTAGCCACCCTTGATCCCTGGCACTGAATGCCAGCATTTCTAAACTACTGGCCTATGAAATGCTGTCATTCAGGCTGGTGGACACAGACAGCTTCAAACAGCTCATGTCGCTTGCTGTCCCACAGTATGTTGTTCCCGGCCGCCACTACTTCTCCAAGAGAGCCGTGCCTTCCCTGCACAACCAAGTATCTGATAAAATCAAGTGTGCACTGTGCAACGCCATCTTTGGCAAGGTCCACCTAACCACAGATACGTGGACCAGTAAGCACGACCAGGGACGCTATATCTCCCTAACTGCACACTGGGTAAATGTAGTGGCGGCTGGGCCCCAGGCGGAGAGATCTTTGGCGCACGTCCTCCCACCACCAAAGATCGCCGGGGCCGGGGCCTAAAAATATCTGACAATGGCCTGTTCCAGTGGTGGGTGACATGAAGCCTGAATCTCTGCTATGGGACCTCTCTCCTCTGTCTGGGTGCCGGGGCCTAAAAATATCTGACAATGGCCTGTTCCAGTGGTGGGTGACGTGAAGCCTTATTCTCTGCTATGACATGAAGCCTGAATCTCTGCTATGGGGCCTCTCTCCTGTCTGGGTGCCGGGGCCTAAAAATATCTGACAATGGCCTGTTCCAGTGGTGGGTGACATGAAGCCTGATTCTCTGCTTTGATATGAAGCCTGATTCTCTGCTATGGGACCTCTCTCCTCTGTCTGGGTGCCGGGGCCTAAAAATATCTGACAATGGCCTGTTCCAGTGGTGGGTGACGTGAAGCCTGATTCTCTGCTATGACATGAAGCCTGATTCTCTGCTATGGGACCTCTCTCCTCTGTCTGGGTGCCGGGGCCTAAAAATATCTGACAATGGCCTGTTCCAGTGGTGGGTGACATGAAGCCTGATTCTCTGCTATGACATGAAGCCTGATTCTCTGCTATGACATGAAGCCTGATTCTCTGCTATGGGACCTCTCTCCTCTGTCTGGGTGCCGGGGCCTAAATATCTCAGAGGCCTGTTCCAGTGGTGGGTGACATGAAGCCTGATTCTCTGCTATGGGACCTCTCTCCAATTGATATTGGTTAATTTTTTTTATTCATTTCCCTATCCACATTTGTTTGCAGGGGATTTACCTACATTTTGCTGCCTTTTGCAGCCCTCTAGCCCTTTCCTGGGCTATTTTACAGCCTTTTTTGTGACTTCAATGGAGTTCGGGTTCGGGGCGAAGTTCGGGTCGAGTTCGGGTCCCGAACTCGAACATTTTCGGGAAGTTCGACCGAACTTCTCGAAGCCGAACATCCAGGTGTTCGCTCAACTCTATTGGTGTCCACTATTATCTACTGTACACAGCGAGGGAAGGGTGCCACATTACTAAGTACCTACCCAAGGGAAGTTCTTCTTCTAGTATTAAGCATTGGAACGTATGCGCACACTACCACAACTATCTCATGTGACGTGCTCGGCACTGGCTACTATCTCTCTAGCAACTACTGCAAATATGTCATCAGTGACATCATTTACTCTTCTGAATAACACACAAGGCCATGAATTCGGACATGGTCCAGCATCCCATGTCTTCCTGATTCTGTATTACATAGTCTCTCTCTCCTCCGGTGGCTCATGGATTTGTGTTCTGTTTTCATATGTATAGTATCTTCCATATGGTGCCCTTATCCTTATTCATATATCTGAGTTACTATATTTTATTATTGGTAATGGGAGTGGGACTGTTCTTTTTGAATGATATTGTCCAATAAGCCATGTTTTTACATACTGTTTTTATGCACTTTCCAGATTCACATTGCTGAGGAAGGTCAATGAATGATGAAAACGTCCCTATTCATGAGTGGTTGCATGCTATGGTAGATGACATGTTCTGGACCTTACCAGATTTCTATGAATAGAGAAAGTTGATCGATGCACACCTTGTTGAGTACTATTTTAGATTTAGGCAGTCTGTGTAGCATAGTGCCCTCCAGAGGGAAGGATGTTCTTCGTAGACACTCACTACTCTTGACTACTAGACTAACATCTTGAATGTTAGATGTCCCTCTATTAGTTCAGACAGGTTGAAATGGAAGTTCAAGACCAAAACAAACACTTTATAGGGCTAATCTAGTCAAGATAATCTTCTGATAGGTCATAGACATATTTCAGGAGTCCTCATGGGAGAATCTGTGATCTTGAACCACCACTGATTTCCAGAATTTAACGAATGAGCTTAAACTGCTTTAACACTGCTCAGGAACTTCTTTTACTGGAAATGTAACAACATTCTAAGCAAAGACTCAATGAAATCAGGGTATTTCCCACATCATGGTGGTTGATGTGATGAGAATAAAATCTAGCTCACAGATGGCAAGACGATGCAGCACACTCCAGCAAAGATCCATGGTGAGTTCACAACCAGGATAATCCAAGCAAAAAAAGGAACTGAATCCAGGGAGTAAAAATCACAAATCTTCTTTATGCCATAACAAATATTAAAAAAACGCAGTCAGTGAAAAGCAGTTTGACGTGTTTTGGTTGAAAGATCTTACTCATAGTCTAGTAAGGTCTTTCAACTATATGCATTCTTTTTTATTTGATTTTAAATAAAGATTTTTTATTTTTTTACTCGCTGGATACAGTTGCTTTTTTTGCTTGAACTGGTTGCTTTGTCTTTCTGTGGGGCCAAGCCACCTTTTCCTGAAGACTCTCTGGTCAAGAATACAGATGAAAACTGATAGGCGTTCAAGCACCAAGATTCCCCCCATTATAACCACAGCCCAAGAGGTGTCTATGTTTTTTTTTGCGACCATTTAGGTATGTCCTTGAAATTGCTCTGCATATTATTATATAATGTCTTAATGTATGTACAGTACAGACCAAAAGTTTGGACACACCTTCTCATTCAAAGAGTTTTCTTTATTTTCATGACTATGAAAATTGTAGATTCACACTGAAGGCATCAAAACTATGAATTAACACATGTGGAATTATATTCATAACAAACAAGTGTGAAACAACTGAAAATATGTCATATTCTAGGTTCTTCAAAGTAGCCACCTTTTGCTTTGATTACTGCTTTGCACACTCTTGGCATTCTCTTGATGAGCTTCAAGAGTCCCCTGAAATGGTTTTCACTTCACAGGTGTGCCCTGTCAGGTTTAATAAGTGGGATTTCTTGCTTTATAAATGGGGTTGGGACCATCAGTTTACGTTGAGGAGAAGTCAGGTGGATACACAGCTGATAGTCCTACTGAATAGACTGTTAGAATTTGTATTATGGCAAGAAAAAAGCAGCTAAGTAAAGAGAAAAAACGAGTGGCCATCATTACTTTAAGAAATGAAGGTCAGTCAGTCAGCCGAAAAATTGGGAAAACGTAGAAAGTAAGGGCTATTTGACCATGAAGGAGAGTAATGGGGTGCTGCGCCCAGTGGCGTACCAAGGGGGGGGGGGCGGCCCGCCCCGGGTGCCACTCACAAGGGGGGTGCCAGTGGCGTAGGGATCGCCATAGCAGCCGGGCCCGCCGCGACTGAGGATAAAAAAAAAAAAAATGTGGCGAGTGGGCCAGGCGTGGCGCTGTGATAGGGGCAGGGCTCCAGATGGTCTCTCCCTCCCCATATGCTGCTGCCGCCGCGGCCAATAAGAAGAGGGACAGGGCCGGGGGAGGGGCTGTGGCCACTGCGCCACCAATGAAGATAACTGACCTGTTAATACAAATGCAGGAGGCGGGTGCCGGAATCAAATAGCGGCACCCGACCTCTATGACAGGGAGCTGCGATCAGCCTCATCAGCGGCAGTTAACCCCTCAGGTGCCGCTCCCTGTCATAGAGGTCAGGTGCCGCTATTTGATTCCGGCACCCGCCTCCTGCATTTGTATTAACAGGTCAGTTATCTTCATTAACATTGAGTGCGGCCCCCCCCCAGTATAATAAACATTGAGTGCGGCCCCCCCCCAGTATAATAAACATTGAGTGCGGCCCCCCCCAGTATAATAAACATTGAGTGCGGCCCCCCCCCAGTATAATAAACATTGAGTGCGGCCCCCCCAGTATAATAAACATTGAGTGCGCCCCCCCCCCCAGTATAATAAACATTGAGTGCGGCGCCCCCCCCAGTATAATAATAATTATTGAGTGCGCCCCCCCCCAGTATAATAAACATTGAGTGCGGCCCCCCCCCCCCCCCCCAGTATAATAAACATTGGTGGGCAGTGGGCAGTGCCAATGAGGGTTAAAAAATAAAAAATTAACTCACCTCCTCCAATTGATCGCGTAGCTGCTGCCGGTCTCCTTGTAATTTCTTCAGGACCTGTGGTGACGTCACTGAGCTCCAGCCTCTATCACATGGTCCATTACCATGGTGATGGATCATGTGATGTATCATGTGATGAGCTCAGTGACATCACCACAGGTCCTGAAGAAAGTACAGGAGACCGGCTGCTACGCGATCAATTGGAGGTGGTGAGTTAATTTTTATTTATTTTTTTAACCCTCATTGGCACTGCCCACCAATGTTTATTATGTTGGGGGGGGGGCGCACTGTGCCACCAATGTTTATTATGTTGGGGGGGGCACACTGTGCAACCAATGTTTATTATACTGGGGTGTTGGGGGGGGGGCGCACTGCACCACCAATGTTTATATGTTTATTATGCTATGGAGGGGGGGCGCACTGCGCCACCAATGTTTATTATGTTGGGGGGGCGCACTGCGCCACCAATGTTTATTATACTGGGGTTTAAGGGGGTGCAGGTTTTTATTTTATTAAGGAAGGGTTAAGGGGTCTATTAAGGGGTGGTTAATGGGTTTTATTAAGGGGGGTTAATGGGTTTATTTCATTAAGGGGGTGCCAAATGCTCTAGGTACGCCCCTGGCTGCGCCAGATGACCTGGCCTCCACAGTCACCGGACCTGAACCCAATCGAGATGGTTTGGGGTGAGCTGGACTAGAGAGTGAAGGCAGAAGGGCCAACAAGTGCTAAGCATCTCTGGGAACTCCTTCAAGACTGTTGGAAGACTATTTCAGGGGACTACCTCTTGAAGCTCATCAAGAGAATGCCAAGAGTGTGCAATGCAGTAATCAAAGCAAAAGGGGCTACTTTGAAGAACCTAGAATATGACATATTTTCAGTTGTTTCACACTTGTTTGTTATGTATATAATTCCACATGTGTTAATTCATAGTTTTGATGCCTTCAGTGTGAATCTACAATTTTCATAGTCATGAAAATAAAGAAAACTCTTTGAATGAGAAGGTGTGTCCAAACTTTTGGTCTGTACTGTATGTATGTTCCAGGAAGAATACATCATGTCTCCTGTTGCCAGACTCCTGGTCAGACCATCTCCTTGTTTTGAGGCAGCAGTGCCCTTTCCATGGAAAATCAGAAAAACAAAAACACATCCTCTTAATTAGATCACACCCATCAAAAAGATTCTAAATGGAGGAGACTAAGAGATAAAAGACATTGATTTTCATGCCTATTTCTTCAAGACCTTTTGTTTATTGGCCTTCAGAGAATCCTATGTGGTGCCCCGCAGAAACTGTACTTTGGACTATGGACATTTGTGGACATTTACCCCTATTGCTATTACGCAAAGCTATCAACTTTATTGCACTTTAAATGGTTAACTCACACTATGATTTATACCGTTGTTTACACTTATACTGTTTTATATTGTTGAACTGCATTTATATGTTTATTATAATATATCCTGTTCGTTTGCACTGTTATTGCATTGTATTTGCACTGCACTGTGGAAAGAGTTAATGTACAGTGTACAGGACACCGGGGGTGGGTCCTGGACGGGTGCTATACGGCACCACTGTTTGGACTATGGTCCATTTAAATAGAGGTAGAAGGTTCAGGGGGTCACCCAAAAAGTGGGTGAAAAGTTCCAGGCAAGCGCTAATTCAGAGAGGACTGGCTCACAGTCTTCTCTATCTTAGTAAAGTAGTTTGGGGCCTGGAATTTTGGAGGCTCCAAAGTGTTATTTGGGTGGGATGAAGCCTCCACTCCTAAACCCTGGAAGCCAGCGCACAAGGGGTTAAGATCTCACAGACAACCACCCATTAAAGCAGGAAGTGATGCTGGAGGGAGTGAGTGAGTTGGGAGAGTGCACCTGTGAGGACAAGGTGGAAGTCTGCTAGCTGCTCAGAGAGGACTTTTGAGTAGTTTGGAAGTGAAGCTGTGTCTGCAGGGAAGGTCTGGAGGACTTCTACTAAAAACGTATGTGTCTTTCTTTTGGTTGTTTTTCTGAAGAAAGACTTTTTCCTAATTTATGCTGGAAACAAGCAGGACTTTTGTTGTGACGTTTTGGATGCTGAAGAAAAGCTTTATTTTGTTTTGTTTGGTCACCAATAAAGACCCTTTGCTTTACTGACACGGTTTTACGCACTTGTCTCGCGGAGCTTAAAGACCCCCAAAGTTTACAACTGGTGGAGGATGCAGGCAAAGTGCATTTGCAGGCGCAAAAAAAACGTTTAAAACTGACATTTAAAGAGACAGTATACTTATGGCATGTCTTGGGTGAAGTCAGCCCAGGCGTTACAAACAGCAGACAAAGGCATGGAGGAGGTCGTTAAGGCTTTGGCACAAGCCACTGTGACCCAGCAGCAAGCCACTGTGGCCCAGCAGCAAGCGTCAGCAGAGTCAAACCGTCGCCATGAGGAAGCGATGGCTCAGCAGCAGCAGGCCCTGGCACAGGCTATAGCTGCGCAGCAGGAAAATACACGGCTGCTATCCGCCCAGTTTACGGCCCAGCAGGAGTCCACTCAAGCACAGGTGGCTGCCTTGCAGGAGGCCGTACAGCAGCTGGCTCAGGGACAAGCGCAAGCGGTCGTTGCCGTTAGCAACCCAGTATCTGTTAGAGCCAGCCATTTTTTGCAGAAACTAACACCCAGCGATGACGTGGAAGCCTTTCTTACCACCTTTGAAAGGATAGCAGAGAGAGAAGCGTGGCCCCGGGACCAATGGGCCGGCATTATATCGCCTTTTCTCACTGGTGACCCGCAAAAGGCCTATTTTGACCTCCCAGCTGAGCACATCAAAGACTATGAACGTCTAAAAGCTGAAATCCTGGCCCGCCTGGGAGTGACCACAGCTGTCCGGGCTCAGAGGGTGCATCGCTGGCGGTACAAATCGGACCAACCACCCAGGTCCCAGATGCATGAACTAATTCAGTTAGTTAAAAAATGGCTGCAGCCAGAAAAGTTGTCAGGTCCACAAATGGTGGAACGAGTAGTGATGGACCGGTACCTACGGTCCCTACAAGATGACCTACAGCGCTGGGTAAGCCATGGAAACCCTACTAATGCTGACCAGCTGATCGAGCTGGTTGAACGGTATACCGTGGTGGAGGACCTGCTTGGGCCTGCCAAGCGTCGAGAACCCACGCCAAGGACACCCAGACCAGCCACCAACCTGAGGAGAGAAGCCTTGCCAGATGTGGGCGTCCGCAGGTTTACACCATCTGCCCTAGAACCACGGAGGTCGGTTCCTGTACCAAAGATGGGAGACATACAATGTTGGCGATGTCGGTCCTGGGGGCATACCCGGGCACAATGCCCACTGCAGGAGGAGCCTATGGAGTGCGGAACTGGTCGGAGAAGCTCCTTCTATGTGCGAAGTGTGTGTACCACTCATCTTGACCTGGCTGCAGGACGGTTTGAGTGTGAAGTGTGGGTGAACCACCTTCCTGCCAGGGCCCTACTGGACTCCGGTAGCATGGTAACATTAGTACATGCCAGGGTACTTGGGAGGCTTAGACCAGTGACTAAAACTCTTCGGGTGGTATGCATTCATGGGGATACCAAGGAGTACCCCTTGGTTCCGGTGACTGTCTCTTATGGCCATGCCTCAGTTACACAGGAGGTCGGGGTGGTAAACAGTTTAATTCATGACATCATAGTGGGGCGGGACTGTCCACTATTTCTGGAACTATGGAACGAGGTGCAAATGGCACCACCAGGGGAACTGGGGGCACTGGGCCTGGAAGGGACAGGGTCCGAGGGGTCCGGAGCTGAAATACACCCCTCTGATATAGAAATACCTACCATTGATAATGAAGTCGCAGGGAATGCTAATGTGGAGGATAATGCCCCTGACCCAGGTCTTAAACCCGGGTTGATCTCTGAGGTGGGGGAGGTCTTCCCATTACAAGTCATGCTGGGGGAGGATGACGAGGAGCTCTCCCCAGTTGAGGAAGATGAAGGGGAAACATCCTCAAGGCCAGTACATCCAGATCTAGACGTGTCCAGAGGTGCATTTGGTACCGCCCAATTACGGGACCCTGCCTTGGTCAATGCTCGAGAGCAGGTTTCTGTTGTTGATGGGGTCCCACAAATGCCAGATGCAGACCAGAGGTTCCCTCACTTTGCGTTGAAGGGGGACTTACTGTATCGAGTGGCTGAGAGCCGAGGGGAAACTATAGAGCAGTTGCTGGTTCCCCAACCGTATAGGCGGATGCTCCTCGATCTAGCCCACAACGATGCACTGGGAGGACACCTGGGGGCGGAGAAAACAGAGGCCAGGATAAACGACCGGTTTTACTGGCCAGGGTTGAAGGCCGAGGTTAAAAGATACTGTGCGTCTTGTCCCATTTGCCAGTTAACCGCCCCAGTGCCACACTATAGAAACCCTCTGGTGCCCTTGCCGATTATCGAAGTCCCGTTTGAACGGATCGCTATGGATGTGGTGGGACCCCTGGTAAAGTCGGCACGGGGCCACCAATACATATTGGTCATCCTAGACTACGCAACTAGGTATCCAGAAGCTGTTCCTTTGAGGAAAGCCTCCTCTAAGGCCATCGCCAGGGAGTTGTTTCAAATGTTCTCACGAACTGGGTTCCCCAAAGAGATCCTGACAGACCAGGGTACCCCTTTTATGTCAAAGGTAATGGCGGACTTGTGCAAATTGTTTCAAATTAAGCAGTTGCGGACGTCTGTCTACCACCCACAGACCGATGGCCTAGTCGAAAGATTCAATAAAACCTTAAAATCCATGTTGAGAAGAGTAGTCCAGAAAGATGGGAAGGATTGGGATATGTTACTCCCTGCCCTGTTATTTGCTATCCGGGAGGTCCCGCAAGCATCCACAGGTTTTTCGCCATTTGAATTAGTGTATGGACGAAGGCCCCGGGGGTTACTCGATCTGGTAAAGGAGACATGGGAAAGTGAGTCCTCACCACACAAAACGGTGGTAGAGCATATATTTCTCAAATGCGAGAGAGGGTGGCTAAGGTGATGCCACTGGTGAAGGAGCATATGCAGAAGGCCCAGGATGCCCAAAGAAGAGTGTATAACAGGTCGGCTAAAGTTAGACAGTTCCAAGTAGGAGACCAGGTGGCTGTTCTAATACCCACGGTAGAGAGCAAATTCTTGGCCAAATGGCAGGGCCCATTTGAGGTAGTAGAGAAATTCGGTGAGGTGGACTACAAGGTACACCAGCCAGGGAAAAGAAAACCATACCAGATCTATCACATCAATTTGTTGAAACCCTGGAGAGACAGAGAACAAGTGTCAGCGGTAGTAGGGGTACAGTCAGGGGACCATGCAGGGATCGACTTGGTGCAGGTTGCTTCTACCCTGACTAGACCTCAAACCCAGCAAACAAGAGTTTCTACAAAAAAATAGAGATATGTTTTCAGAGTTGCCCGGTCGCACCAACGTCATCGAGCATGACATTGTGACCGAGCCCAATGTAAAAGTCAGGTTAAAGCCTTACCGTATCCCAGAAGCTCATAGGGTGGCAGTGTCCGAAGAGGTTAAAAGAATGTTTGAGCTTGGAGTCATTGAAGAGTCGCAGAGCGAATGGTCAAGTCCAATTGTGTTGGTACCCAAGCCCAACGGCACCCTCCGCTTCTGCAACGACTTCAGAAAGCTTAATGAAGTCTCCAAGTTCGACGCATATCCCATGCCACGAGTAGATGAGCTAATTGAAAGGTTGGGGCCTGCCAGGTACATTACCACGCTAGACCTCACAAAAGGGTACTGGCAGATTCCCCTGACTAAGGAAGCCAGGGAGAAGACAGCCTTCTCTACCCCAGAAGGCCACTTCCAATATAAGAGAATGCCATTTGGTCTACACTCAGCCCCGGCCACGTTCCAAAGGGCCATGGACAAAACTCTGCGTCCACACCAACGGTACGCTTCTGTCTACCTAGATGACATAGTCATCTTCAGCACTGATTGGGAGTCCCACCTTCCCCGGGTTCAGGCAGTCGTAGACTCCTTAAGAAGAGCAGGGTTCACCATCAACCCCGAGAAGTGTGCCATTGGGATGGAGGAAGTAAAATACCTAGGGTATATTGTGGGTAGAGGGCTGGTAAAGCCCCAAATGAGTAAGGTGGAGGCCATACAGGACTGGCCCCGTCCCCTAACCAAGAAGCAGGTCAGAGCGTTTTTGGGCATAGTTGGCTATTATAGGAGGTTTGTCCCCAACTTTGCCACTGTTGCTGCACCACTGACCGACCTGACCAGAGGCAGAAAGTCAGTGATGATAAAGTGGAACGCCGAGGCCGAGACGGCTTTTCAAATGCTTAAGACAGCTTTGTGCCAAGATCCGGTGCTTGTAGCTCCAGATTTTACAAAAGATTTTGTAGTACAGACAGATGCTTCAAGCGAAGGGTTAGGAGCGGTCCTGTCTCAGGAAATCAATGGGGAGGAGCACCCTGTTGTCTTTCTTAGTAGGAAGCTGACGGCAGCTGAAAGAAACTATGCGGTGGTGGAGCGGGAGTGTCTGGCCATCAAGTGGGCTCTAGACTCCCTGCGATATTTCCTCCTGGGCAGAAAGTTCCGCTTGGTGTCAGACCATGCTCCGCTTACCTGGATGAGACAGAATAAACACACCAATGCCAGGGTAACAAGGTGGTTCCTTTCTCTCCAGGAGTTCAATTTCATGGTAGAGCACAGACCCGGGAGACAGCATCAGAATGCCGATGCCCTCTCCCGAGTCCATTGTATGGTGTCTACTGTTGCCTCCAACACCTCCGCGTTGAGGCAGAGGGGGGGGATATGTACAGGACACCGGGGGTGGGTCCTGGACGGGTGCTATACGGCACCACTGTTTGGACTATGGTCCATTTAAATAGAGGTAGAAGGTTCAGGGGGTCACCCAAAAAGTGGGTGAAAAGTTCCAGGCAAGCGCTAATTCAGAGAGGACTGGCTCACAGTCTTCTCTATCTTAGTAAAGTAGTTTGGGGCCTGGAATTTTGGAGGCTCCAAAGTGTTATTTGGGTGGGATGAAGCCTCCACTCCTAAACCCTGGAAGCCAGCGCACAAGGGGTTAAGATCTCACAGACAACCACCCATTAAAGCAGGAAGTGATGCTGGAGGGAGTGAGTGAGTTGGGAGAGTGCACCTGTGAGGACAAGATGGAAGTCTGCTAGCTGCTCAGAGAGGACTTTTGAGTAGTTTGGAAGTGAAGCTGTGTCTGCAGGGAAGGTCTGGAGGACTTCTACTAAAAACGTATGTGTCTTTCTTTTGGTTGTTTTTCTGAAGAAAGACTTTTTCCTAATTTATGCTGGAAACAAGCAGGACTTTTGTTGTGACGTTTTGGATGCTGAAGAAAAGCTTTATTTTGTTTTGTTTGGTCACCAATAAAGACCCTTTGCTTTACTGACACGGTTTTACGCACTTGTCTCGCGGAGCTTAAAGACCCCCAAAGTTTACAACAGCCTGCTAATACTGAGAGACTTTATGAATTTTTATCTATGCAATGAGAATTTACAAAGTTTTGGAGGGAAGAACCAGACACACTGACCTTCTGACTGTCTGGTTTAGTTCTGTTGTTTACGTCTGAAGACTTGTTTCTGTCTAGAAAAACTGCTTAGTCATATCTATAGGCTTCCATTGAAAACCTATACAAGTCTAGGAAATTGCAACACTGTCTCTGTTTAGGCTGTGCTTCTCCACTCCACTCTTCCCACTAGAAGGTTCTAGTTCAGTTAGAAACAGTATGTAAGGAGAGCTAATAGCCCTACGTTATTTGCAGATAGGTACCAGTTTAGTAAAAGAGACTCTGCTAGACTTTATGGATGACCAGAAGAAGATGCTGAGATGGGGATAATTAACCACAGACCTTGGGACACCAGCCCTGTGACCCTTGAGCCAGTTGGACCACCAAGCCATCGGCATTTGGCTGGGGAGCCAGCTCTTTGAGAAAGAGAGGGACAGCTAACTCAGGCCTTTCCTTAGCATGAAACCTTCTTCTGCCAAGGATGACACTGGAGAAGCCACTCTAATATTTTGCACTTGAGTTTCTCCAGTAAAGAAGCATACTGGTTTACTGCAAAATCTTACTCTCTGGACATTTCCCATTGGGGTGTAACATGCCTCCAGAGAGCAGCAACACGTGGGGGACCCAGCGTAGCTTTGGGGACACCCCAAATCTGGCCACTGCACCTACAGATTGACCATGTAGACAAGCTTATGATTTTTAAAAATACTTTCTAGGTTTAGTATCCTTTTATATGTCCATTTCAACTGTGCTACATCTCTGTGGTTATAGAGAAGATCTATAGCTTTATGCACCAAGGTTCTATTTGAAAGTTCAGGAGCAATCGGCCTTACCCTCCTGCACGCTCCATGAATAACATATGGCTTCAGTTCTGCATGTCATCTACCAGTGTATGTCATGAATGGCCCTCAATGTCAGCAGAACGTGGCCCATTTATGGCTTCTGCTGCTTCCATTCCACATTAAACTGAATTATGTGTCTACTTTTAATTTGATGCTCTGGAAAAATCTGTTTTTGTCTCTTTATCAGGTGCACACAGGAATGACAGGCTGCGCATAATGGCGTCTAAGATATCTGTTTGTGATTTTAAATACCAGCGAGCTAACCTTGAACGGATTGGTGGCAGCACATAAAACTTGGCATTTAGTAGCTGTAATTCTACGTATCTGCAGTGAAATACGAATTAAGCCACGTCTGGGGCTGATCGTAATACAAGCAGAATATATAGTAGCCAAAATTAATTCAGCCACGCACAAGAATTAAGAATGACAAACACAATATCTGTCTGTGCAGAAGAACAATACAATGGTGAGTGACTTTCTAATACTTTGCTGTACTCATTTTGCAGAACTTTTGAGTTGCATGTCGTAAGCCTTTCCCATGTCAATGAATCATGGATGTGTTCATGGAAGACGAGTGACACAAGAAAAGCCAAAAACACACACACAGAACAAACACAGATTCTTCACTTACATCTTCACAGATGAACCTCAGACCGTGTTGTCAAGGATATCATCCAGACACGGACATGAGAAAGAGGCCTAATACTCTTATTATAAATAGGAGCAGTATTATAGTAGTTATATTATTGTACATAGGAGCAGTATTATAGTAGTTATATTATTGTACATAGGAGCAGTATTATAGTAATTATATTCTTGTTCATAGGAGGCAGTATTATAGTAGTTATATTTTTGTGCAAAGGCACAGTATTATAGTAGTTATATTCTTGTACATAGGAGCAGTATTATAGTAGTTATATTCTTGTACATAGGAGGCAGTATTACAGTAGTTATATTCTTAACAAAATCTCTTTTTATTAAAAGGCAAATTTTCAGCAACGATAAGGCATGATATCTCAAGAAGCTAGATGCAGCTGCCGACACACTTCAGATTTAGATCAATCATAAATAATGACAGCCATCACATGGTATTGAGAGAAAACCTGTGAACATGTGTGACAATATGGGGGTAGACAAGGAGGAGAACAGAGGGGGGGGGGGGGAGGGGTTAGGTAGGGGGGTATGTAGGATGTCGTTTTTCATGAGGAACTAGAAAATTCGGAACTGCTTCCAGGAGCACCATAATTTCAGGAACTGAGGTCTGGAGTGAGTTTCCCAATTAGCCGATTTCTCAAATCTAAATATTTGATCAGATCTCTCAATCCATGCCAAAATAGAGGGAGGGGAGTCATTCCTCCAAAGAAGGGGAATTAATAAGCGGGCCACGGTTAGGAGCATGGTCGGGTGATTGGATTTAGAGGGAGTCAAAGAACCAATAGGGCACCAGAGCAAAATCAGTTTTGCGTCTAACTGGATCTGGGTATCACAAATCCGGTTCATCATGTTCTCTACCTGAGACCAGAAAGGGCATATTTTACTTCAATGACACCATATATGGGAAAGCGAACCGACTTCTGTTCCGCACCTCCAGCACAGGTCCGAGATATCAGGGTTGAGCCTGTGAAGAAATTCTGGCGTCTTATGCCATCTCGTCAGTAATTTGTAGGAATTAGCCTGGATCTTGATGCAGCGGTTAAATCCATGGGAGTGTGTAAGAATAAAAGCTTTGTCAGGCTCAGATAGAGTTAATGAGAGCTCTTTCTCCCAGGCCTTCAGAAACTGTAAGTCTGGAGGTGCGGAAGAGAGCAGCTCCTTATAGAGCGTAGAAAGGGGTTTAGATGAGAGGCGGGTGGAGGAGAATTTTTTCTACAGCCAAGTAGGCTCATCAGTAGGTCGGAGCGGTTTTTCGAGAAGTGCCAAGTCCTTCCGAAAGGCCATAGTAGCTAGAAATGAAGCCTCTTTGACCTTAGGAAGTACAAAGATCCCACTCCAGTGTAAAACACCAGTCTCCAAAGTAATATCCTGTAGAGTGAGGTCTGATAAAAGGGCCATATCCCAGATGGTTCCAGGGTGGTAGGATGTATATGAAACTGAAGGAAGTGCAAGGGTAAATGTGGGTTAGGGAATTGAAGATCTGTAGACCGATACAGTTTGGTCCATTCTACTAGAAGGCCCTTCCATATGGGGGATGGGAACTTATTATTAGCTGTGCATGAACGTAAACCCCATAAGTATGTCCCGTTCCAGTTGGGCGCAGAGGTTTGACAGTTGTCGAGAAAGGAGGCTAATTCCTTTACTTTATATCGAAACTTTGTAATATAGGTATACTGTATATCGGGTAGACCAAAACCTCTTAATCGTTTTTCCCGTATCAAGGTAGCATAGGCAATTCTAGGGGATTTGCCAATCCACACAAAAGAGGAGAAAATTTGGCGGACCTCCACAAAGAAGGAATGGGGCAACCAGATAGGTAGCATCTGAATTAAGTATAAGAGTTTAGGGACTATGAAGGCCTTAAGATAGTTTTTCCTACCTATCCACGAGATGAAGGGAAGCTTCAGGGAACTTAGGTGAGACCTGATAGAACTGATTAAGGGAGCTTGTTTCAGGTTGAACAGGTCATCAGGGTTTGCCGGGATGTGGGTGCCTAGAAAGGGTATAGATTTGGAAGCCCAAGAGAAAGCGGTGGTGCTTTTGAGGTCTTCAATTAAAGCGATTGAGCAGGATATGTTTAGGGCCAATGACTTGCTGTAATTCATTTTAAAATTGGAAATCAGCCCGTATTCTTCAAAGAGGGCTTGAAGCCTAGGGAAGGAGGTCATGGGATTAGAAGTCATGACCAGGGGGTAATCTGCGAAGGCTGCTGTGAGGTGGGAATGCAAGACCACTCGGATCCCCTCTATATCTGGATCCTGCCTAATCTTAGCAAGCAGAGTTTCCATGACAATGATAAAAAGGGCCGGGGATAATGGGCAACCTTGCCTTGTACCATTGGTGATGGAAAAGGCCGGTGAAAGTTTGCCGTTTACTCTGACCATGGCAGAGGGGGACGAGTACAAGGAAAAGATAGCTAAGATAAAGTGATCCAGGAGGCCAAATTTTGTCAGGGCCCGGGACATGAAGTGCCAATTGACCCTGTCAAAGGCCTTCTCCGCGTCTGTACTGAGTAGGGCTAGAGGCATGGAAGCCTGTCTAGCACGAGCTATCAAATGTATCAGGCGTAGCGTATTGTCGCTACCCTGTCTGCCAGAGACAAAGCCCACTTGTTCCCTATTGATAATGTTGGGGAGAACAGTTTGGATCCTTTGGGCCAGGATTTTAGCCCACCATTTCACATCCATGTTCAGTAGGGAGATTGGAAGGTAACTACCGCAATTTAGGGGATCTTTGTTTTCTTTATGGATGACTGTGATATGGGCCGAAAGCAATTGTGGGGGGAGGGAACCTCCTGCGAGCAGATAGTTGCAAAGGGCTTTGAACTGGGGAACTAGTATATGTTTGAAGGTTTTATAATAGGATATAGTAAAGCCGTCGGGGCCTGGACTTTTTCCAGACGGGATAGAAGAGAGGACCTTAAGTATTTCAGAATCAGTGATTGGGGTCAATAGCTGGGATGACTGCGAGGGGGTGATGGAAGGTAGCTGCAGGGAAGAGAGGAATTTTTCAGTTGCTTCTGCGATGTGTTCTGGCGTGGATTGGTCAGTAGGTGCTAGGTTGTAGAGGTATTTGTAGAAAGCACAAAAGGCTTTCGCTATATCAGGGGTATTTTTGTGCAGTGTACCTCCAGCATCTTTGACAGCTGCTAAAAAAGAGTCAGTACATTGTTTTTTAACTAAGGCTGACATCAGCTTGTTCCCCTTATCCCCATGGGCATAGGCGCGGAACTTAGAGCGCAGGAGGAGATTACCTGAGGTGACATTCAACAAGTTTTTAAGCTTTGCTTGAGCATCCGAGAGCTCAGTTGCACAATTGAGGGCTTAGGATTGTTTGTGGGTTAGTTCAAGGGTATCTATGTGAGAAAGGAGCGTAGTTATGGCCTGTGAACGCTGTTTTTTGAGGTAAGCTCCTTAGTTCTCCCCTTATGACTGCTTTATGGGTTTTCCATATTATGGACGGGGAGGGGGCAGACGGATCAGGGGTGTTGTGCCTGAAAAATTTGTTTAGTGAAGAGGACAACTTAGAGGCGTGTGATGGGTCTAAAATGATAGTATCATTAATGCGCAAAATTCCATTACTTCTTTGGGAGGTCATGCAGGGAAATGTTAAAAAAAGATGGGGGCATGATGTTCCCTATTTTGGCTAGGTTAACCCTATTGACATAAGCGTTAGAAAGGAAAAGATAACTTTTGTGGTAGGAGGATTTAGCATAAAAATAAAAGGTAAAGTCCCTGCCAGAAGGGTTCATGGTGCGCCATACGTCTAGAACACCTAGCTTCTGCAAAGCAAGTTTTAGGCGTCGTAGACGGGTGTGCGTGATAGCTGACTTCTTGTTGGAAGAGTCTAAGACCGGCTCAAGGGCGACATTGAAATCACCCCCTAGAATCACCATACCATCTTTAAAGGAGGCTAATAGGGCGAGGGTCTGGATGAGCCAAGCTACTTGACCCCGGTTAGGTGCATAGATATTCGCTAGGGTAATCGGCGTGTCAGCAATAGTACCCCTCACAAACAAATAGCAACCCTCAGGGTCTGAGGAGATGGCAGAGTGCTTAAATGGAAGTTGCTTGTGAATCGCTATGCTGACACCCCTACTAGCCGAGCTGTAGGTGCTATGAAAGCATTGAGAAAACCTTTTGGGAGGCAAGGTAGGAATCTTACCCTTACAAAAATGGGTTTCCTGAAAGTATACAATCGACACCTTGTCCCTCTGTAAGAGAGCTAGAACCTGGGATCTCTTACAAGGCTCGTTCAGCCCCCGAACATTGAGAGAAGATATCATAATGGACCGCCGTGGAGGCTGAGAATTCACGTCTTTGCAGAGAGCGATCTGTCATTCCTGAGCTTGGCCGCTTTTCTTGTTGAGGCAGGCACCATTCTTCCGACCTGGGAGGTGGGAGCGGTGGTTCCTCCAGGTCTGCCGGCATCCACGAAGGGATCTCAATGGGAGTAAGTCCCAGGTGGTCCCATGCTGCCTTCAAATTACCCGGGGAATGGATGGTTATCTGTCGCCCGATTTTCATAACAGCGAGGCCAAATGGAAACAGCCACCGGAACGGTATAGGAGGATTTTAAGGCTTCAAGTAGCGGGCAGAGTATTCGCCTTTTTGCTAGCATGGATGGATCCAGGTCCTGGAAAAACAGGATGGGCGCACCTTCGTGTGAAAGTTGGTACGCTTCTCTGCTTGCCTTCATGAGTGCGGCCGTGTTGACATAACTGAGGAGACCACAAACAACGTCACGAGTCGGATCTGCGGCCTTAGGTTTAGGCCTTAATGCGCAATGAATTTGCTCGATTATGTGTCACCGCCAGCTCCGTGAGAAGGTCTGTTAGACGTTCTTCGCTACCTCTTGCATGAAGTTTTTTGTTTTGGTTTCACTTTGTCATCTCCTTTCCTTCTCCCAGCTGTCATCTATTTGCACTGATTGTCTCCCTTTATATTCCCTCCCATACTGCCTCACTTTGCGGTTTATACTACTTCCTGGATGAGTTGTTCACTGCTGAATGCTCCTTCTCCTGATTCCTCAGATAAGTCTGTTTCCTTTCTTTGTGTTTACTTGCTGGCTTGATTGTAGGTGACCCTGACTCCGTCCGTATTAAGTGCAGGGAGCCGGTGGTCGAGTCCCCTCACTATTATAGGGTTATCCAGCGCCTCAGATGCAACCGATTCCGGCAGGCCTCGAATCCTCAGATTCTTTCTGCGGTTGCGATTTTCTTGATCTTCTATTCTTAGAAGCGCATAATTGAGCAGATCGCCATGCGCCCGGATCACATTGAAGGTTTTTTCTTTGCGCTTAATGGTGGCATCTTGCGAATTTTCGAGCTGTGCAACTCGTGCCCCATGCTGCAAAGATCTTCTTTAATGTCAGCTAGATCTTTCTTGATAGGGACCAAAGCTGAGTTAAGCACCTCGAGAAGCGCTTCTTTAGAGAAGGTACCCCTCTCGTCTGCGGGACTTACAGGTGGAGGCATCAGAAGCGCTGCCAGCATCGGAATATTCTTCCATGTCGGAGAGCTGGGCTGCATTCGGCACCATCTTGGGAGTCTCAGCAGGCCGAAACTTCGGCTGTTTCTTCAGGTATTGGTCCATATCTGGTTGCCTGGACCGGACCGGAGTGGGTTCTGGTTGGTCTTTGGATCGATCTCTCCCCACTTTGCCCATCTGTGTGATGTTTTTAAGCTTAGAAAGGGGCTAAAACACCAGCAAGTTTGAGGAGCTCAAAAACCAGCAGCCATTCAGCTACACAGCCAGGCTCCGCCCCATAGTAGTTATGTTCTTGTACATAGGAGCAGTATTATAGCTGTTATATTATTGTATATAGGGAGCATTATTATAGCAGTTATATTCTTCTACATAGAGAGCAGTATTATAGTAGTTATATTCTTGTACATAGGAGCAGTATTATAGTAGTTATATTCTTGTACATAGGAGGCAGTATTATAGTAGTTATATTCTTGTACATCGGAGGCAGTATTATAGTAGTTATATTCTTGTACATAGGAGGCAGTATTATAGTAGTTATATTGTACATAGGAGCAGTATTATAGTAGCTATATTCTTGTACATAGGAGGCAGTAATATAGTAGTTATATTCTTGTACATAGGAGGCAGTATTATAGTAGTTATATTCTTGAACATAGTAGCAGGATTATAGTAGTTATATTCTTGTATATAGTAGCAGTATTATAGTAGTTATATTCTTGTACATAGGAGGCAGTATTATAGTAGTTAAATTATTGTACATAGGAGACAGTATTATAGTGGTTATATTATTGTACATAGGAGCAGTATTATAGTAGTTATATTTTTGTACATAGGAGCAGTATTATAGTAGTTATATTCTTGTATATAGGAGCAGTATTATAGTAGTTACAGCCAGGTCCATAAATATTGGGACATCAACACAATTCTAACATTTTTGGCTCTATACACCACCACAATGGATTTGAAATGAAACAGACAAGATGTGCTTTAACTGCAGACTGTCAGCTTTAATTTGAGGGTATTTACATCCAAATCAGATGAACAGTGTAGGAATTACAACAGTTTGCATCTGTGCCTCCCACTTGTTAAGGGACCAAAAGTAATGGGACAATTGGCTTCTCAGCTGTTCCATGGCCAGGTGTGTGTTATTCCCTCATTATCCCAATTACAATGAGCAGATAAAAGGTCCAGAGTTCATTTCAAGTCTGTTATTTGCATTTGGAATCTGTTGCTGTCAACTCTCAAGATGAGATCCAAAGAGCTGTCACTATCAGTGAAACAAGCCATCATTAGGCTGAAAAAACAAAACAAACCCATCAGAGAGATAGCAAAAACATTAGGCGTGGCCAAAACAATTGTTTGGAACATTCTTAAAAAGAAGGAATGCACCGGTCAGCTCAGCAACACCAAAAGACCCGGAAGACCATGGAAAAAAACTGTGGTGGATGACCAAAGAATTCTTTCCCTGGTGAAGAAAACACCCTTCACAACACTTGGCCAGATCAAGAACACTCTCCAGGAGGTAGGTGTATGTGTGTCAAAGTCAACAATCAAGAGAAGACTTCACCGGAGTGAATACAGAGGGTTCACCACAAGATGTAAACTAATGGTGAATCTCAAAAACAGGAAGGCCAGATTAGAGTTTGCCAAACGACGAGTGATGGGAAGAGAAGAGTATGGAGAAGAAAAGGAACTGCTCATGATCCTAAGCATACCACCTCATCAGTGAAGCATGGTGGTGGTAGTGTCATGTTGTGGGCATGTATGGCTGCCAATGGAACTGGTTCTCTTGTATTTATTGATGATGTGACTGCTGACAAAAGCAGCAGGATGAATTATGAAGTGTTTCGGGCAATATTATCTGCTCATATTCAGCCAAATGCTGCAGAACTCATTGGATGGCGCTTCACAGTGCAGATGGACAATGACCCAAAGCATACTGCAAAAGCAACTAAAGAGTTTTTTAAGGGAAAGAAGTGGAATGTTCTGCAATGGCCAAGTCAATCACTGGACCTGAATCCGATTGAGCATGCTTTTCACTTGCTGAAGACAAAACTGAAGGGAAAATGCCCCAAGAACAAGCAGGAACTGAAGACAGTTGCAGTAGAGGCCTGGCAGAGCATCACCAGGGATGAAACCCAGCGTCTGGTGATGTGACATCTATGCGTTCCAGACTTCAGGCTGTAATTGACTGCAAAGGATTTGCAACTAAGTATTAAAAAATGAAAGTATGATTTATGATCATTATTATTATGTCCCATTACTTTTGGTTATTTAACAAGTGGGAGGCACATATGCAAACTGTTGTAATTCCTGCACCGTTCACCTGATTTGGATGTAAATACCCTCAAATTAAAGCTGACAGTCTGCAGGTAAAGCACATCTTGTTCGTTTCTTTTCAAATCCATTGTGGTGGTGTATAGAGCCAAAAATGTTACAATTGTGTCGATGTCCCAATATTTCTGGACCTGACTGTATATTATTGTACATAGGAGGCAGTATTATAGTAGTTATATTCTTGTACATAGGAGTCGCTTTGGATTTTTTATTTTTTTTTAGAGGTTTTGCTGGAAAATATCCCAAGAGGCAGTTTTCTTGCAGACAGCCACAGGTTTTCCTATCTGATCCCTTGTGTATTTTGCTGAATTTTTATGATGGGCATATTGTGGTTTGTGAAGTGTTGTTAAAACTTTTTAAAACACATAAAAAGCTCAATTCTAAACTATCAAACCTCTACAGAAAACTTTGGTGAACCGGAGAAAAGTGATATTAATCATGGTGTCTCAGTTCTTGGGGTTGACTCACCTTGGCAGATGAAGGACAAATAATGACATACATCTGGAGACCACTATAATATTAAATACAAGGAAGTGAAGGAGAAGGAAATAGAAGATAAGGTTGAGAGGTCCAAGAAGAATTAGGAATAGAGGGACAAGGAGAAAAAGAAAGAATATTAGAATGAAATGAAGAAGAATAGAAGAAAAGAGAGGTACAAAAGGAAAGAGAAAAAAAAAAAGAGGAACAAATTTTGGGAAATATTAAAGGAAGAAAGAGTGGAAGAAGAAAAAAAGAGTAAGAAGCAGAAAGAGGGGAATAGAAGAAGAGTAAGAAGGAGAAAAGAAAGAATAACAAAATAAAGAGGAAAAACCATAAAATGGAAGAAGAGGAAGAGTAAGAAAAAGAAGAAAAGAGAAATAAAGAAAGAATAAAGTAAAAAGGACAAATTAAATGGGGAGGAAGATAAATACAGTATACAGAAAATGGGGAGGAATGAGAAGAAAGATATCCAGAAGAAGGAGTCACAAGAGATGAAGAAAAAGTAACGCAAGAGAAGCAAAGTAATAGAAGAGGAAGAGAAGGAATGAAAAGAGGAAAAAGGAGAAATAATGGAAAAAGAAGAGGAGAAGCACTATGTGAGAAGGAAGAGGAGGAAGAAGAAGATGGGGAATAAGCAGAAGTAGAAGGGGGAGAAGGATATAGAGTGGAAGGAGAGAAAGGAACCAAAAAATGAGGATGAGCGAGAGGAAGAGAAATTGAATAAACTGCAAGACAAGAAAAGAGACAGGCAAAGAATAAAGGAGGAAGAAGGTAATAGAGTGGAAAAAGAAGAGGATGTAGCAGCACAAGAAGAAGATGAAGAAGCAGAACACAAATAAATAAAAATAGGAAGAAGAAGAAGTAGATTCTATGCTGAGCTGTTATTTGGTTTGATCATAATTGAATTCCATCCATAGTTTACAGGCACATACTGTTTTGTATTTGATTCTCCTCAGGTGAAATGTAATTGAAAACTGAAGATGACAAGGAATTTTACAATGTAACACAGTAACGACCCAAAATACACAGTAAAGAAATGGCCTTCGAAAAAAAAAAAAAAAGGCATTTTTAGTTTTGGAATAAAAAGTACGATAAGATCACACAGAAAGAATGTCTGCAGATATAAGTTTAAATTGGATCTGTCATGCCATTGTCACCTACATAACTAAGGCTAGTTTCAGACTATTACTAACCATCCGGCAGGCTGTATCGGCAGGGAACAGCCTGCCGGATCTCTCTGCATTCTGACATTGCCGGAAGCATGAAAATCTCCATCCTGACCCATTAACTATAATGTAATCTGGAGGAGATCTGGCCGCAACCTGGCAAATATGCAGAGAATCAGCCAGAAGAAAACCGATACGCCTGCCGGATCGCTAGTGTGAAGGTAGTTTAACAGCATTGCCTCACAGAAGATTGCAAACATGTTCCAAACATACCTGTGTGTACTTTGTGTCTTTATTCCATGTCCACAAATAGTGCTCCCAAGTGCCCGGATGGAAGGGGTTTGCTCTTCCAAGTGCCCAAAGCAAACCAGACTTAAAGGGGTTCTCCGGGAATTAAGAAAATGAAAATACTTAACTATTACTTTATTATAAATATATTCCTAAATACCTTTCATTAGTTATAATGGCTTGTTTTTTCTAGGGAGCAGTCATCAGGGGGAAAAAAATGGCCGCTGTCCTATTAGTACAGACAAAACCTGTCCTAATCACACAGGACAAGTTACTTCACAACACTGCGCTATAGTCCGTCCTCTCTGTACTTCATGTCTCCTCATGAACTCCATTCCTACAGAGATTCAGCTGAAGATTTTATCCTCTGTATTCAGGATCATAATCCCTGACAAGTAGGAAAGAGCTGTCTCAGCCTCCTCTATCTCAATGTTGTGAACTAACTTCTCCTGCTGTGTGATTAGGACAGGTTTGTGTGTACTAATGGGATGGCGGCCATTTTGTTTCTGCTAATGATTGCTCCCTAAACAAAATTAGTCATTAAAACTAATGAAACATATTTGGGAATATATTTATAATAAAGTAATATTTGAGCATTTTAATTTTCTAAATTCCTGAAGAACCCCTTTAAGAAGAGGAAAGGTCTGTTTTAGTTGCGAATATATTAGGATTGGTGGTAGCTAGAGATATGGTCTTGTTTGAAAGCTGTCATTTCAAGCTTTCAAACAATACCAGTATCACAGCATGATATCCATCAGAAGAAAGCAGTAGAATGGGTTCAAAACAAACCAATCATTACTAACCTCACCAATCTCGCGATTACTACTGTTCCGAGGCTGCTTCGGTACCCACTGCTATCCATTTCCTGGTCCTAGGCTAAATACACAGCAAATGGCTTGGAATGCCTGCTCAGCCAATCGCTGCCCACAGCAGAGACCCAACCCAGCTAGTGATTGGCTAAGCAGGAAACCAGTCATTTCCTGTGTTTTGAGCCCAGAACCAGAAAGTGAATAACAGCAGAGGCTGGAGCAGTGTGGAGATCACGAGATCAGTGGAGGTGAGTAATGACTGCTGGTAACACCTACATGGAGGCAGCAGAGCTGAGTGTGTCAATGCACTGTTTCTTTGAGATCCTTTAATAGCTCACTGAGATAGCGGAGTTGATTCCCCTCCCTCTAAGGCAATATAAGATGACAAACTCAGCTTTGCTGCACGTGTACTAAAGATAAAACTGTCTGTCGATATTTGCTCTTACAAGTTACATCTGGGCATAGAGATTAAAGAGAGGCAGAGACACGGCAAACTGCAAATCCCCTGGAGAACCAAGCAACAACATTTAGTGGATCTGGGCACATTGTATCCATACAACACAGTGAAAGTGATGGAGGAGGATTCTGGATGTGATAGTCATGGCAGACATGCTGACAGACTTCATTCTACTGAGCAGAAGACTTGGTCGTCGTAAACTTATTCGAATTCTGTAGGCGCTGAATAAATCTGGTGGTGACAACGAGATCTGTCTGATGGCAGTGAGGAGGAAATCCCCAGAAGTTCACAAAGTAAAAGCACTCCCATCATGAATCTGCAGGGATCAGACTGAAAACCCCATCCCTTTTAAAATGCACCGACCATATAACCAAAGCCACCCTGGGGAGGGGATCAGTCTGGGCACAGCTGTCATGAGGCTTCTTTATTTTACCATTCGGACTTCTTTATTTTTTTTAAAGGTTGAATTTAATTTTTATATTTTTTACTGACACTATTTAGGGTATATTCAAACATAGCAGATTGCAGATGCAAATTTTCTGTTGCAGAATTGTCCGGGAAAATCTGCTGAATTTTACAGTACCAGCAAAGAGAATGAAGAGATTTTACTTATTCTCATCTGCAGAATAAATTAAACTGCAAAGTACAGTAGATGTGTTTTATGCTGTAGATCGGCACTGCAGAATTCACCCTTTGGATTGCAAACAGTTAAAGGAATTTTCAGAGATTTTTTTAAACAAGTATCTGATTAAGGCTGCGTTCACATGGGCGAGATTTCCGCGCGGGTGCAATGCGGTAGGTGAACGTATTGCACCCGCACTGAATCCCGACCCATTTATTTCAATGGGGCTGTTCACATGAGCAGTGATTTTCACACATCACTTGTGCGTTGCGTGAAAATCGCAGCATGCTCTATATTCTGCGTTTTTCATGCAACGCAGGCCCCATAGAAGTGAATGTGGTTGCGTGAAAATCGCAAGCATCCGCAAGCAAGTGCGGATGCGGTGCGATTTTCACGCATGGTTGCTAGGTGACAGTCTATTCACTGTATTATTTTCCCTTATAACATGGTTATAAAGGAAAATAATAGCATTCTGAATACAGAATGCTTAGTAAAATAGCCCATGGTGGCGGGGGGGTTATGGTATGGGCAGGCGTATGTTATGGACAATAAACACAGGTGCATTTTATTGATGGCATTTTGAATGCACAGAGATACCGTGACGAGATCCTGAGGCCCACTGTTGTGCCGTTCATCCACGACCATCACCTCACGTTGCAGCATGATAATGCACGGCCCCATATTGCAAGGATCTGCACACAATTCCTGGAAGCTGAAAACATCCCAGTTCTTGCATGGCCAGCATACTCACCGGACATGTCACCCATTGAGCATGTCTGGGATGCTCTGGATCGGCGTATACGACAGCGTGTTCCAGTTCCTGCCAATATTCTGTAACTTCGCACAGAAGAGGAGTGGACCAACATTCCACAGGCCACAATCAACAACCTAATCAACTCTATGCGACGGAGATGTGTTGCACTGCGTGAGGCAAATGGTGGCCACACCAGATACTGACTGGTTTTCTGAGCCTTCCCCCCCCCCAAGTAAGGCAAAACTGTGCACATTTCAGAGTGGTCTTTTATTGTGGGCAGTCTAAGGCACACCTGTGCAATATTCATGCTGTCTAATCAGCACCTTGATATGCCACACCTGTGAGGTGCGATGGATTATCTCGGCAAAGGAGAAGTGCTCACTAACAGATTTAGACAGATTTGTGAACAATATTTGAGAGGAATGGGTCTTCTGTGTATGTAGAAAATGTTCCAGATCTTTGAGTTCAGCTCATGCAAAATGGGAGCAAAACCGAAAGTGTTGCGTTTATATTTTTGGTCATTGTATAGATTCAGTACACACAGAGTGATCTCTGATATTCTATAGATTCTTTATACACAGAGCAGGGGCATAGCTAGAATTGACTGGGCCCCACACCAAAATTTTATACTGCCCCCCATGACTATCCTGGCATCGCATGTGTGCATATGTAAGGGTGGTTTCACATTACGTTTTTGCCATCCGTTTGACATATTTGTTGGAAAACAAAAAAAAGGATACCAAAGCGTAGCACGCCACGTTTTGTATCCTGCAAAGTCAGTTAAAAAAAAAGTACATGTTAACGTATCATTTTCTTTTTCTTTTTTTACGACGGGACTCTATGGTGACGGATGCCTGTATGGTATCAGATTGAGGCATCCGTTAGTGTATACATTTTTTGTATATGTTAAACAGATGGCAAAACGTGATGTCAACCCAGTCTTAGTGTGCTATAATAGTGCCAAGTGCCAAGCACTAGTACACAGCGAAGCGGCGTGGCAAAGAAGGGAGGCTGCCATGTACTGGATGCTATAGTACAGAAGCCTGGTCCTGGTGATCAGTGGTGAGGACTGTGTTCTACTGGGAACTCCACAGTATCATATACTGGAATCTACAGTATATACTGCAAAGATATTAGTCCTAACCCTGAAAAATAATACATTTAGTGACTATATATGACCAACATTGTTATGCAAGCGGGTGGGTGGACCCCGACCCACTGCACCACTGACTGGGTATACTGCGGAGGGGCGTAACTAAGCAGCTACCTGGTATTCACTAGAGCCACTGATGGTGGGGATAGGCTTGGGCCGTAGGGTAGCTGCCAGATGCCACTCCAGAGTCAGATCAGTGGCAGCTGACCAGGGGGTCAGAGTGCTCGGTGCAAGCACCGAGGGGACTTGCGAGGCCTGGAGGACAGGCAGCAATCAAGTAAAGTCAGCAAACAAGATCCGAGGTCAGGGGCAGGCGGCAATCAGGCAAAGTCCATAAATGAAGTCCGAGGTCAGAGGCAGGTGGCAGAAAGCAAAGTCCATAAATGAAGTCCGAGGTCAGAGGCAGGTGGCAGAAAGCAAAGTCCATAAACGAAGTCCGAGGTCAGAGGCAGGTGGCAGAAAGCAAAGTCCAGGAGTACAATAGCAGGATACAGTACACAGGAAGGCAGACAAGATAAACACCTTTGCGCAGGCACTAGACAGGCTAGACACTGAGGTTGCTCAGGCAACTTATTGTAGTAGGAAGTGCCTTTAAATACTTTCTGCAATCCGGCCATTGGCTGCTGAGACAGAGGGCGTGTGTGTGTGTTGCCACATAGGAAAGAGAGACACACTCAAGCAAGCTTCAGCACCAGTGCAAGTCTCCAGCAGCATGGAAACACTGGTATAGATCACATGTAGCAGAGTTCAGTTAGTTGGTACCCGTGTTTGTCAGCTGGGCGGTAGGAGGGAAAAGAGGGAGCCCGGTGCCCATGACCGTGGATGGGGGCAGCGGAGCAGGCATGGGCCGCTGGGCTAACAGGACCCCCCTCCCCTTACGCCCCTTCTCCTCAGGCCTGGTCCTGGACAAGAATTTTTTCAGCAGAAGAGGGGCATTGATGTTCTCCCTGGGTTCCCAAGATCTCTCCCCAGGGCCAAACCCCTTCCAATCCACCAGAAACAGGGTTTTCCCTCTACTCTTCTTCATCCCCAGAATGGACTTTACCTCATAGACGTTCTCATCACTGACCGCAACAGGAGCAGAGACCGGTTTCTTGAAAAAACTATTCAGGATGACGAGCTTCAGCAGGGAGACATGGAAGGAATTCAGTACCCGGAGGGAGTCTGGTAGCTTAAGCTTGTAGGAAACATCACTGATTTGTTCAAGAATTTCAAATGGACCGATGAAACGTGGACCGTAATTTGTAGGAGGGTATTTCAGACATCCCAACCTGCAAAAACTCATTTCAGGGAGGTTTTTTTTTTTTTTTCTTTCACGAACTTTTTATTACATTTTCCAGACATATGCATTATCTGCACACTGTGCTCTATGGTGTGGAGGACTGGGCTCATTACCCTGCCCCAAATTATCATATTTATGTATATGATTAACGGGATTCTGTCACCACCTATAAGCCCTGTGAGCTAACCATCTGCTCATGTCCAGGGCAGCATTCTGATTTCTAAAGTGGCCTTATAAAAGCTATTTGTGGCTTTATTCTGCGGAAAAACTGGTTTTACTAACCTGTCAATCATTGAATTAAGGTGCCCAAGCAGGGGAGGTCTGTGGATGCATGGTGCCCGGCCGCACGCATCGCCGCCTTCTACTCCTCAGTGCCGCCTCTCCCTCCCTCTCCTCCTGCTTTGAGATCCCGCGCGTGCGCACAGGCTCAGCCGTTGCGGACTGCTGTCATCGGCTTCTTTTTGCACTGTGCGCACGCGCCGAGAAGGGGACACTGCTACAGGTTGCCGGAAAGGTTTACTGCCTGTAAACTAGAGATGGGAAGTTCGGATCTTTCGCATGAATCGGTTCATTTGAATCAGTTCATTCAAATGTACCGATTCATGAATCGAATCTTCTGTTCATTCGCTGAGCTGACAAGAAGCAAGTGAACCGAAGCTTAGGTTGTGCAATGCGCATGCGCGGATGCTTCCATTCACTTGCTGACTCGCTGAGTCGGCTCTTGGTCTGAGTCAGGAAGTTTATTCTTTAAAACCCTGTGTGTAATTATCTACCCCACTGTAGGAAAAAAACAAGCATCCAGGGGGGGGTGAATTTAACACTGGGGTAAATAATATAATTAAAATGGAGGGTTAAATGTGTAAATGTATTTTAAAAAAATACATCTCTCTCAATAGTTATATAGCTACTGAATGAGACAGAAGAAGGGATGCCTTTAACATATAGATCTCCTTGAGAAGCCAATTTGACTTCTCTTATCTCTCTGCTCTGCTATCAGTAAACCTTTCCGGGATATATTGTTTCACATGCGGGTGTCAGGGAGACACTATCTAATAGCGGGAGACTCCCTGAACCTCCGGGAGACTTGAGATCCCTGGTATTTTGAGCCGGATGTATTTGGAAGCGAGCCAGACTTTATCACCAGGACGGAATTTTGGAGAATTTCTATGTTTTTTTATCCGTGGACTCTTTCATGCGCACAGAAGCCTCTTTCAGAGCTACCCTAGTCTCCTCCCAGATTTTAGAGAACTTTCTTGAGGTGGCGTCTGCAGCAGGGATACCGGCAGAAGGAGACACCGGAGTGGGATATTTGGTTGTTGGCCATAAACAACAAAAAATTTAGATTTCTTGGAAGACTCGCTGACATGATTGTTGTATGAGAACTCAGCCCAAGGCAATAGTTCGACCCAGTTGTCGTGATGACTGTTAGTGAAGTGGCGTAAGAAGTTTGTCAGAATTTGGTTAACACGCTCCACCTGACCGTTGGACTGAGGATGATATGCTGACGAGAAGTCCAGATATACATTTAATAGCTTTCAGAGAGCTCTCCAGAATTTTGACGTGAACTGTACGCCTCTATCAGACACAATACAGAGTGGAAAGCCAAGGAGACGAAAAATGTGTTCGATAAATTTCTTGGTCAGTTGGGGAACAGAAGGAAGACCAGGCAGAGGGACGAAATGTGCCATTTTGGAGAAGCGGTCAACCACTACCCAAATTACAGAACAACCGAAGGACGTGTGTAGATCTGTGATAAAGTCCATGGCTATTTGTTGCCAGGGAACCTCAGGAACTGGAAAAGGAAGCAGAAGGCCGGCTGGACGCTGTTTGGAAGTTTTATTTTGCGCGCAGGATGGACAAGCAGCTACAAATTCTTGGAAGTCGTGTCGCATGGATGGCCACCAGTACCTCTGTGCAATGAACCTGAAGGTCTTTCTCTGACCAGCATGACCCACCACTTTAGATGAATGACCCCATAGTAAGATTTGCTTTCTTAGAGATTCTGCAACAAAGGTTTTTCCAGGAGGAATTTCGGATAGCTTGACTGGACAGGCCGAGATTTTAGCGGGATCAATGATGATTTGGAGCTCCTCCTCCTGGTCAGTGGAATCAGAGGATCTTGAAAGATCATCTGCTTTGATGTTCTTATCAGCAGCACGAAAGTAAAGAACAAAATCAGCAAAGAAGTAGAGGGAGCTTGGCTGGATAACCACCATACAATGACTGGATTACACCGCCATACAGTGACTGGATAACAGAATATAAGGGGCACAGTACAATATATGACATGGGGCACAGTGTAGAGTATAAGAGGGAACAGTACAAGGTATGACTAGGAGCACTGTGCAGGTTATGGTAAGGGGGCACAATACAGGGTATAAGAGGGCATAGTACAGGTTAGTAGGCAGAACTCAGCGGTATCTCCTTATCCTCCTGTAATATGCCTCCTACACAGTATTATAATGGGGCACAGTTCAGGGAATAGGACACAGGGTAGGGGGCACAGTACAGGGCAGGGAGCACAGTACAGGGCAGGGGGCACACCATGTTTGGTCAGGCTGGCAGCATTAGCTGGCTAGCTGCAGCGGTGCTCAGCGGGATGAGACAGCGCTGCTGCTCATGGTTGCTCCACTTTCTTAGCTGTCTGTTACAGCCAGAGCAGGAGGTCAGCGGCGCTACATGAGAGGCGGTGGGCTTGCCGGACGGGCAGTCACATCCAGGGTCCTCATGGTGCTTCTTGTCTTCTGAGAGTGGGCTCTGTTTATCACTTGAAATGATTGGTGGAGAAGCAGCGTCCGCTAGGTAGGAGAATCCCAGTTTGCAGCATTACAGCCCCCACCTCCCCTCAGACAGGGGAAATATTAAATAAATGAGAAAACATTAAATTATTAGAAATTTGGCCCTGCTGGCCACTCCCCTGCTACTGCTCTCGGGCCTCAAAGCAGTCACTTCCCCTGCTTCCCTGATAGCTACGCCACGGACACAGAGCGATCTCTCATATATTCTATAGATTCATTATTACTTCTCCTGTACTGATCCGGAGTTACATCCTGTATTATACTCCAGAGCTGCATTGGTAGAAGTATTATAGTAGTGATATTCTTGTACATAGGAGGCAGTATTATAGTAGTTTTATTCTTGTACATAGGAGCAGTATTATAGTAGTTATATTCTTGTACATAGGAGGCAGTATTATAGTAGTTATATTCTTGTACATAGGAGCAGTATTATAGTAGTTATATTCTTGTACATAGGAGCAGTATTATAGTAGTTATATTCTTGTACATAGGAGCAGTATTATAGTAGTTATATTCTTGTACATAGGAGGCAGTATTATAGTAGTTATATTCTTGTACATAGGAGCAGTATTATAGTAGCTATATTCTTGTACATAGGAGCAGTATTAGAGTAGTTATATTCTTGTACATAGAGGCAGTATTATAGTAGTTATATTCTTGTACATAGGAGCAGTATTATAGTAGTTATATTCTTGTACATAGGAGGCAGTATTATAGTAGTTATATTCCTGTACATAGGAGCAGTATTATAGTAGCTATATTCTTGTACATAGGAGCAGTATTATAGTAGTTTTATTCTTGTACATAGGAGCAGTATTATAGTAGTTATATTCTTGTACATAGGAGCAGTATTATAGTAGTTATATTCTTGTACATAGGAGCAGTATTATAGTAGTTATATTCTTGTACATAGGAGGCAGTATTATAGTAGTTATATTCTTGTACATAGGAGCAGTATTATAGTAGTTATATTCTTGTACATAGGAGCAGTATTATAGTAGTTATATTCTTGTACATAGGAGCAGTATTATAGTAATTATTTTTTGTACATAGGAGCAGTATTATAGTAGTTATATTATTGCACATAGGAGCAGTATTATAGTAGTTATATTCATGCACATAGGAGCGGTATTATAGTAGTTATATTATTGTACATAGGAGCAGTATTATAGTAGTTATTTTCTTGTACATAGGAGCAGTATTATAGTAGTTATATTCTTGCACATAGGAGCAGTATTATAGTAGTTACATTCTTGCACATAGGAGCAGTATTATAGTAGTTATATTCTTGTACATAGGAGGCAGTATTATAGTAGTTATATTTTTGTACATCGGAGCGGTATTATAGTAGTTATATTCTTGTACATAGGAGCAGTAATATAGTAGTTATATTCTTGCACATACGAGCAGTATTATAGTAGTTAAATTATTGTACATAGGAGCAGCATTATAGTAGTTATATTCCTGTACATAGGAGCAGTATTATAGTAGTTATATTCTTGCACATAGGAGCATTATTATAGTAAAAATATTCTTGCACATAGGAGCAGTATTATAGTAGTTATATTCTTGTACATAGGAACAGTATTATAGTAGTTATATTCTTGTACATAGGAGCAGTATTATAGTAGTTATATTCTTGTACATAGGAGGCAGTATTATAGTAGTTATATTCTTGTACATAGGAGGCAGTATTATAGTAGTTATATTCTTGTACATAGGAGGCAGTATTATAGTAGTTATATTCTTGTACATAGGAGGCAGTATTATAGTAGTTATATTCTTGTACATAGGAGCAGTATTATAGTAGTTATATTCTTGTACATAGGAGCAGTATTATAGTAGTTATATTCTTAAGTATAGGTGGCAGTATTATAGTAGTTTATAGTGAACACTGAGGGTAGTATTATAGAATGTTTTTTCATCTACAATGGGACTGTTTTTTAGAATTATATTGTTTTATATAAAGAGCATTTATATAGTTATTATACTTTTGTACATAGGGATCACTTTTATTGTAATTCATTCATGGAATTAAAAGATTTTTTCACTGCCAGTTTCTATAAATTTTACATTTTTTTAGGTGTATTTAAATGCCATATTCGAAAGAGAGAAAATTCTAGATGCCGGGATTTTACCTTCGAGCGATGCAGAAGTAACAAGGTTTCTATATAATGGATTATAAATCCTTGATGTATACATATTAATTTAATTCCTTCATTTTGTATTGATTCGCCTAGAAATAATGGAATTTATCATCTGTTCCCCTTGGCGCACATATCCACTATTTTTCCTTTTTTTTTTTCCTTCTGCCTCACAGGGCAAAACAGTTTGTCTGCAAAATAGTCACATCTAAGGATTTTTTTTTCACCTACATTCCATTGCAATTCATGTGAAAGAAGTGACGGAAATACGTGTTGTACATATGGTCTATAGCAAGAAGCTGTAGTCATTTCTAATTTTTGCATTTTTAATCTGTTTACCCAAATAAGGTCTCCAAGGGCGATCAGGTTTTGTTTTCAGGGACCCCTTAACAATCAGTCGGCATCACTTTGCAGCTCCCATTTATTTCAATGCCACAAATCCATTTACAGATAGCTCCATATCCAGCTCCACTTTTTGGGTCAGTGGTGGTCCACAGAGGGACATGTGGAGCTGCAGATGATGCAGGACACCAGGACACCAGGACACCAGAAGCTTGGACCACTAAAAGTAGGTAAGCATATTGAGTTTTTTTTTTTTTTTCCTGTTTCCCCTGAAAACATAACTATGGGCCCAGAAAACCCCTTTTATATTAACATTTATCTTATACCATCACATTCCTGGGGTCAAGTAGCCAAATAAATGAAAATTCATATCTGATCAGATCAACCATTATTTTTTTTCCCTTATATGGCATTGGTCATTAGATCGCCATATAGTGTACTGTAACTTTGTCTGTGATGTTCTGAATAGGGTTGAGCGAACCCGAACTGTAAAGTTCGTGTTCGTACTGAACTTTTGGATTTTTGGACCCCGGACCTGAACATTTCCGTAAAAGTTTGGGTTTGGGTTCGGTGTTCGGCGCTTTCTTGGTGCTTTTTGAAATGCTGCAGAGCAGCCAATCAACAAGCGGTTAACTGTCTGACCTTAGAAGCCATCAAAGCCATGCCTACTAATGGCATGGCTGTGATTGGCCAGAGCAGCATGTGACCCAGGCTCTATATAAGCTTGGGTCACGTAGCGCTGCACGTCACTCTGCTGTTACAAGTGTAGGGAGAGGATGCTGCTGGACTGGTGATTTCAGGGAGAGAATAGGAGAGAATCTAACTCAGCGATCTACAGAGAAATAGTTGTGTGGGTGCAGGGCACAATCGTTTTACCCTGCCCTTAGCCCATTGACTGAAAAAATAAAACTTTTATAATTCTGTTAGTTAGGTGGGCGGCGGCCATTTTATGCAATATGAAATATTTAATTTAGGCCTACACTGGTTCAGACCCTGTGAGATACACCCTCTACATACAGGCATTTGAAATACAGCCATTTGAAATACAGCCATTTTGGGCAAAGAAATGTTTAATTGAGGCCTAGTCTGGTTCAGGCCGTGTGAGATACACCCTTTACATACTGTCGTTCTATTCTACTATTAATTAAACACCCATTTAGGGCAAGATTCCAAATTCGAAAAATATGAGGAGAGCGTCAAATAAGGGACGTGGCCCCGGTCGTTATGCTGCTGGTGGAGCTCCTGTTGCAGGGAGAGGACGTGGTCGATCTGTGCCAGCTACACGCACAAGTGAAACCCCTTCCTCAGGTGCGAGTAGGCGACAGAACCTGCAGCGGTATTTGGTCGGGTCTAATGCTGCTCTACGAATGGTGAGGCCTGAACAAGTACAGGCGATAGTAGATTGGGTTGCTGCCAGTGGATCCAGTTCCTTCACATTGTCTCCCACCCAGTCTCCTGCTGAAAGACCACAGTTGGCACCTGCAGCCGATGTCCGTCAGTCTTTCACCTCACCCCCTTGCAAATCAGCCAAGCAGTCTGAGCCCCAAGTCATGCAGCAGTCTCTTCTGCTTTTTGATGACTCTGTTAGCAGGGTTTCCCAGGGCCATCCACCTAGCCCTGCCCCAGAAGTGGAAGAGATTGAGTGCACCGATGCATAACCACTTATCTTTCAAGATGAGTACATGGGAGGACCATCGCAGCAGGTCTCGGATGATGACGAAACACAGGTGCCAACTGCTGGGGCTTTCGATAGTGTGCAGACCAACAAGGAAGGCAGGGGTGAAGACTGGGTGGATGATGATGTGGAGGACGATGAGGTCCTCGACCCCACATGGAATCAAGGTCATGCGAGTGACCTATGTAGTTCGGAGGAAGAGGTGGTGGTCGCACAGAGCCACCAGCACAGCAGAAGAGGGAGCAGGGTGCAAAAGCGGAGAGGCCATCCTCTAGACAGTACGACTCCTACTGCCCACCGCAGCAAGGGACCGAGCACACCAAAGCCAGCTCCAAGGAGTTCCCTGGCGTGGCAGTTCTTCAGACAATATGCTGACGACAAGACACGAGTGGTTTGCACGCTGTGCAATCAGAGCCTGAAGCGAGGCATAAACGTTCTCAACCTGAGCACAACCTGCATGACCAGGCATCTAAGTGCAAAGCACGAGCTGCAGTGGAGTAGACACCTCAAAAACAAAGAAAGGTCTCTGGCTCCTGCTGCTTCCTCTTCTGCTGCAGTCGCGGCCTCTTCATCCACCTCTGGAGTGACAGTGCCACCTGCCACCCCACAAACAGAGGATCTGCCAGCAACACCAACACCTGGGTCACCAAACATCTCCACAATGTCCCACGGAAGCGTTCAGCTCTCCATCTCCCACACGTTGGAGAGGAAGAGGAAGTACCCCTCTACCCACCCGCGATCCCTAGCCCTGAATACCAGCATTTCTAAATTACTGGCCTTTGAAATGCTGTCATTCTGTCTGGTGGAGACGGATAGTTTTAAAGGCCTTATGGCGGTGGCTGTCCCACAGTACGTCGTGCCCAGCCGCCACTACTTTTGAAGGCGAGCCATCCATTCCCTGCACAACCAAGTAGGGGACAAAATCAGGTGTGCACTGGGCAACGCCATCTGTGGCAAGGTGCACCTGACTTCGGATACGTGGACCAGTAAGCACGGTCAGGGCCGATATATCTCCATAACAACACACTGAGTAAATGCAGTGGCGGCTGGGCCTGAGGCGGATAGTAATTTGGCGCATGTCCTTCCACCACCGAGGATTGCAGGGCGCTTCAGTTTGCCTCCTGTTGCTTCCTCCTCCTACTCCGCTTCCTTATCCTCTACCAGCTCCTCATCCGGTCAGCGTAATACCTTCACCACGAACTTCAGCACAGCCAGGGGTAAACGACAGCAGGCAGTTTTAAAACTTATCTGTTTGGGGGACAAACCCCACAGCGCGCAGGAGCTGTGGACGGGCCTTGAACTACAGACCGATTAGTGGTTTGTGCCAGTCAGCCTCAAGCCCGGCCTAGTGGTGTGCGATAATGGGCGAAATCGAGTAGCAGCTCTGGGACTAGCCGGTTTGACGCACATCCCTTGCCTGGTGCATGTGCTGAATTTGGTCGTGCAGAGATTCCTTAAAAATTACCCCGATATGTCAGAGCTGATGCCTAAAGTGCGGGCCGTCTGTTCGCGCTTCCGGCGTTCTCACCCTGCTGCTGCTCGCCTGTCAGCGATGCAGCGTAACTTCGGCCTTCCCGCTCACCGCCTCATATGTGACGTGCCCACAAGGTGGAACTCCACCTTGAACATGCTGGCCAGACTGTGCGAGAAGCAGCAGGCGATAGTAGAGTTTCAGCTGCAGCACGCACGGGTGAGTCGCTCTGCGGAACAGCACCAGTTCACCACCAATGAGTGGGCCTCCATGCGAGACCTGTGTTCCTTGTTGCGCTGTTTCGAGTACTCCACCAACATGGCCAGTGCCGATAACGCCGTTTTCAGCGTTACTATCCCACTTCTATGCCTCCTTGAAAAAATGCTCCTGGCGATGATGGAAGAGGATGTGGCACAGGAGGAGGAGGAGGAAGAGGGATCATTTCGTAGGATTTCCGGACAGTCATTCCCAAGTGGCTCTGAGGGTGGGTTCCTGCACCCACAAACCCAAGGTACACAATTGTCCAGCCAGGGCACAGTTCTGGAGGATGGCGAGGTGAAGGATGAGGAGGAGGAGATGGAGGAGGAGGAACCATGTTCACAGCAGGATGGCACCCAGACCAGCTCATGGCCATCACTGATGCGTGGATGGAGGGATACAGAGGACACAGACGATACACCTCCCACAGAGGACAGCTTTTCGTTGCCTCTGGGCAGCCTGGCACACATGAGCGATTACATGCTGCAGTGCCTCCGCAACGACCGGCGAGTTGCCCACATTCTAAGGTGTGCTGATTACTGGGTGGCCACCCTGCTGGATCCTTGTTACAAGGACAATGTACCGTCCTTAATTCCGTCACTGGAGCGTGATCGTAAGATGCGCGAGTACAAGCGCACGCTGATAGACGCGCTGCTGGTGGCATTCCCACCTGACAGCGGGGGCACAGTGGAAGCACAATGCGAAGGCAAAGGACGAGGAAGAGGTCGCCAATGCAGCTGGGTCACCGCCAGCACCTCAGAAGGCAGGGTTAGCGGGGCCGAAATGTGGAAAAGCTTTGTCAGCACGCGACAACAACCAGCACCACCAGCTGATATGGAACATCTTAGCAGGAGGCAGCATTTCACCAACATGGTGGAGCAGTACGTGTCACAACCATGGTCATGGTCGTGACTCCTGGCACCGCGTGCAGTCGCCTGCGGTTTGGTTTCGTTCTCAATCACAGGAGAGGGCTGCAGTATGTTGCCTCACGTGTGGTTGCCGCTGGCAACATTATAGTATTGGCAGTATAGCAGCCTGAGCTGTTGCTAGGCAGCTTGCTGTCAAGGGCAGGCGGTTCCACCTGACTATCTATCTTTGTATGTGTGCACTTTCCCTGTTTATGTATGTGTGCACTGTGACACCTCCCTTCACTTGCGGTTGTCCGCGGCAATGTGTGGTGTTGTGTGCATGTGGTGGCAGTGTCTCTGCCTGCTGGCTGTTCCCCAGGACATGGTTGCCACCCATGCCGTTGCCGGTGGTAACAGGTGTAGTGGAATGCTTGTTTGTGCTTTTCTCTTTAAGTGGCTTCACTACCCTGTCTGGCCTTGGAAGGGTTAATTCCCTTTCCAGTGTGTGTTTGTGTGGGTGTGGCCACTTGGGCTATTTAGCCTCTGCTGAGACCTGTAGCTGAGGGGTACTCCAGCCTTGCAGTAAGCTGGAGTCATCCTCCTGGTCTCTTATACCATCTGCCAGTGAGGGCCACCCTTGTGGTCATAAATATTATGTCACGATGTTACTTTATGTGTGTGTGATGTCTATTCTTACTGCAGCTATGGATCTGGGTTCCTGTGTGTTATTGTGTGTGTGCTGTGTCCTTTCTATGTTTGGTGTGGACGTCAGCATTTGAGCACGGGATCCAGTCAGTGTGTCTGTGGCAGGTAGGGGTGGAAGTGGTTTTACTCACCTGCCATATCCATAGGCTGTTTATGTTTCCTCTTCCTTGCAGTTTGGCCAGTTTAGACTCCTGTTCGTCCGTGTCAAGGAGGAACAGGTTGTCTTACCCAGCTCCTAGTTCAGGGATCCCTTGAGGGGTAATAGGGACCCGAGGTTCCTGAGTATGAGTCTTCCTACCTTCAGGGTTGGCTCATACAGCTAGGAGTCAGGGTCAGATTTAGGGATGCGTTAGGAGGTGACCTGCTCTCTAATTCTGTTGTCCTGGTCAAGCAGCCTCCATATTCCTTAACATCACACGGATAAGGGTTTCCCCCACTCTCATCCGTGACAGTATGTGTGCACACGCCTACACGTACTGAATGATGGGTCTGCCCCCTTCTACTTCTGGGTCTCCAAATTGGGCACATGGCCTTAGCTTGCCCTTTACACCTTGGAGGTGCTGGCCTGCCCTGCAGCCAGTGTATTATCTGAACGTGTGTTTAGCACGGCAGGGGGCGTCATTACAGACAAGCGCAGCCGCCTGTCCACAGCCAATGTGGACAAGCTCACGTTCATTAAAATGAACCAGGCATGGATCCCTCAGGACTTGTTTGTACCTTGTGCAGAATAGACATGTATACTGGCACTAACCAGCCATTGTTATACTGCAGCGCAATTGCTCATGTTTGTATTTTGGATATTTCACACTCTTTTGGAGTGTACCTTAATTTTAAAAAATTAAATTAAATCCAAAAACCTGTGTTGGCTACCTCATCCTCCTCCACCGCGGCTTCCACCTACTCCACTATGTCCACCGCCTCCTCAAACTCCTATGGAACTCCACCTCATAAATCCATTTTTTTTTTTTTCGTACATGTTTTATTTTATATCATTTCACTTATTTGTCATTAACATTTTCGGGTGAAATTCACCAATTTTTGGGTGTATAGTACCACTGCTATACCTATTAGACCGGTAAAATAAATTTAAAAAATTATGTTACAATTTCTGGTCAAATTAATAAATTTTTGGGTGTCTAGTACCACTGCTATACCTAGTAGGCCGGTTAAAAAACAAAAATAAATTGTCATTAACATTTTCTGGTGAAATTATACAATTTTTGGGTGTATAGTACCACTGCTATACCTAGTAGGCCGGTTAAAAAATAAATAAAAATTGTCATTGACATTTTCGGGTGAAATTCCCCAATTTTTGGGTGTATAGTACCACTGCTATACCTAGTAGGCCGGTTAAAAAATGTAATAAAATTGTCAGTTACATTTTTTTTTTTTGAAATTCAACAATTTTTGGGTGTGAAGTATCACTGCTATACCTAGTAGACAGGTTAAACAATAAAAAAAATTGTCCGTTACATTTTATGGTGAAATTCACAATTTTTTGGGTGTGATGTACCACTGCTATACCTAGTAGGCCGGTTAACAAAAAAAAAAATATTTTTCAGTTACATTTTCTGGTGAAATTCAGCAATTTTTTGGTGTAAAGTATCACTGCTATACCTAGTCGACCAGTAAAAAAAGCAAAAAACTATTTTTCTGTTACATTTTCTGGTGAAATACACCAATTTTTGGGTGTGATGTACCACTGCTATACCTAGTAGGCCGTTTAAAAAAAACTAAAAATAATGTTCAGTTACATTTCCTGGTGAAATTAACCAATTTCTGGGTGTATAGTGCCACTGCTATACCTAGTAGGCCGGTTAACAAAAAAAAAATATTTGTCAGTTACATTTTCTAGTGAAATTCAGCAATTTTTTGGTGTGATGTACCACTGCTATACTTATTAGACCAGTAAAAATAATAATAACATTTGTCAGTTACATTTTATGGTCACATTCACCAATTTTTGGGTGTAATATACCCCTCCTCTACCTAGTTGACAGCTTAATAAATTTCAATAATTTTTATATTACATTTTCAGGTGACAATAAAAAATTGTTTTCTGTCATAGACCCCTGCTCTACCAAGTAGACAGGTTAATTAATTTCTGTAATTTTTCTGTTACATTCTTGGGTTGACAATTATACAATGAATAAACCCCTGCTCTGCATAGGTGACAGGGAATAAAATTTCTGAAATGATTCTTTAATTGATGCGTTCCACCTCCTTTGTAGTGTTGATCACAAATATTCGAATTTTTATCGCGAATATAGGTAATTCGAAAATTCGCGAATATTTAGAATATAGTGATATATATTCGGAATTTAGACTATTCAAGATTTTTTTTATTGCGGATTTTCATAATGCAAATTTTTATCGCAAATTTTTCAATTGCCGGGAAAAAACATGATTCCTCCCTGCTTCTTGCTTGTGGGCCAATGACTCATTGGCCCACAAGCAAGAAGCAGGGAGGAATCATGACTTTAAATGGAAAAAATTATGAATATTCTAAAAAACTAAAATATAGCACTGGGAAATACAAATGTGATAGCACTCTATCTCCAGCATTCTGCCCTGCCTCCATGCTGGATTAGACATTGGTGTACATTTTGGCCAAAGCGTAATAAGCCACTCACCGCGTCAAGGTCGTCTCATTTGAGTGGTCCCTAACACTAGTTCCTACCTGTTTATGGGCCATGACAGTCACACAAAGTCCTGGGAATGCAGGTCAGGTGTGCATGACTCAAAGGAGATCGCCACGCGAATAGTTTATATTGGAGGCGTGGCGATCTCCTTTGAGTCATGCACACCTGACCAGTCAATCTGTCCTGGAGGCTGGTTTTAAAGTCAGTATAAAACTGAGTCTGCTTATATAAAACCTACCAGTAGCCATTTGGCTCTAGGAGAAGTATATGGTGGGCTCAGCATGCATGTTGGTACTTGCATCCCTGGATCCGATGAAAGCTGTAATGGCACCGGACGGGGTTAAAAGCAGAGTGTGCTTGGCTTGCATGCTGACCTGCATTCCCTGGACTTTGTGTGGCTGTCATGGCCCATAAACAGGTAGGAACTAGTGTTAGGGACCACTCAAATGAGACGACCTTGACGCGGTGAGTGGCTTATTACGCTTTGGCCATAATGTACACCGATGTCTCATCCAGCATGGAGGCAGGGCAGAGTGCTGGATGTAGTGTGCAATCACATTTGCATTTTCCGTTTGTATATGTATTTCGCCATAGTGATCTGCACCTACATACGGTTTGTGCTGACTCAACCCCCCACATTTTTTCTTTGTAGTTTATATTGGAGGCGTGGCGATCTCCTTTGAGTCATGCACACCTGACCAGTCAATCTGTCCTAAAGGCTGGTTTTAAAGTCAGTATAAAACTGAGTCTGCTTATATAGAACCTACCAGTAGCCATTTGGCTCCAGGAGAAGTATATGGTGGGCTCAGCATGCATGTTGGTACTTGCATCCCTGGATCCGATGAAAGCTGTAATGGCACCGGACGGGGTTAAAAGCAGAGTGTTCTTGGCTTGCATGCTGACCTGCATTCCCTGGACTTTGTGGCTGTCATGGCCCATAAACAGGTAGGAACTAGTGTTAGGGACCACTCAAATGAGACGACCTTGACGCGGTGAGTGGCTTATTACGCTTTGGCCAAAATGTACACCAATGTCTCATCCAGCATGGAGGCAGGGCAGAGTGCTGGATGTAGTGTGCGATCACATTTGCATTTTCCGTTTGTATATGTATTTCACCATAGTGATATGCACCTACATACGGGTTGTGCTGACTCAACCCCCCACATTTTTTCTTTGTAATATATAGCACTATATCGAATATATTCTTTTTTTCGAATATTCAGAATATTCTACAACAAGAATATATAGCAATATAGCGAATATTCGAAAAAAAATATTCGAATGTAGAGCAATTTAGCTTATATAGTGCTATAATCTTCTTTGTCTAATAGTTGTAATTTTTTTCTCATCTGAAGTTCAGATTGGAAAAAAATTACAACTATTAAAAAAAAAAGATTATAGAACTATATTAGCTAAATTGCTCTACATTTGTTTTTTTCTAATATTGGCTGTATTGCTATATATTCTTGTTTTAGAATATTACGAATATTCGAAAAAACAAATATATTCTATATAGTGCTATGACTCATTGGCCCACAAGCAAGAAGCAGGGAGTAATCATGTTTTTGCTCGGCAATTGAAAAATTTGCGATAAAAATTCGCAATACGAAAATTTGCATATTACGCGATCATTACTTTGTCGATTTTTCGAGTTAAAAAAAAATCGTAGAATATAACAAATATTCGAATTTGCGAATATTCGCCGAATATTCTACAAAATATTCGTGAAATATTGCGAATTCAAATATGACTACTGCCGCTCATCACTACTCGTTTGATTCAACGCTTAAACTTAAACAAGTTGTACCACATTTAGGCTTCAATACTTTGTCCCACATTTCCGCTATACTCTTTTGGCCCACATTTGGGCTTCTGTAATTTGTCCCACATTTGCGCCTCCATAGCTTTTCCCACATTTCTGCTCGATCACAATTTTTTTTTAGAAATTTATCTCCCTTAAATTTGGTCTGGAACCGCTCCCTCTCCGGCCTGGAACCCTGATTCCCTGCCACCCGTGATCACCATGGTAGGCCCATAAAAGAACATCGAAAGTTGATAGAGCAGACATCAAATTGGATCGTGAACATCACTAGGACGTGCGACATGGTGGGGCACTAAGTGTGCACACACCTACACGCAGGGGAGGGCTGGCAGCCTTAGTCCTGGGGGGCAAATCCAGTCAAGTAGCCCATTTTTATCCCCGCCCATTATTAAAAGCCCCTCCTACATTTAATAGGCCACTCCCAACACACACTGTACAGCTGACATTCTATAGTTGAGGCCTGTCTACACATCATACGGAGAGGGGAGGACCTGTCCCGGCTGCACTGCCTGCTTATATAACAAGCTACAGCCAGGAAGCTCCTCCGCTCTCCTCCCTCCCCTGATCCTGCTTAAGGCTTGTGGTTCCCCCCACCATCTGCCACCCGCCCGTGGCCTGCTGCCCCCTTTCGTCATCCTCACCCAGCTCTGAATCATCCTTCTGCAAATGGCAGGGGGAGGAGCCGGAGCATCTCCTCTCCTACATAGCACCACATACCTCTTACATCCAATGTCACCTTTGTTGTAGACGTTCTCTTTCCTCATCTTCTCCATTCAGACCAGACCGCCATGATGATTTTTCAGCCATCTCCCGTCTCTGCAGAGATTAACAAACAGACATTAGTTTCCTGCCACCCCCAATACTATACTGCAGAAACAGTACCCCTGGGAATACTACTACCACACAGATAGTGCCCCCAATACTGTGCCCGCTATGCCCCCAATACTATACTGCAGAAACAGTACCCCTGGGAATACTACTACCACACAGATAGTGCCCCCAATACTGTGCCCGCTATGCCCCCAATACTATACTGCAGAAACAGTACCCCTGGGAATACTACTACCACACAGATAGTGCCCCCAATACTGTACCCGCTATGCCCCCAATACTATACTGCAGAAACAGTACCCCTGGGAATACTACTACCACACAGATAGTGCCCCCAATACTGTACCCGCTATGCCCCCAATACTATACTGCAGAAACAGTACCCCTGGGAATACTACTACCACACAGATAGTGCCCCCAATACTGTGCCCGCTATGCCCCCAATACTATACTGCAGAAACAGTCCCCCTGGGAATACTACTACCACACAGATAGTGCCCCCTTAAACAATTATTGGCACACAGTGCTCTAAAAAATAACTGCGCCCAGACACTAATAGTATAAAGATAATGTCCCCCAAAAATAATAGTGCTAAGCTGATACTGTGCTAGGGTGCCCCCAAAGTAACAGTGCCCCCCAAAATCCCACCAATAGAAATAATTCTCTGCCAGAGCTCACTTAGTAGTAATAATGCCCCTATAGTGCCCTAGTAATCATGTTCCTCATAGCCCCCCAGTAGTAGTAAAGCTCCCCATAATACCATAGTACAAATTTTCCCTATAATATGACAGTACATGAAATACCCCCGCTTAGTGCCCGCAGTTGAGCTAATGTCCCCATAATGTATGCCAGTATAAAATACCCCTATATAGTGCCCCAGTAAATGCACTCATACTGCTCCTCTCCCCCTTCCCCATAGTGTCCCCCATAATATGCCAGTAAAAAAATGCCCCTTAGTACCCCCAGCAGATGCCCCTATAGTGCTCCTCTCCCCCACAATGTGCCAGTAAAAAAATTCCCCTTCTTAGTGCCACCATATGCCCCAATAGTACTCCACTCCCCCATAGTGCCCCCAAATAATGCCCCATAGTACCGCTCTCCCTTATAGTGCCTGCCATAATGTGCCAGTAAAAAATGCCCCCTTAGTGCTACCAAATGCCATAGTGCCCCCCATAATGTTCCAATACAAAAGGCCCCTTTAGAGCCCCCACTTCCCCATAGTGCCCCCAAATAATGCCCCTATAGTAACCCCAGATGCCCCATAGTGCTGCTCTCCCCTATAGTGCCCCCCAGAATGTGCCAATAATTAAAAAAAAAGCCCCTTTAGAGCCCCCAGATACCCCCATAGTGCTCCTCTCCCCCATGGTGCCCCCCCATAATGTGCCAGCAAGAAATGCCCCCATAGTGCCAGCTCCCCCCCCATAGTACAAGCCCCCCATAGTGCCAAGCCCCCCATAGTGGCAGCCCCCCCATAGTGCCACTTCGCCCATAGTGCCAGCCCCCTTATAGTGCCAGCTCCCCCATAGTGCCAGCCCCCCCGTAGTGCCAGCTCCCCCCATAGTGCCAGCTCCCCCCATAGTGCCAGCTCCTACCCCATAGTGCCAGGCTGCCAGCCCCCTTATAGTGCAAGCCCCCTTATAGTGTCAGCCCCCCCATAGTGTCAGCCCCCCCATAGTGCCAGCCCCCCCATATACTAGTGCCAGCTCCCCCTATAGTGCCCCCCCCATAGTGCTAGCTCCCCCAAAGTGCCAGATTCCCCCCCATAGTGCCAAATCCCCCCATAGTGCCAGATCCCCCTCATAGTGCCAGATCCCCCCCATAGTGCCAGATCCCCCCCATAGTGCCAGATCCCCCCCATAGTGCCAGCTCCTCCCCCATAGTGCCAGCCCCCCCATAGTGCCAGCTCTCCCTATAGTGCCAGCCCCCCATAGTGCCAGCTCCCCCATAGTTCCAGCTCCCCCATAGTTCCAGCCATCCCTATAGTGCCAGCTCCCCCTATAAAGCCCCCCCATAGTGCTAGCTCCCCCAAAGTGCCAGATCCCCCCCATAGTGCCAGCCCCCCTTATAGTGCCAGATCCCCCCCATAGTGCCAGATCCCCCCCCCATAGTGCCAGATCCCCCCCCCCATAGTGCCAGCCCCCCGCAAAGAAGAAAAAAAAAACAACACTAATACTTACCTCCATCAGCAGCGATGCAGCCTCTTCTTGCCTGTGTCTCTGCTGTGTGCTGCCCGACTCAGGTGTCGCAATGATAATGATGTCATTGCTCTGCCTGAGCCGGCCTCTGATAGGCTGCAGGCATTAGTGCCTGCGGCCTATCAGAAGAACAGGGGAGGGACACGCCTCTCCCTCCCCTGCCCCACAGCACACAGCACGGCCGCAATGACATCCAGGGCCGCGCCGCCTGTGGTGATGATCGGCGGTGCGGCCCTGAAGAATAAAAAAAATAAAATTAAAATAAAATAAAATAAAAATTTTAAGACGCGCGGCCCAGTGGCCGTTTATTTCGGGCGGCCTGGGGGGCAATTGCCTCCCTGCCCCCCGGCCCAGCCCGCCCCTGCCTACACGAACTGACTGACAGGGGTCAGCCCCTGCAACTTCTGGGTCTCCAAATTGGGCACATGGCCTGAGCTTGCCCTTTACGCCGTGGAGGTGCTGGCCTGCCCTGCAGCAGGTGTATTTTTTGAACATGTGTTTAGCACGACTGGAGGGTTATATTTCCCAATGTTTTGGGGTGTACCCTAATTAAAAAAAATATAAATAAATTTTAAAACAAAAAGCAGTGTAGGCTTCCTCCTCCTACACCACCACTTCCACCTACACCGCCACATCCACCGCCTCCTCAACCCAGGGCCGATCCTAGGGTCACAGGCGCCTGGGTGCAGAAATATTTCTGGCGCCCCCACATGGGCGTGGTTATCTTACTAACTCCTCCCCTTTACAATGTTTCTATGGCAACAACTTCAGCCCCCAACTTCAGCCCCACGAATCGGCGGCTCGGCTGCTCGGCTTAAAAAAAAAAAAGTCAAAAAAAAAAAGTCAAAAAAAAAAAAGTCAAAAAAAAAAAAGTCCCGGCGGCTCGCTCGGCCAGGGCCGGACTGGGGATAAAAACCAGCCCTGGAAAAAGTTGCACAGCAGCCCCACAGCATTGCGTCATTATTTACTTGTTTATAATAGGAGAAAGCATTCATTTTAAAACACGTGTGTAAACACGAATATGAACTTTGCCCCACGATAGCTCTTTTGTAGAACCCCCATAAAAACTTACAGTTACTTGACTTGGCCCTTGGGGATCTCGGACGCCACTTCAACACTTTGGCCGGGGGCTCGGCGGAGCTGATGTTGTGCTTTAACCTAATGAGAAAGATTTCATAATAAGGATTTGGAGAAGGGGCAGAGGGATAGCAGAGCAGGGAGAGGCTGGTGCTGCTACTAGGGGGTCATACCATGGGGGAGTAATAAAGCCCACCATAATGCCCCCCCAGTAGTAATAATTCTCCTTATAATATGCAAAACATTTGTAATGCCCCCAGTTGAGCTAATGTTCCCATAATGTGCCAATATAAAATACCCCTTCTCAGTGCCCCCGTAGATGACCCCCATAGTGCCCCCCCCTTCCCCATAGTACCCACCATAATGTGTCCCAGTATAAAATGCCCCTATACAGAGCCCCCATATAAAATATCTTCTTTTTTAGCCTCAGTAGATGCCCCTATAGTGCCCCCCAATAATCTGCAGTAAGATGTGCCCCCATAGATGCCCCCAATCATGTGCCAGTAATAAGAGCCCCCCCACCATCATGTGCCAGTAGCCAGAGCCCCCCCATATCATGTCAGTAGCCAGAGCCCCCCCATATCATGTGTCAGTAGCCAGAGCCCCCCATATCATGTGCCAGTAGCCAGAGTGCCCCCAATCATGTGCCAGAAATAAGAGCCCCCCCACCATCATGTGCCAGTAGCCAGAGCCCCCCATATCATATGCCAGTAGCCAGAGCCCCCCCATATCATGTGCCAGTAGCCCCCCTTATGTGCCAGTAGCCCCCCTATGGGCCAGTAGCCCTCCTTATCATGTGCCAGTAGCCCCCCTTATCATGTGCCAGTAGCCCCCTTATCATGTGCCAGTAGCCCCCCTTATCATGTGCCAGTAGCCCCCCATATCATGTGCCAGTAGCCAGAGCCCCCCCCCCCATATCATGTGCCAGTAGCCAGAGCCCCCCCACCATCATGTGCCAGTAGCCAGAGCCCCCCCATATCATGTGTCAGTAACCAGAGCCCCCCCCATATCATGTGTCAGTAGCCAGAGCCCCCCATATCATGTGCCAGTAGCCAGAGTGCCCCCAATTATGTGCCAGAAATAAGAGCCCCCCCACCATCATGTGCCAGTAGCCAGAGCCCCCCCATATCATGTGCCAGTAGCCAGAGCCCCCCATATCATGTGCCAGTAGCCCCCCTTATGTGCCAGTAGCCCCCCTATGTGCCAGTAGCCCCCCTTATCATGTGCCAGTAGACCCCCTTATCATGTGCCAGTAGCCCCCTTATCATGTGCCAGTAGCCCCCCTTATCATGTGCCAGTAGCCCCCCATATCATGTGCCAGTAGCCAGAGCCCCCCCCCTTATCATGTGCCAGTAGCCAGAGCCCCCCCCCATATCATGTGCCAGTAGCCAGATCCCCCCCATTATCATGTGCCAGTAGCCAGAGTGCCCCCATATCATGTGCCAGTAGCCAGAGTGCCCCCATATCATGTGCCAGTAGCCCCCCATATCATGTGCCAGTAGCCCCCCTTATCATGTGCCAGCCCAGTAGTCCCCCCTTATCATGTGCCAGCCCAGTAGTCCCCCCTTATCATGTGCCAGCCCAGTAGTCCCCCCTTATCATGTGCCAGCCCAGTAGCCCCCCTTATCATGTGCCAGCCCAGCCCAGTAGTCCCCCCTTATGTGCCAGCCCAGTAGCCCCCCTTATGTGCCAGCCCAATAGCCCCCCTTATCATGTGCCAGCCCAGTATTGTACCTATATAAAAAACTAAAAAAAAATAATACACTTATACTTACCTCCAGCAATGCGATGCGATGCAGGCCGCCTCTTCCGTCTGTGTCCCTCGCTATACGGCTCAGGCGACACGATGACGTCATCGCGCCATCACCGGCCTCTGATAGGCTGCCAGCACTAAGCCGGCAGCCTATCAGAGGAACAGGAGGGGACACGCCTCTCCCTCCTCTGCCGCAGCACAGGCATCTGTATTGCCGTCCTGAGGACGGCAATACAGATGACTATGGAGATGAGCGCTTCCGCAATGGAGGCGCTCATCTCCTGCTCTGCCCTGCCGCCGGCCGCGGCCGCCCCCACTTGTCACCAGGGCCGCGGCCTTGCGGCACTCAGGCTTGCCGGCCCACCGGGAAATTTCCCGCTATCCCGGCAGGCCAGTCCGGCCCTGCGCTCGGCGCCTTTCGGGTGACAGCGCTGGGGTGCGGGGCACCCACTGCACCCCGTGTAGGATCGGCCCTGCCTCAACCTCCTACTCCATATGGACCTGGTCCTCCTAGATCAAGATTATAATTTTTTATTTTTATGTATTTTATGTTTTAAAGTCATTTCCCTATCCACATTTGTTTGCAGAGCACTTGCCATGCTGGTACTTTTTTCCGAAGTTCGGCCAAAACCATCGAACCCGAACATCCAGGTGTCCGCTCAACTCTAATTGTGAATGATCAGCTCGAGATATGGTTGACCCATGTATTGTCCGTGCCATAACCGTTTGGTTCAATGTGACACCTTCTATATCATATTCTCACAGGATGAGTGGTGTTCACAGTACAGACAGTATAAATGTGAAATTTCCACCTAGCTGTTGGCTTAGATAGAGAATATGGCAGGAGGTCACCCGTTTTTGGTCATCTTATTGATTTTTTTCTTTCATGGTTAGAGGTCTTGGTCATGCTGCGGACCTAACTCCTCATGTCCGTACAGATGCATCCACCATTACCTTAGTATAAATTTGGTTAGGAAGTTCTATTTCTCAAGAAACAAATACAAAACCCTTGATAGTCTACATTTCTAATGACAGCTTTTGCATGACCACATATGAACACATATAGGGCAGACATCTCCTGACAGAGTTTCACAAAATCATGTTTTCTTTAAAAAAATGTGGAGCCACGCATTTCAGAATATGTTGAGGTAAGGAAGGACACATCTGTACATTGGATGGAATGGGAATATCAATGAAAATGAGCTTAGGGTCATTCTCAATATTAAGAGTCATTCATTTGCAAGTGGAAGTGGGAGATGGAAACTCAACTACCCTTATTTGTGTCCTGCTCCTCAAACCTTCTCTATTCATTCTCCAAACAGAACAAATCATGTGAACTCAAGAAACTGAGATTAGAGATGAGCTAATTTCAAAAAAATTCGATTTGGTCAGTTCGCCGAATTTTCCGAAACAATTTAATTTGATCCAAATTAATTTGTGGCGAACCACGTTAAAAAACAGCTATTTCCTGGCTGCAGAGAGCCTTTATAGTGGTGTAGAACACTGTGCCTTGCAGTAACATGCATAGGGAGTCTGCTGTGGTAGTGAAACAATACTGTGAGTCAGTATGACATGTAGATGACAGGCGTCGCTATTAGAATCACTGCACACTTCACTTATTTGGGTAGTTATGGGGCCAAAACTGACCAAATAACTCAAGTGTGAACTCATCCTTACAGGTCGATGTTAGCATCAGGTATAAAAAACAGTGCAAGCTCCTACTATAGCGTGAAAGAGCGCACTTCTTTTACACCGTTATCTGCTGATTCCACATAGATGTCTACAGAACCTGTTCTATTAAACCCCTATACAAGTAGAGCACCCCGACAGAGTGGAGAGGGTGTCAACAGTAAGTTTGTGTTGACGTCACTAATTATTTTGCCCTTCCTCTGATCCATCAGAACAATGACTCCCAAAAAAATGGATCCTGTCTGTGGAGCATCCGCCTTCACTCGGTCAGCATTTGGTCAGTATTGCTATTGCCAAAAAAAAACAGGAGTGGATGCAAAACAGAGATGACACGTGAATGGAATATTTCCATGTCTTCTGTGTTTTGTACCCACTCCTGCTTTTGGCTATCAAATCATAAGGCAATTCTGATGGGACCACACAGGCCTTACAGCTGATACACAGACAGGATCCGTTGTGTGTCTAATTTTTCCTTCCTTCTGACAGATCAGAAGAAGAGTCAAATAAATGATTATGTCAGCCAGCCAAAAATGCTAAATAGTGGCCCAGTCATGGAGTGGTGAGGGTGGGAACAGCATGAGAAGTCCACAGAGTGGCCCAATGACATAGTGTGGAGGTGGAAGCAGCATCAGGAGACCACAGAGTGGCAAGGTGACATAGTGTGGAGGTGGCAGCAGCATCAGAAGACCACAGAGTGGCAAGGTGACAGTATGGAGGTGGCAGCAGCATCAGGAGACCACGGAGTGGCAAGGTGACATAGTGTGGAGGTATCAGCAGCATGAAGTGACCACAGAGTGGCACAATGACAGAGTGTTGAGGTGGCAGCATCAGCATGAGGAGGCCACAGAGTGGCAAGGTGACATAGTGTTGAGGTAGCAGCAGCATCAGGAGACCACAGAGTGGTCAGGTGACATAGTGTGGAGGTAGCAGCAGCATGAAGAGACCACAGAGTGGCAGAATGACAGAGTGTGGAGGTGGCAGCAGCAGCATCAGGAATGACAAGGTGACAGTAGCCAAAAGAAACTGGTCTCTTTTGTCAAGGTTTGGGTGAGGTAGCATGGATGATCTAATCTAATGCATCAGGCATTGGTGCGTGAAAATTTTGGCTGATCCACGCCTGATTTATCTTGACAAAGGTCAGTTTCTCCACATTTTTGGACAGGTGAGTTCTTGGCGGAACTATGGCCCCCGCCGCACTAAACCCTCGCTCTGATGCCACACTACTGGCCGGGATGGACAGCTTCTTCAGGGCAAACTCGGCCAGTTGTGGCCACAAATACAGTTTGGCTGCCCAGTAGTCCAGTGGATCTTCAATGACAGCTGGCAGGGTGCACTCCAATTATGCCACCACCTGCTGATTGAAGAAAGCTTCTCATCAGCGACTCTAGACTCAGGCTGCTGCTGATAGAACTGGTACTACTCCTCCCCCCAGCAACCATTGCAGTGGAACATGAGCACAGAGGACCCCCACGGTCACACCTGCGGGAGGATGGACGATGGCGCAGATAGGCAGCGGCCAACTGACTACATAGGATGTCTCTTTAGTAGTTCAGTTTGTCCTCCCTCTCAGCGGGTGTAAAAAAGGCCCCCATTTTATACCGGTAGTGAAGGTCTAACATGGTGGAGAGCCAGTAGTCATACCTCTGCCGAATAATGACAATTCGTCTGTCACTACGCAAGCAAGTGAGCATGCATCAGGCCATTTGCGTAATGACTCGGAGGGACTCCCTGCTTCCATCTCCACTGCATACTGCCATGATGTGTCTGGGTCATCTGCCTCGTCTTCCTCATCTCCCTCTTGCTCCTCCGGCTGCTCCTGCTCCCCCTCTCCTGTCACCTGTGTAGAAAAACCACCCATTTTGCTACACATTGCTTGTGCTGCAATGTCCTTCTCTTCCTCCTCCAGTTCAGCCCCCACAGGGCTCATTTAGCCATCAGATGTAGGCGCCACATCTCCAGTCCCCTGACTAGCCATCTTTTCCAAGATATGAATCAGTGGAATTACGTTGTTCATCCCGTATTCTTGGCGACTGACAAATAAAGCGGGCTCCTCAAAGGGCACAAGCAAACATCAGGTGTCACACATGAGCTGCCACTGGCTAACAGCGAAGTTACACAGGGGAGTACCTCTGTCATCCTTTATCATCAAGAAATCGTTTATGGCCTTTCTCTATTCGTAAAGTCGGTCCAACATATGTGGGGTGGAATTCCAACGGGTGGAAACGTTGCATATCAGCCTATGTTGGGGGATGCTGTTCTGCCGCTGTAGCTCAAGGACAAGTGGCTGAAGTGCATGCAAAGTTTCCTGGCCATTTTTAGGATCTCTTGCAGATAGGTAGAAAGTCTTCAGGAAACGCTTGACAACCAAAATTGACTATGTGCGACATGCAGGGCGCATGGCTCAGCCATCCTTAACGCAGCGCCGACACCATGTTCTTCCCGTTGTCGGTCACCATGGTTCTGACTTTAAGTTGTCGAGCAGAAAGCCAGGATTCGATTTCTTGATGAAGGACGCGGAGCAGTTCCTCCCCTGTGTGACTCCGTTCGCCCAGGCAAACCAGGTGCAGAACAGAGTGACACTTCCGTGCCCTGCACATGTGGTATGCTGGTGGGGCACTGTGAATTGTCCCTGTAGTGGAGGCTGAGGACACGGTGGAGGATGAGGAGCCAGAGGTGGACATTGTCGTAGGACCAACGGCGTGAGAACGTGGAGGCGGAAGCGGCGTCAACTGGCCAAGTTGCTGGTTTGGCTGTGCAGGAACCACATTCACCCAGTGGACCATAAAGGACATGTATTGTCCCTGACCATAGTTACAGCTCCACACGTCGGCGCTGCGATGCACTTTTGCAGACACCGACAGGCTCAAGGACTGGCCCACCTTCTGTTCTACATATGTGTGCAGAGCTGGTACTGCCTTTTTGGCAAAGAAATGACGGCTTGGGACTGTCCACCTCGGCTCAGCACAAGCCATCAGTTCTCTGAAAGGTGCAGAGTCCACCACTTGAAAGGGAGGGACTGCAGCACCAGCAACTTAGCCAGGAGCACGTTCAGCTTCTGCGCTGATGGAGTGCATGCATACTGTTGTCTTTTGGCAATCACTTCGGTGATCAATTGCTGACGGAATGACTGACGAGGAGGAGGAGCAGGAGCATCAGACCTTCGCCTGTGGTGGTGAAGCCTTGACTGCCTGAAATCAGGTGCATGCCACTGGGAGATGCAGCGATTGCTGCGGCAGGCTGGACCACCACATTGGAACCATGGTTCTCCCAAGCCACTTTATGGTGACCCTCCATATGTTGACGCAGGGCCGTGGTGCCAACATTGGCACCCTGGTCATGCTTCACCTTCTGCTCACAGATTCGACAATTGGCCATGTGTCACGAGGGTATCGAGAACCACGCCTGACTCCGTTATACCCGGGGTCAGGAAGTCGCAGCGGTTGGCTGCACGCTCTATTTAAGATAGGGCTGTTTTCCTTATGGTAGCTTTCTGGGTTTGCTTTGCAAACCCTTTTGGCTCACTCAGGGATCCGTAGCTCCTTCTCCTCAGCTGTTCCTTGTCCAGCACTCCCAGACCTCCTTATATTCCTCTCTCACACTTCTCTGGTTGCCAGAGATAGAGCTTCCTGCCTGGACATCTATTCTGACCTTCTGGAGCTGTGTTGCTGCGTTCGCTGATAGTTGGTCCAGAACGCTACCCTCCGGATCCCTGTTGGACCTTTTTGGTTTATTGTGGTCGCCCACCTGGGTGTATGTGTTTGTCTGTTTTGTCTGTCCTCTCCCTGGTGTTTCCCTCTTAGTGATAGTGGTGCGGACTAGCGATCCCACCGGCCTGTTCACTATCTAGGGCTCATATTAGGGAAAGCCAGGGTTTAGGCACGTGATCGCCGCACGGGTGAGGAACCCGTCTAGGGACGTCAGGGCAGTCAGGTGCCAGCCGCAAGGTGAGTTAGGGGTCACCACCTTTCCCTCTCCCTTGGGCAGGGCTTTCCCTGTTTTCCTCCCTGTGCGTGACGTCGGTCATTACATTATCTCTGGCCCTTATTTTGTGTAGGTAAAAAAAAAAAAAAAAAAAAGATTCTTTTTTTTACCTACTTAGAATCCAGTATGGATCAAATTGCTGCTCTGTCCAAACAATTTCATGGCCTGTCTTTGGAGGTGGTAGGATTGAAGGCGTCGGTCCTCCAGCAACAGCAGCAATTACAACTGACTGCAAGCCCAGCGGTTGCTACTGGTAACCAGGTTGTTGCGGAACCCAAGGTCCCTCTCCCTGACAGATTTTCTGGGGGAAGGGACAAGTTTTTGACATTCCGTGATGCCTGTAAGTTATATTTTAAACTGCGCCCTTACTCCTCTGGTAATGAAGATCAGCGGGTAGGGGTTGTTATTTCCCTGCTGCAGGGGGATCCGCAGTCCTGGGCGTTCTCTTTACCTACTGATTCCCAGGCTCTTCGGTCAGTGGATGAGTTTTTCGGGGCCTTGGGTCTCATATATGATGACCCTGACCGAGTCGCCCTGGCTGAATCAAGATTACGGAGACTCTTACAAGGAGAGCGGCCGGTAGAGGAGTATTGCTCTGAATTCCGTAGGTGGGCTACGGATACCCAAAGGAACGACCCGGCTCTCAGGAGTCAGTTCTGCTCTGGGTTATCCGAAAGGGTTAAGGATGCGCTTGCATTATATGAGACCCCCTTTTCCCTTGATGCGGTTATGTCCCTTTCTATCCGAATAGATAGACGCCTTAGGGACAGGTTGAAAAAACCGGAGCAATTGGTAACCCCTCCCAAGCAGCAGTTAGTCTATACGGACTTAGACGAGCCTATGCAGCTAGTAGGAACTACTCGTCAGGTCCGTCCTCCTGAGGCTCGCCGTAGGCGTGGGGTTTGTTTTTTTTGTGGGGAGAGGGGTCATTTAATTTATGTCTGTCCTTCTTTCCTCAGAAACAAAAGACCGTCGGAAAAACTACTAACCCCAGGCTGTGTGGAGGATGTCAGCCGGGGGGTATATGTTTCCTCCATACGTACATCGCAATTTGTGTTGCCAGCGGTTATTATTTTTGGTGATAAGACGGAGACTATTTCTTTCTTTCTAGACAGTGGAGCAGGGGTAAATTTGATAGACGCCCATTTTGCCCGCACTTTGGGTTTGTCTCTCTGTACTTTACAGAGACCTATTCCCATATTCGCTATTGATTCTGCTCCCCTGTCTCAGAGAAACCTCACGCACATTGTTCATAATTTACACCTTCGGGTAGGGGACCACCATAACGAGATGCTTTCAGGTTATGTTCTGGAGGGGCTTCCCACTCCGGTAGTGCTGGGCCTTCCCTGGTTGGTAGCGCACAATCCAGTGGTGGATTGGCAGGCCAGGGAGATATTGGAGTGGAGTGAGCAGTGCAGAGAAAATTGCTTAAATAGCAATTGCTTAGTCGCCTCCATAACTACCCTACCTACATTTATTTCGGATTTTGAGGACGTTTTTTCTGAAAAGGGTTGTCAGAAGTTACCACCTCATCGTCCTTATGATTGCCCGGTTAACCTTATTCCCGGCGCAAAATTACCCAAGACCAGGTTATATAATCTTTCGGGTCCAGAGAGACAAGCCATGAAAGATTATATCTCCGAGAGTCTGGCTAAGGGACACATCAGACCCTCTTCTTCACCGGTGGCTGCAGGGTTTTTCTTCGTTAAAAAGAAAGATGGGGGCCTGCGTCCTTGCTTAGATTTTCGCGAATTAAATCAGATAACCATCCGAGACCCATACCCTCTTCCTCTCATTCCTGACCTGTTTAATCAGATTGCGGGTGCTAGGTGGTTCTCCAAACTTGATCTTAGGGGTGCCTACAATCTGATTCGTATTAAGGAAGGGGATGAGTTGAAGACAGCGTTTAACACCCCTGAGGGGCATTATGAAAATCTAGTTATGCCTTTCGGTCTGACCAATGCTCCTGCCGTCTTTCAACATTTCGTTAATGACATTTTTAGTCATCTAATCGGCAGGTTTGTGGTAATATACCTAGATGATATTTTAATTTATTCGTCTGATCTGAAAACACATGAGGTGCATGTCAGACAAGTACTGCAGGTCCTACGGACGAATGAATTATATGCTAAAATTGAAAAATGTGTCTTCGCCGTTCAGGAGATACAATTCCTGGGTTATTTTTTATCTGCGTCAGGTTTCCGTATGGATCCTAGGAAGGTCCAGGCAATTTTAGATTGGGATCTTCCTGAGAACCTCAAAGCACTACAACGGTTCTTGGGCTTCGCGAATTTCTATAGGAAATTCATTAAAAATTATTCACTTATTGTAAAACCGCTTACTGACATGACTAGGAAGGGGACTGATTTTTCTAAATGGTCTGACGCCGCTAAAGTTGCTTTTTCCTCTCTAAAAGAGAGGTTTACCTCGGCACCTGTACTAGTCCAACCTGATGTCTCTCAGCCATTTATTGTTGAAGTCGATGCGTCAGAGGTGGGAGTGGGAGCTGTATTGTCTCAGGGTCCGTCTCCTGGCAAATGGCGTCCTTGTGCTTTCTTTTCTAAAAAACTATCTGCAGCAGAAAAGAACTACGATATTGGCAATAGGGAACTATTAGCTATTAAACTTGCGTTTGAGGAGTGGCGTCATTTCTTAGAGGGGGCAGTCCACCCCGTCACGGTGATTACGGACCACAAAAATCTTCTGTACCTCGAATCAGCTAAGCGTCTCACCCCTAGACAGGCTAGGTGATCGCTATTTTTTACCAGGTTTAACTTTGTTATTACCTATCGTCCTGGGGCAAAGAACACCAATGCTGATGCGTTATCTCGTTGTTTCCCTGGAGGGGGTAATGTGAGTGATCCGGTACCCATTCTACAAAGAGGAGTGGTTGTCTCTGCGGTACACTCTGTTTTGGAGGGGAAGGTGTTAGAGGCCCAGGGGGACGCCCCGGTCTCTTGCCCCTCAGAGAAATTGTTTGTACCGTTGAACTTACGTTTCGAATTATTAAAGGAACATCATAATTCGGCACTTGCTGGGCACCCGGGTAGTAAAGCAACCTTGGAACTATTGTCTCGTCGTTTTTGGTGGCCAAGGTTGCGTCAGGATGTATTGGATTTTGTGTCTTCTTGTTCTACCTGTGCGCGCGCAAAAGTTTCACATACACGTTCTGCAGGGTCTCTATTACCACTCGTCATTCCCAATAGACCGTGGACACATCTGTCAATGGATTTTATCACTGACTTACCTTTGTCTGCGGGTAAAACAGTTATTTTGGTAGTAGTGGACAGGTTTAGCAAAATGGTACACTTCATTGCGTTACCCGCACTACCTAATGCTAAGACTCTTGCTCAGGTATTCGTCAGTGAAATCGTGAAGCTTCACGGGGTCCCCTCCGATGTTGTTTCGGATCGGGGTACCCAGTTTATTTCTAAATTTTGGAAAGCTTTTTGTTCCCGTTTTGGGGTACACTTGTCCTTTTCCTCAGCTTTCCATCCTCAGTCGAATGGACAGACTGAGCGTACCAACCAAAACCTTGAGACATATCTAAGATGTTTTGTGTCTGAAAACCAAGAGTTGTGGTCATCATATTTACCGTTAGCTGAGTTGCCATAAATAATCGTCGTCAGGAATCCACTGGCAAGTCACCATTTCTTGGTGCATATGGTTTTCATCCCCAATTCTGTACTTTCAAAGAGGGGGGGGTCTTCTGGGGTTCCCGAAGAGGAACGGTTTTCGTCATCTCTTTCATCGGTATGGCAGAAGGTGCAAGCTAACTTGAAAAATATGGGAGGTAAATACAAATGCATGGCTGATAAGAGACGGTTGCCAGGTCCGGACCTAGGAGTGAATGACTATGTGTGGTTGTCTACTAGGAATATTAAATTGAAGGTTCCCTCTTGGAAACTGGGTCCTAGGTTTATTGGCCCTTACAAAATTGTAGCCATCATCAACCCCGTGGCTTTTCGCCTGGAGTTACCTCAGACTTTTAAAATTCATAATGTTTTTCATAAGTCGTTACTCAAAAAATATGTTCCACCTCTAGAACCATCACCGCTGCCACCCCCTCCTGTTGTCGTGGATGGTAATCTAGAATTTCAGATATCCAAAATTGTTAATTCTCGTCGGGTCCGCCGCTCTCTTCAATATCTGGTGCATTGGAGAGGTTACGGTCCCGAGGAAAGAATGTGGGTTCCTGCGTCTGAGGTAAACGCCGACAGGTTAGTTCGGGTTTTTCATGCCTCTCATCCTGGGAGACCTGGTCCTGAGTTGTCATGTCTCCATACAGCTTCTCATAAATGTGTGCTAATTAATTCATATAGGGTTTGTCCTGTATTAAAACATGGTCAATTAGCGCCACCTTCTGACCACTTCCATATTGTTCTCTGTGTATGTTCAGCCTCTTTGTTACTCCTCCCCCTTGTGACCTCACTTATTACAAGAAGGGCAGTAGTTTCTAGAACTTGCCATGTTCACATGCTCTGCTGTACAAGATTATCTAAACTTCTACTATAGGCTGCATAGCCGGTAAGACATTATTTCTTGCTGTTCTTTCATACCTATGTGATTATTACTAGCTATAGACATGCATTATGTGTATTTCTGTGTAGGCAGCTAGTTAGCAGTTCAGATGTAAAGTAAGGGCCTAGTCAGCTAACCTTGCAGACATGTTGTATGCTGTTCTATGATATGTATATTTGCAGTTCATGTACTTATTGTATTCTTTATGTTACTGGTTCACAGTTTCACACCAACTTACTTCAGCTCATTAAAGCTACAGATCATTACCTGGTCTCAATTTACTGAGTAGTAGGAGGGTGTTTATCTGCCTGCCAAGTCCATACACACCCCAGGGGTACACGTGGTAACGAGGACAGGACAGTGAAACGGCTGCGACCTGGCGAGTGGAAAATAAGATACAGACTTCAGAGGCCGCTATCCCACCACGCAGTTACCTGCATATGAGAACACAGCAGTCTCCTCACAGTCAAGATCCTGAAAAGCAGCATCATGTCACAAAGCCAAACTTCTTACAAGACAAGGTCTAAAGCCAGTCGCTCATCAAGATCTTCAGCAATCAGCAATGCCACCGCCATTGCACGTGCAGAAGCAGAGGCAGCAAAAGCACGCGCTGCCTTTGCAGAGCAAGAGATGCAACTAAAGCTACGTCAAGCGACATTTGAAGCTGAGAAGGCAAGTCAGCAAGCAGCACTGGAGAAGCTCTCAGCGCAGAAGGAAGCTGCCGCAGCCATTGCCAAAGCAGAGGCCCTGGAAGCACTCTTTTACCCAGACGACGAAAGATGCAGCGGTCCAGCCAACCTAGATCTCATCCATCAAGATTCCCTGCAGCGCACTTCAGAGTATGTCCATCGACATTCCAGAATGATCGACACTCTCCAGCCGACAGAAGATCCTCAACAAGACCTCATCGACGGATTTCATCGAACTCGCCTCACAGCAACCCCGGAAGTCCAGGATAAGTCTCTAACCCGCAGGCCAGAGGACAATCCAGGAAATGAACTAAGTAGGGACCACCCGCCTTCTCATCAGGAGTTCCAGCCTGCGCATAATGTTCCAGAAACATCCTTTTTCGTGCCTAGAAGGTATGATACAGTCCAACCTAAAAGAAAGACTACTGACAGGTATGATTATACACCATTTTCTCACTATCGCAACACTCTGCCAGCTCACTCTCCTCCTGATCAAACCAGCATGGACATTGTTAAGTTCCTCACAAGGCGTGAGCTGGTTGCCAAGGGACTTGGGAAGTTTGATGATCACCCTGAGAGTTATAGGGCCTGGCGTTCTTCCTTTAAGAACACAATCAAAGACGTTGGACTATCCCCCAGCGAAGAGATAGACCTCTTAGCTAAGTGGCTAGGGACTGCATCTGCTGAACATGTAAAAAGAATCAAGTCCATTAATATAAGAAACCCAGAGATTGGACTAAAAATGGTTTGGGACAGACTTGACGAATGTTATGGTTCAGCAGAGGCAATAGAAAACTCTTTCTTTAAAAGGATAGAAGATTTCCCTAGATTAGCTCCCAAAGGCTTCCAGAAACTTAGGGAACTTAGTGACTTATTAATGGAACTTCAAGTAGCCAAATCTGAAGGTGATCTGTCGGGACTCACATTCTTTGACACTGCCAGGGGCGTTAACCTCATAGTACAAAAGTTAACCCCCAGCTTACAAAATGAGTGGGTCAAATGTGGTTCTAACTATAAGAAAAAACACCATGTTTCATTTCCTCCATTTTCTGTGTTTGTAGACTTCATACGTGACCAGGCTAAGATAAGAAATGATCCTAGTTTTGATTTTACACTGGCATGTACTTCTGTTCCAGGTTTTCCTTCACGTAGAGCTTCAGTGGCGGTTCACAAGACTGAACTGTTCCCTTCAGACTCTCTCCACAGGTCCGCTGGTTCCTACCATGCTACAAACAAAGTTAAAAACCCTGGTAAGCAGTGTCCTATACACCGAAAACCACATTCTCTCTTGACATGTAGGGGCTTTAGAGAAAAACCCATCGAGGAGCGTAAAGCCTTCCTTAGAGAAAATAACATCTGCTACAAGTGCTGTTCTTCAACCGCTCATATAGCCAAAGACTGCAAGGTTAGTGAAAAGTGTAAAGAATGTGATAGCACAGACCATAGTACAGCATTACATCCTGGACCAGCTCCATGGACTTTACAACACGCTTACAATACCGTTCAGCATGGTGGAGAGGAGGGTAACACTGCTATCACTACCCTGGAGGTCACTCCACAGTGCACTGAGATCTGCAAAGGATCCATAAGTGGAAAATCCTGTTCCAAAATATGTCTAGTCCGAGTCTACCCAACAGGACAAAGAGACAAGGCAGTCAAAATGTATGCCATTCTAGATGACCAAAGCAATAGGTCTCTAGCCACCTCAACCTATTTTGACATATTCAACATTAAAAGCCCCAGCTTCCCATACTCACTAAGGACTTGTGCGGGATTTGTGGAGACGGCGGGGAGAAGAGCATCCGGTTTCCAAGTTGAAGCGATGAACGGCGAGATCAGCTTACCCTTACCAACTCTAATAGAGTGCAATCAAATCCCTGATCACAGATTTGAAATTCCTACTCCAGATGTCGCAATGCATCATGCACACCTAAAACATATAGCTCACCTGATCCCAGAACTTGACCCACAAGCTAAGATAATATTGCTACTCGGGAGAGACATTCTACGAGTCCATAAAGTGAGACAGCACATAAATGGTCCTGGCAACGCTCCTTATGCTCAAAAGCTGGATCTAGGATGGGTCTTAATAGGAGAAGTCTGCCTTGGGAGTGTGCACAAGCCAGAGTCAGTTCATAATATGTTTACAAGCACACTAGCCAGCGAACGCCCCTCACTTTTCCAACCATGCGTCAACAACTTCCTCATAAAGGAGCTACCGTGTGCTTCCCATCTACCTTGTTCCTTTACAGATGTCTCTAGTGACAGCGACCAAGACCACTTAGGATGCACTGTCTTCCAAAGGACAAAAGATGACAATCAAGTAGCACTATCCATCGAAGACAAGCTGTTCTTGGAAATAATGGAACAAGATTTCGTGAAGGACAGCACTAACAGTTGGGTTGCGCCTCTTCCCTTCAGAACTCCGAGGCCACGCCTACCTAACAACAAGGTACAAGTACTTAAACGTTTCTCTTCTCTTAGACGTAACTTCCAAAGAAGGCCAGAGATGAGAGAACACTTCTTTTCTTTCATGCAGAGAATATTTGAGAACAATCATGCAGAGATTGCACCACCCCTTGAAGCTCATGAAGAATGCTGGCACCTCCCAATTTTCGGAGTATATCATCCAAAAAAACCAGGTCAGATCAGAGTCGTGTTTGACTCTAGTGCTAAATATGAAGGCATCTCCTTAAACGATGTACTCCTGACAGGCCCTGACCTGAATAACAAACTGCTAGGGGTACTCCTCCGTTTCCGCAAGGATTCTGTCGGTCTGATTGCTGATATCCAACAGATGTTTCATTGCTTCCTTGTTAGAGAGAAGGATAGAAACTTCCTCAGATTCTTCTGGTTTAAAGACAATGACCCTTTAAAAGATGTCATAGAGTACCGTATGAGAGTACACATTTTCGGGAACAGCCCCTCACCTGCCGTTGCCATTTACGGTCTCAGACGGTCTGCTCAGGAAGGAGAGAGAGAATATGGGTCAGATACAAGACAGTTTGTAGAAAAAGACTTCTACGTAGATGACTGTTTGAAATCTTTACCTTCAAGTGATTCTGCAATCAGTCTCCTCAAAAGAGCCCAGGACATGCTCGCCTGTTCCAATTTGAGACTTCACAAGATTGCTTCAAACAGCAAAGAGGTTATGGAAGCCTTCCCTACTGAAGACCATTCTAATGACCTAAGAGATTTGGACCTAGGGTCAGATACTTTACCTGTCCAACGCAGCCTTGGACTTCTATGGGACTTAAAATCAGATACCTTCACCTTTCAAGTTAGCAAGGAAGAAAAACCTTTCACCCGCAGAGGCGTCCTGTCTGCAATCAACAGCCTGTATGATCCTTTGGGTTTTGTAGCTCCTGTCACTATCCAAGGTAAGGCCTTGCTTAGAGATTTAATCCGTGAAACTACTGACTGGGATGTTCCATTATCCCCTGAAAAGAAGAATATGTGGGTAGAATGGAGAAACTCCCTGACATCTCTGTCTAGCCTTAATGTCTCACGCCCATATGCTCCTGTGCCATCTACTGATGTCCAAGACCATACACTCTGCGTATTTTCCGATGCTTCTGTTAAAGCTATATCTGCTGTAGCCTATCTCAGAACCGTGGACACTAACGGACAATACCACGTTGGGTTTATCATGGGCAAGGCAAAACTCGCACCACAACCTGAACACACTATACCCAGACTTGAACTTTGTGCTGCAGTCTTGGCCGTCGAGATGGCCGAGCTAATCACGTCTGAGATAGACATTGACCTTAAAAAGGTTGAATTCTATACAGACAGCAAGGTGGTCTTGGGTTACATCTATAATGAATCCAGACGATTCTATGTTTATGTCAATAACAGAGTGCTTCGGATTAGGAAATCTACCTGTCCAGAACAATGGCATTATGTGCCTACCGACAATAATCCTGCAGACCATGGTACAAGAGCTGTTGCAGCAAGTCGTCTCAAAAACACAACCTGGCTCACTGGTCCTGCATTCTTACGTAATCCAGGTTCAGCTGTTCACCAGAACAACATATGCGAATTAGTGGACGAAGACTCAGACACTGAGATCCGTCCCAAAGTGTCTGCACTTCACTCAGTGACATCCTTCGACTCCCTTGGTTCTCATCGCTTCAAAAGATTCTCTACTTGGAAATCGCTCGTACGAGCCATTACTTGTCTAGCCCACATAGCTCGTGCCTTTAAAGAGACCAATTGTAATGATGTTAGGCAGTGTAAAGGCTGGCACCACTGCCAAGAGGTTTACACTGTGACAGAATTCCAGCAGTCAAAGAAAATCATTATTCACACCATACAACATGAAGTCTTTACCAAAGAGATTGACTGCATCATCAACCATAAGTCTATCCCTGAAAGTAGCTCTTTAAAAAAGCTTGACCCATTCCTGGACGAGGACGGTCTACTGAGAGTCGGAGGTCGTCTTAAACAAGCCTCAAGTCTCGAGCTCAAGGAAAGAAACCCTCTGATAATTCCTGGGAATCATCACGTTACTACTTTGATTGTACAATACTATCACATCCAAGTGAAGCACCAAGGAAGACTGTTTACAGAAGGAGCTCTACATACTGCTGGATTGTGGATAGTTGGGGCGAAGAGACGTGTGAGTAGCATTATCTTCAGATGCGTCGTGTGTCGTAAACTTCGTGGTATGTTGCAGACACAGAAGATGGCAAATCTACCTGTTGATAGACTCAGTATGGATCCTCCTTTCACCAATGTTGGATTGGATGTATTTGGACCCTGGTCTGTCACAACACGTCAAACTAGAGGAGGCCAAGCAAACAGCAAACGCTGGGCAGTCTTATTCACGTGTATGACCATCAGAGCTGTTCATATTGAAGTCATCGAATCGATGGATACCTCAAGCTTTATCAACGCTCTTAGACGTTTTATTGCAATCAGGGGTCCTATAAAGCACATTCGCTCTGACAGAGGCTCCAATTTTGTTGGAGCAGCTAAAGAACTACAGATCTCCTCCAATATTGATGGCAAGAGTGTGGAGAGATACCTGAGAGACCAGGATTGCACCCACCTCACTCCTCTCATATGGGTGGAGCTTGGGAGAGGATGATTGGTATAGCCCGCAGAATCCTGGATGCCATCTTCTTACAAGTAGGAACTGCTAGACTCACTCACGAGAGCCTTGTAACCTTCATGGCTGAAGTCACAGCCATCATCAATGCTAGACCTTTGACTCTAGTTCTGAGCGATCCAGAGGAACCATTCCTTCTCACTCCTGCAACCCTCCTTACCCAGAAGATTGGGAAAGTGAGTACTCCTCCTGGTGAGTTCAGCACCAAAGATCTTTATAAACGTCAATGGAGACAGGTCCAGTGCCTTGCCAATACATTTTGGGACAGGTGGAAGAAACAGTACATATCCACTTTACAACCACGGAACAAATGGCAAACTGTTAGGCCCAACCTGAAACTTGGGGATGTTGTTCTTCTAAAGGACAGTCAGTTGCAAAGAAATGAGTGGCCCCTAGGACTTGTCACAAAGACATTTCCAAGCGAGGATGGGAATGTCCGTAAAGTGGAAGTAAAGATCTGCAGATCACAAGAGACCAAGCTGTTCCTTAGACCAGTGTGTGAACTCATTCTCCTGTTATCTCCTGATGACTGATAGTGGTATTAATCAATACCAGACGGGGAGTGTCATGTCTCCATACAGCTTCTCATAAATGTGTGCTAATTAATTCATATAGGGTTTGTCCTGTATTAAAACATGGTCAATTAGCGCCACCTTCTGACCACTTCCATATTGTTCTCTGTGTATGTTCAGCCTCTTTGTTACTCCTCCCCCTTGTGACCTCACTTATTACAAGAAGGGCAGTAGTTTCTAGAACTTGCCATGTTCACATGCTCTGCTGTACAAGATTATCTAAACTTCTACTATAGGCTGCATAGCCGGTAAGACATTATTTCTTGCTGTTCTTTCATACCTATGTGATTATTACTAGCTATAGACATGCATTATGTGTATTTCTGTGTAGGCAGCTAGTTAGCAGTTCAGATGTAAAGTAAGGGCCTAGTCAGCTAACCTTGCAGACATGTTGTATGCTGTTCTATGATATGTATATTTGCAGTTCATGTACTTATTGTATTCTTTATGTTACTGGTTCACAGTTTCACACCAACTTACTTCAGCTCATTAAAGCTACAGATCATTACCTGGTCTCAATTTACTGAGTAGTAGGAGGGTGTTTATCTGCCTGCCAAGTCCATACACACCCCAGGGGTACACGTGGTAACGAGGACAGGACATGAGTGTCCGGAGGCCCCTCGTAGAGAGGGGGGTACTGTCACGAGGGTGTCGAGGACTACGCCTGACTCCGTTATACCCGGGGTCAGGAAGTCGCAGCGGTTGGCTGCACGCTCTATTTAAGATAGGGCTGTTTTCCTTATGGTAGCTTTCTGGGTTTGCTTTGCAAACCCTTTTGACTCACTCAGGGATCCGTAGCTCCTTCTCCTCAGCTGTTCCTTGTCCAGCACTCCCAGACCTCCTTATATTCCTCTCTCACACTTCTCTGGTTGCCAGAGATAAAGCTTCCTGCCTGGACATCTATTCTGACCTTCTGGAGCTGTGTTGCTGCGTTCGCTGGTAGTTGGTCCAGAACGCTACCCTCCGAATCCCTGTTGGACCTTTTTGGTTTATTGTGGTCGCCCACCTGGGTGTATGTGTTTGTCTGTTTTGTCTGTCCTCTCCCTGGTGTTTCCCTCTTAGTGATAGTGGTGTGGACTAGCGATCCCACCGGCCTGTTCACTATCTAGGGCTCATAATAGGGAAAGCCAGGGTTTAGGCACGTGATCGCCGCACAGGTGAGGAACCCGTCTAGGGACGTCAGGGCAGTCAGGTGCCAGCCGCAAGGTGAGTTAGGGGTCACCACCTTTCCCTCTCCCTTGGGCAGGGCTTTCCCTGTTTTCCTCCCTGTGCGTGACGTCGGTCATTACACCATGTTCACATCCCCCGGAGGCTTAACATAAAACTTCCACACCGCCGAGTAGGTGATTTTACCCCCAACACTTTGCACTGACTGACTGCTACTGCCACTGCCTCCGTGAACCCCTGCACCACTACTTTCCAGGCCGGTGGGCTTCTGCGAAGCGGGTGGTCTACCCCGGGCACGTTTGGCTCCCGACCTCCCACTACTGCCACCCTGCTGACTCCCAGCCACGCTACTGACTTGCTGGCCTCGCCGCTGCCTCACGGGCAAGCTGCCACCCTCTTCTCCCAATGATGATGAAGCCCCTTCGTCACCCGACTCCCAATTGCGATCGGCTACATCATCATCGAGTACTGTCTGCACGTAACTGATGTCTTCCTCAACAGTCTCTGAGCCAGGAGCCTGACCGCTCGCAACACCAGCTCCCACACCACTCTCCTGCCTACCGGAGGAAGCAGCGGTTGTCTCCTCCAGATCTTGGGTGGCCAGTAGCTGCTGACTGTCCTCTAGTAGCTCGTCCTCGCTGTATAGTGGAGCTGAGCTCACAGCATACAATACTTCTCTGACTGAGCGAACAGAAAAAGACAGAGGCAGGTGGAGGACAGGTGAGGGCACAGGGCCTGCTCCCGGGCCATGCTAACTAAGGGTTGTGTCTGACGAACTCTTTGCTGGGGGTGTCTGATGTCACTTACGACGAAGTCGAAGATCAAGTCAACCATTCAAGAACCGCTGGATTGCTGGTCAAGACACGACCGCTAGATGACACCGGGAGCTTAGGCCTCTCGCTGCTACTCCTGCTGCCACGGCCCCTTACTCTGCTGCGACCTGTGCCTGCGCCAGAAACATTTAGCCCTCTGCCCCTCCCCTGTGCAGGGCCTGGAACTTCTCTGTCTGACATACTGTTAGATCAGATAAATAAATAAATAAAAAGGAAATGAATACACCCAAAAAAAATCAGTAATTTTCTCACTTCACCACACAACAGCTAATAAGCCCTTTTTCTTTTTCCCCACTAATACACGCCAAAAAAAGGCTTTGGAACATATTAACCTTTGTGCAGTGCAGTTTTATATATAAGACCCCAATAACAAGACTGGTTTGCTGGAATTACAGAGCTATATAATGGCCATTTGAATCCCCAGTCAGTGCAGCAAGGTATAATAGGATTGTATTGGACCCTTTTCTGCTTCAATACTGTGTTATAATTCCTCCCTATCCTTTCCCTACACTTCTAATGCCCTTTCCCTGAACTTCTATTGAGCAAAATATAAGTTTTCAAGTCTTTCCTAGCACTGTCCCTAGCGCCTGCTGACGTCTCTCCCTGCACTAAGTACACTGGAAAATGGCTGAATCCAAGATGGATGAGGCTATTTATAGGGCTGTGACATCACAGGGCTGGCTGGCTGCTGATTGGCTGCATGCATGGCATTGTGGGTGATCCCTCATTCCCAGAATTCCTTGATCCATGTCCTAACATGTGCAGAAGTCATTTTAGGAAAAAATATGTTTTGTTTCCACGAAGAGTGAGGAAATTCGGATTCGGTGCAAATCTAATAATTCCTGAAATTCGGATCGAAATCCACTTCGTCAGCTTCGATTCGCTCATCTCTAACTGAGACTTAACCCAAATGAGAATTCTCAAAAACAACCCTAGGGCCTCGAGGCAGCTTCTTGTAGATGCATTATAAAATCTAGCCAAGCATTTAAACTTGCATTGAGTTCTACTTGAGATTGATTACTTTCCAGTTTCCTATCTGACAATTGAATTAGCTCACCCAAGTGCTACATACACTAATTCTTACTTATCTTTCCACCGCGCTCTGGTTGACAGGCACAGCAGCAGGCTGGTTGTATCTCTCAGCCAAACTTTTATTTCTCCCATGTCTCAAGTGTTACATCTTAAAGCGATATCTCAGGGGGATTCGGCCATGATGATCAAACTTGTATTTTGCTTTTGATTGTTTCTATAATTTGCTTTCTCCTCCTGTTTTTAATGCATGGCTTTGCTTCTCTACCATGTTGAATTTGCATGTACATGAAAAGAATTCCAAGACAACTATAAAGATTGACACTTTTACTGCAAGAGACTGGTGTATCTATTATGGTAGGATTCACATCAGCTGCACCTGGCATTATGCCTGTACTGTGACATCACTGTGCTTATTATCCCTGTACTGTGACATCACTGTGTTTATTATCCCTGTACTGTGACATCACTGTGTTTATTATCTCTGTACTGTGACATCACTGTGTTTATCATCCATGTCCTATGACATCACTGTGTTTATTATCTCTGTACTGTGACATCACTGTGTTTATCATCCATGTCCTGTGACATCACTGTGTTTATTATCCTGTACTGTGACATCACTGTGTTTATTATCTCTGTACTGTGACATCGCTGTGTGTATTATCTCTGTACTGTGACATCACTGTGTTTATTATCCCTGTACTGTGACATCACTGTGTTTATTATCTCTGTACTGTGACATCACTGTGCTTATTATCCCTGTACTGTGACATCACTGTGTTTATTATCCCTGTACTGTGACATCACTGCGTTTATTATCTTTGTCCTGTGACATCACTCTGTTTATTATCCCTGTACTGTGACATCACTGTGTTTATTATCTCTGTACTGTGACATCACTGTGTTTATTATCTCTGTACTGTGACATCACTGTGTTTATTATCTTTGTACTGTGACATCACTGTGTTTATTATCTCTGTATTGTGACAACATTGTGATTATTATCCCTGTACTGTGACATCACTCTGTTTATTATCTCTGTACTGTGACATCACTGCTTTTATTATCTTTGTACTCTGACATCACTCTGTTTATTATCCCTGTACTGTGACATCACTGTGTTTATTATCTCTGTACTGTGACATCACTGTGTTTATTATCTTTGTACTGTGACATCACTCTGTTTATTATCTCTATAGTGTGACATCACTGTGTTTATTATCTCTGTACTGTGACATCACTGTGTTTATTATCTCTGTACTGTGACATCACTGTGTTTATTATCTCTGTACTGTGACATCACTGTGTTTATCATCCATGTCCTGTGACATCACTGTGTTTATTATCCCTGTACTGTGACATCACTGTGTTTATTATCCCTGTACTGTGACATCATTGTGTTTATCTTTGTACTGTGACATCACTGTGTTTATTATCTCTGTACTGTGACATCACTGTTTATTATCCCTGTACTGTGACATCACTGTTTATTATCCCTGTACTGTGACATCACTGTGTTTATTATCCCTGTACTGTGACATCGCTGTGTTTATTATCTCTGTACTGTGACATCACTGTGTTTATTATCCCTGTACTGTGACATCACTGTGTTTATTATCCCTGTACTGTGGCATCGCTGTGTTTATTATCCCTGTACTGTGACATGACTGTGTTTATTATCTCTGTACTGTGACATCACTGTGTTTATTATCTCTATACTGTGACATCACTGTGTTTATTATCCTTGTACTGTGACATCACTGTGTTTATTATCTTTGTACTGTGACATCACTGTGTTTATTATCCTGTACTGTGACATCACTGTGTATATTATTCCTGTACTGTGGCATCACTGTGTTTATTATCCCTGTGCTGTGACATCACTGTGTTTATTATCCGTCCTGTGACATCACTGTGTTTATTATCTCTGTACTGTGACATCACTGTGTTTATTATCCTGTACTGTGACATCACTGTGTTTATTGTCCCTGTACTGTGACATCACTGTGTTTATTATCCCTGTGCTGTGACATCACTGTGTTTATTATCCCTGTACTGTGACATCACTGTTTATTATCCCTGTGCTGTGACATCACTGTGTTTATTATCCGTCCTGTGACATCACTGTGTTTATTATCTCTGTACTGTGACATCACTGTGTTTATTATCCTGTACTGTGACATCACTGTGTTTATTATCCCTGTACTGTGACATCACTGTGTTTATTATCCCTGTACTGTGACATCACTGTGTTTATTATCCCTGTGCTGTGACATCACTGTGTTTATTATCCCTGTACTGTGACATCACTGTGTTTATTATTCGTCCTGTGACATCACTGTGTTTATTATCTCTGTACTGGGACATCACTGCGTTTATTATCTCTGTACTGTGACATCACTGTGTATATTATCCCTGTACTATGACATCACTGTGTTTATTATCCCTGTACTGTGACATCACTGTGTTTATTATCTCTGTACTGTGACATCACTGTGTTTATTAGCCTGTACTGTGACATCACTGTGTTTATTATCTCTGTGCTGTGACATCACTGTGTTTATTATCGCTGTACTGTGACATCTCTGTTTATTATCTCTGTACTGTGACATCACTGTGTTTATTATCTCTGCACTGTGACATCACTGTGTTTATTATCTCTGTACTGTGACATCACTGTGTTTATTATCCCTGTACTGTGACATCAATGTGTTTATTATCTTTGTACTGTGACATCACTGTGTTTATTATCTCTGTACTGTGACATCACTGTGATTATTATCCCTGTACTGTGACATCACTCTGTTTATTATCTCTGTACTGTGACATCACTGCTTTTATTATCTTTGTACTGTGACATCACTCTGTTTATTATCCCTGTACTGTGACATCACTGTGTTTATTATCTCTATAGTGTGACATCACTGTGTTTATTATCTCTGTACTGTGACATCACTGTGTTTATTATCTCTGTACTGTGACATCACTGTGTTTATCATCCATGTCCTGTGACATCACTGTGTTTATTATCCCTGTACTGTGACATCACTGTGTTTATTATCCCTGTACTGTGACATCACAGTGTTTTATTATCCCTGTACTGTGACATCACTGTGTTTATTATCCTGTACTGTGACATCACTGTGTTTATTATCCCTGTACTGTGACATCATTGTGTTTATCTTTGTACTGTGACATCACTGTGTTTATTATCCTGTACTGTGACATCACTGTGTTTATTATCCCTGTACTGTGACATCACTGTGTTTATTATCCCTGTACTGTGGCATGACTGTGTTTATTATCTCTGTACTGTGACATCACTGTTTATTATCTCTATACTGTGACATCACTGTGTTTATTATCCCTGTACTGTGACATCACTGTGTTTATTATCCGTCCTGTGACATCACTGTGTTTATTATCTCTGTACTGTGACATCACTGTGTTTATTATCTCTGTACTGGGACATCACTGTGTTTATTATCTTTGTACTGTGACATCACTGTGTTTATTATCCCTGTGCTGTGACATCACTGTGTTTATTATCCCTGTACTGTGACATCACTGTGTTTATTATCCGTCCTGTGACATCACTGTGTTTATTATCTCTGTACTGGGACATCACTGTGTTTATTATTCCTGTACTGTGGCATCACTGTGTTTATTATCCCTGTGCTGTGACATCACTGTGTTTATTATCCCTGTACTGTGACATCACTGTGTTTATTATCTCTGTACTGTGACATCACTGTGTTTATTAGCCTGTACTGTGACATCACTGTGTTTATTATCTCTGTGCTGTGACATCACTCTGTTTATTATCGCTGTACTGTGACATCACTGTTTATTATCTCTGTACTGTGACATCACTGTGTTTATTATCTCTGTACTGTGACATCACTGTGTTTATTATCGCTGTACTGTGACATCACTGTTTATTATCTCTGTACTGTGACATCACTGTGTTTATTATCTCTGTACTGTGACATCACTGTGTGTATTATCCCTGTACTGTGACATCACTGTGTTTATTATCTCTGTACTGTGACATCACTGTGTTTATTATCTCTGTACTGTGACATCACTGTGTTTATTATCCCTGTACTGTGACATCACTGTGTTTATTATCTCTGTACTGTGGCATCACTATGTTTATTATCTCTGTGCTGTGACATCACTGTGTTTATTATCGCTGTACTGTGACATCACTGTTTATTATCTCTGTACTGTGACATCACTGTGTTTATTATCTCTGTACTGTGACATCACTGTGTTTATTATCCTGTACTGTGACATCACTGTGTTTATTATCTTTGTACTGTGACATCACTGTGTTTATTATCCTGTACTGTGACATCACTGTGTTTATTATCCCTGTACTGTGACATCACTGTGTTTATTATCTCTGTGCTGTGACATCACTGTGTTTATTATCTCTGTACTGTGACATCACTGTGTTTATTATCTCTGTGCTGTGACATCACTGTGTTTATTAGCCTGTATTGTGACATCACTGTGTTTATTATCTCTGTGCTGTGACATCACTGTGTTTATTATCGCTGTACTGTGACATCTCTGTTTATTATCTCTGTACTGTGACATCACTGTGTTTATTATCTCTGCACTGTGACATCACTGTGTTTATTATCTCTGTACTGTGACATCACTGTGTTTATTATCCCTGTACTGTGACATCAATGTGTTTATTATCTTTGTACTGTGACATCACTGTGTTTATTATCTCTGTACTGTGACATCACTGTGATTATTATCCCTGTACTGTGACATCACTCTGTTTATTATCTCTGTACTGTGACATCACTGCTTTTATTATCTTTGTACTGTGACATCACTCTGTTTATTATCCCTGTACTGTGACATCACTGTGTTTATTATCTCTATAGTGTGACATCACTGTGTTTATTATCTCTGTACTGTGACATCACTCTGTTTATTATCTCTGTACTGTGACATCACTGCTTTTATTATCTTTGTACTGTGACATCACTCTGTTTATTATCCCTGTACTGTGACATCACTGTGTTTATTATCTCTATAGTGTGACATCACTGTGTTTATTATCTCTGTACTGTGACATCACTGTGTTTATCATCCATGTCCTGTGACATCACTGTGTTTATTATCCCTGTACTGTGACATCACTGTGTTTATTATCCCTGTACTGTGACATCACAGTGTTTTATTATCCCTGTACTGTGACATCACTGTGTTTATTATCCTGTACTGTGACATCACTGTGTTTATTATCCCTGTACTGTGACATCATTGTGTTTATCTTTGTACTGTGACATCACTGTGTTTATTATCCTGTACTGTGACATCACTGTGTTTATTATCCCTGTACTGTGACATCACTGTGTTTATTATCCCTGTACTGTGGCATGACTGTGTTTATTATCTCTGTACTGTGACATCACTGTTTATTATCTCTATACTGTGACATCACTGTGTTTATTATCCCTGTACTGTGACATCACTTTGTTTATTATCCGTCCTGTGACATCACTGTGTTTATTATCTCTGTACTGTGACATCACTGTGTTTATTATCTCTGTACTGGGACATCACTGTGTTTATTATCTTTGTACTGTGACATCACTGTGTTTATTATCCCTGTGCTGTGACATCACTGTGTTTATTATCCCTGTACTGTGACATCACTGTGTTTATTATCCGTCCTGTGACATCACTGTGTTTATTATCTCTGTACTGGGACATCACTGTGTTTATTATTCCTGTACTGTGGCATCACTGTGTTTATTATCCCTGTGCTGTGACATCACTGTGTTTATTATCCCTGTACTGTGACATCACTGTGTTTATTATCTCTGTACTGTGACATCACTGTGTTTATTAGCCTGTACTGTGACATCACTGTGTTTATTATCTCTGTGCTGTGACATCACTGTGTTTATTATCGCTGTACTGTGACATCACTGTTTATTATCTCTGTACTGTGACATCACTGTGTTTATTATCTCTGTACTGTGACATCACTGTGTTTATTATCGCTGTACTGTGACATCACTGTTTATTATCTCTGTACTGTGACATCACTGTGTTTATTATCTCTGTACTGTGACATCACTGTGTGTATTATCCCTGTACTGTGACATCACTGTGTTTATTATCTCTGTACTGTGACATCACTGTGTTTATTATCTCTGTACTGTGACATCACTGTGTTTATTATCCCTGTACTGTGACATCACTGTGTTTATTATCTCTGTACTGTGGCATCACTATGTTTATTATCTCTGTGCTGTGACATCACTGTGTTTATTATCGCTGTACTGTGACATCACTGTTTATTATCTCTGTACTGTGACATCACTGTGTTTATTATCTCTGTACTGTGACATCACTGTGTTTATTATCCTGTACTGTGACATCACTGTGTTTATTATCTTTGTACTGTGACATCACTGTGTTTATTATCCTGTACTGTGACATCACTGTGTTTATTATCCCTGTACTGTGACATCACTGTTTTTATTATCTCTGTACTGTGACATCGCTGTGTTTATTATCCTGTACTGTGACATCACTGTGTTTATTATCCCTGTACTGTGACATCACTGTGTTTATTATCGCTGTACTGTGACATCGCTGTGTTTATTATCGCTGTACTGTGACATCACTGTGTTTATTATCTCTGTACTGTGACATCACTGTGTTTATTATCTCTGTACTGTGACATCACTGTTTATTATCCCTGTACTGTGACATCACTGTGTTTATTATCGCTGTACTGTGACATCACTGTTTATTATCTCTGTACTGTGACATCACTGTTTATTATCTCTGTGCTGTGACATCACTGTGTTTATTATCGCTGTACTGTGACATCACTGTTTATTATCTCTGTGCTGTGACATCACTGTGTTTATTATCGCTGTACTGTGACATCACTGTGTTTATTATCTCTGTACTGTGACATCACTGTGTTTATTATCGCTGTACTGTGACATCACTGTGTTTATTATCGCTGTACTGTGACATCACTGTGTTTATTATCTCTGTACTGTGACATCACTGTGTTTATTATCTCTGTACTGTGACATCACTGTTTATTATCCCTGTACTGTGACATCACTGTTTATTATCCCTGTACTGTGACATCAATGTGTTTATTATCTCTGTACTGTGACATCACTGTGTTTATTATCTCTGTACTGTGACATCACTGTTTATTATCCCTGTACTGTGACATCACTGTGTTTATTATCCCTGTACTGTGACATCACTGTGTTTATTATCCCTGTACTGTGACATCACTGTGTTTATTATCCCTGTACTGTGACATCACTGTGTTTATTATATCTGTACTGTGACATCACTGTGTTTATTATCGCTGTACTGTGACATCACTGTGTTTATTATCTCTGTACTGTGACATCACTGTGTTTATTATCTCTGTACTGTGACATCACTGTTTATTATCCCTGTACTGTGACATCACTGTTTATTATCCCTGTACTGTGACATCAATGTGTTTATTATCTCTGTACTGTGACATCACTGTGTTTATTATCTCTGTACTGTGACATCACTGTTTATTATCCCTGTACTGTGACATCACTGTGTTTATTATCCCTGTACTGTGACATCACTGTGTTTATTATCCCTGTACTGTGACATCACTGTGTTTATTATCCCTGTACTGTGACATCACTGTGTTTATTATCTCTGTACTGTGACATCACTGTTTATTATGTCTGTACTGTGACATCACTGTGTTTATTATCTCTGTACTGTGACATCTCTGTGTTTATAATCCATGTACTTTCTCTTTCTAACAAAGTTAGAACCAGTTCTATACCTCATGTGGATCCAGAGATCTCTGTATTCATCTATCCATTTGCTCTGCTAGATTTATTTCAAGCTGGCAGCTGAGAGGCGTGTACTTTCTCAGGGGGCTTGTCATTTTTGCTTCAGCCCTTACCCTATCACAGCTCAGGGGGGGGGGGGGGGTCCTTTCCGCTGCAGCTTTCTCCTTGTAACTCTCACATCTAACCGTAGATACGACTAGTGGCAGTTAAAGGATGGAACTCAGCATGGACAACCACCTCTGTAGGAGGCCATGCACATTGCTATACAGATTAAACACCAGGGGGCGCCATTATAATGAATTAAAGAGAATATCTCACAAGAGGAACATTACAGTAAATTTCAAAAATAACTAGTTTTCTTTGTCAAATCCGATTAAAATAACATTTACTGGTGGCAGAACCCCTTTAAGGGTCACTTACAATGTTTCAGGTTACCCACTGCTGCCCTACATACAGCCAGCCGCACCGTGCCGCCGCTTCTCTCAGATCCATCTCCCCAGCATATTATGACACAATATAAAGAAGAGAAACATTTGGAGACATTTCAGTGGATTTTTGTAAGTTTGGTCATTTTTCTCGGGCTGCAGTGAGGTAATTGATAGGTCCCATTGTCAGCAGAGGTTATAAGAACGGTGCAGAGCATGAAATGTATTCCTCCTCACAGAGAATACATTCATCTTGTGTTATTAATGCGCCGTCTTTAAAAAACCAAGAAGCAGCGGTAAAGTGTAGAGGAGGCAGAGATGAATTCTGTTATTTATGCAGGACAAAAACAGAGGACAGAGCTCTAAAATTTCATGCTAATAGGCCTCTTATCGGGAGTGATTATCTCCAGCGCTGATCGCACATTCCGTGCACTCGCCTCGACTTTTCTGATATTTTTTTGCATTGATCTTCATTTCACCCTTAGAAAACGATGACCTTGCAGGAGTGTACAGGCGCAGTAACTCAACAACCGCCGTCCATAGATCCCGCAGCCGCCTAAGGAAGAGAATTAACATCTACCGGGAGGGTTTAGGTCTGGATGATTGCTAGAACCAGACCCCAGGTAGATCAAGCGTCCAGATTACGTCACTGGGCTCGGCGCATGCCCAGTGAGACTTTTGAGGCTGTTGCCCTCAGAAGCTTGATGATCGCGCAGGCGGAGTACCGCGGCCCGACAGGAAGAAGAACGGGGCATTTCTAGAAGGCAGAAGATGACGTGGGGAGGGGGAGGAACCGTTTGCCGAGGCTGTGGGAGGTTATTTCAGGATCGGGAGGCGTTCTTGGGCTTCAAATTAAGGCGGGCTGGGCACTGCAGGGGGGCGTCACTGGGCTCCAGAGAGGAAAAAAAACGCCCCTCTGGGCACCTTGGAGCTTCATTAGCATATCAGAAAAAGAGCTTTTATCTAAATGACAAAGCGAAATAAATTAAGAAGACCACTGCAGGAAATAAGGTACTTTATTGAACATGGCAATGTTGAAAGCTTAAAATGCTAAAAGCAGGTGACAGATTCCCTTTAACAGTGATCTCCACAGCGGCCGCCCCATTATTAGTGACCAGCGGCCGCCCCATTATTAGTGACCTCCACAGTACCCCATCTCCATAACCATCTCCTTAACAGTGATTTCTACAACATCCTGCCCCTTTAACAGTGGCCTCTACAGCAATCTGCCCCTTAACACTGACCTCCATATCGGACTGTCCCCTTAACTGTGACCTCCACAGCAGCCTGCCCCTAGGGTGGCCGGAGGTCCGGTTTTAGGCCGGACAGTCCGGCTTTCAGACTCCCTGCCCTCTGTCCGGCACAGGGCCTGGACGGACACAGAAATGTCCTTTTGAACAGCTCACTCTCAGACAGCAGCACCGTGCTGTCTGAGTGTGAGCTGCAGGTAGAAAGTCACCCTCCCTCCCACCTCTGCAGCTGACAGAAGTTGATTTTTACCTTCATTTTTTCAATCCCTGTCGGCTGCGGAGTGGGAGGGGGCGTGATCTAACCGGATTGGGGGTGTGGCTTAGCAGGACCTGTGGGGCGGGGTTTTATGTCGGTCTTTTGAGTGTGGCCTAAATGGCCACCCTACCTGCCCCCTTAATTGTGACCTCCACAGCTAGGGTTGCCACCCGTACGGGATTGACCCAGACAGTCCGGGTTTGTAATCCTGTGTCCGGGTACAAGACTTTCTCAGACCCGGACACAGGATTAATTTCAAACTGCAGTGCAGACTGTCTGACTTGCTCGCTCACGGTCCTGACAGCTGGCGGTGAGTGAGCGGCGGTGAGCTGTGAGCGGCCGGCACTCCGGCCGGCACTCAGGATGGATTGGAAGTCAGAGAGCTGGGGGCTGCGGGTGGTCAGGAGCAGGAGCACGAAGATGCTGCTGAAGGAGAGCAGCAAACCCTAGCCCCACAGCATGGCGGCCGCGCCAGGACCGAGCTGCTCTCACTCCCAGATCAGGCCGGATAACAATGAGACGAGCCGCGGGCCTGCGCTCCTCCCATCCCTGTATCTTCTGCTGCGCTCCTTTCCTATCACGACACCTCCCCTCTCCCCCCGTTCTCTGTTACCGGGCCCAGGAAAGCTGCCGGACTCTCACACAACACTCTACAGTCAGTGTGCCAGCCCAGAGTGATGGTTCCCGGGGGATGAGGGCCACATTACTCTAACTGGGGGGTCACTAATAGGGGCATTATTCTTAATGGGTGGCACTAATGGGGGCATTACTCTTACTGGGGGGCACCAATAGGGGACATTATTCTTTCTGGGACGCACAAATAGGGCCATTGCTCTTACTGGGGCACACTAAAGGGGGCATTACTATTACTGGGTGTGCTAATGGGGGCTTTAATATTCCTGGGCAGCCACAGTATGACAGCGACTTCACACCCCGTGTTATGGGGGAGTTTGGGGTGTGGCTTAACTTGCTCGGTACTTTTTGTTGGGAAAGGTGGCAACCCTATCCACAGCACTCCGCTCCCTTAACAGTGTCATCCACAGCGCCCTGTCCCTTTAAAGCTGACCTACAGCAGTGAAGAAAAATGGCTGGGTTGTTATGGAAACCTGGTGTAAAACTGTGTGTATGTGGAGACCTGCGAGCTTCTATTGGCTGATAAGGGTCATGTGACCAGGGTTCTATTGGCTAATGCATTTTTTGGGAGTATCTCAGGAATGGTACGTACTAGAAAGCTGAGACCCGGTCTAAAACCTTCCCGAACACCTGATGTATCTGTGTGCCAAATTTCGTGATAGTAAATGCGATGGTGCGGATTCCTTTAGCGGACATACACACATACATACACTCAGCTTTATATATTAGATTAAGCTCTTTTTTTTTTCTTGTAGATAACACAACCAACTTTTATAAGAGGCAGCACTGAAATCAGCAGAATCAACCCTACCAGGCAGCACCAGGTGCCCTTTTAGGTTAATTTCTTGAAAGACCAGGTTATGTATCCATTTTATGGTGCTGTTATTTGCACCTATCGTGATGCTGCAAAGTTGTTCTTTTTGACTCTATATGACATTGATATTTGTGCATAGCGTGGCATTGTGATATAGACATAATGAGGGGTCGTTTATTAAGCAGAAATACCCCTATATCAGGTGTAATTCTGGCGCGGACCTTTGCGCCGCAGTCTGCGACTTCACCCCGCTCACGCCAGGTCTAAAAAAGGGCCTGTCTCATTTATCATTTTCTACGCTTTTTTTAGGCGTAGAAAATGGTCTAAATGTAAGGCAGCTGGGAAGCCGTCTTACATTTAAAAACTGGCGCTGGATGCGCCGAAGTTATGGAGAGGACGGCGCCTCTTCATAACTTCAGCGAATCCACCGCCAGATACAGGGGTTAAAACACCTGTCTTAATAAATGTGCCCCAATGTGTAAATGCGAACTGGGCACTGTATATGGCTGTTATTTGGGCATTGCACTGGACTGCTATTTAAGTACAATTTGGCGATATTATTACAGCATTACTTCATGCTATTATTTTGGGCATCTGATGGAACTGATTTTTTCAGGTGAAGGACCTGTGGTCAGTGGCATGCTAAGGGAGCGGCGGGAGGGCGGTCCGCACCGAGTGCCCACTCTTAGGGGGTGCCAGAGCCCAGAAACAATGAGCGCTTCCACCAATACAGATGGAAGCGCTCATTGCTGTGGTCCTGTCACTCAGCTCCTTGGCTCCGTCTCCACCATTCAGCCTGCAGGCATAGATCCAGCTGCCGGCCTGTGTGGGAGGAGCCTGGAGCCCGGGAATCTGCATAAGCTCCGCCCACACAGTGCTGCAGAGCGATCTGTGTCTGCAGGGGAGAGAGAATGTGAGCTTCAGGAACGGGACAAGGTGAGTAGTCACTGTGTTGTTTTTTTTGTTTTTTTTTAACAGAGGGCATTTCTACCATGGAGGGGGCACAGAGGGCAATTTTACTTCAAGGGGGGCACAGAGGGCATTACTACTACAAAGAAAACAAAGAGGGCATTACTACTACAAAGGGGGCTCACAGGACATTACAACTACAAAGGGGCAAAGAGGGCTTTACTACTGTGAAAGGGGGAACAATGGGCATTTCTACTATGGAGGGGGCACAAAGGGAATTACTACTACAAAGGGGGAACAGAGGGCAATACTACTACAAAGGGGGCACGGAGGACAATACTACTACAAAGGGGGCACAGAGGGAAATACTACTACAAAGGGGAACAAGGGGCATTACTACTGTGAAAGGGGGCACAATAGGCATTTCTACTATGGAGGTGGCACAGAGGGCATTACTACTACAAAGGGTGAACAGAGGGCATTACTACTACAAAGGGGGCACAGAGGACAGTACTACTACAAAGGGGGCACAGAGGGCATTATTACTATTAGGGGGCACAATGGGCATTACTATGAAGGGGCACAAAGGGCATTGTTACTACTAGGGGGCATAGAGTGCATTACTACTATTAAGGGGGCACAATGGGTATTACTACTATGAAGGGGGTACAATGGGCATTACTAACATAAATGGGATATAATGGACATTATTACTATGAAGGGGGCAAAATGGACATTACTACTATGAAGGAGGCACAATGGACATTACTACTATGAAGGGGCACAATGGGCATTACTACTATGAAGGGGGCACAGAGGGCATTACTACTGTGAAGGGGGCACAGAGAGCATTACTCTTGTAAGGTGGTTGGGCATAACTGTTATGAGGCACTGAGTGGGCATTTTTACTGTGAAGGGGGCACAGAGAGCATTATTACTGTTATGGGGGCACAGTGAGGGCATAACTACTCTGAAGGGGCACAGTGAGGGCATTACAACTGTAAAAGGGTCACAGATAGGCCATTACTAGTGTGAAAGGGGCACAGAGAAGGCATAACTACTGTGAAGGAGGCACAAAGAGGGCATTACAACTGTGAAGGGGGCACAGATAAGGCATTACTACTGTGAGGGGGCACAATGAGGGCATAACTACTGTGAAGGGGGCACAATGAATGGATTAGTACTTTAAGGGAGCACAATGTGGGCATAACTACTGTGAAAGTTGTACAGTGAGGGCATAAATATTGTGAGGGGGCTCAGTGTGGGCATAACTACCGTAAGGGGGCACACTATGGGCATAACTACTGTGAGGGGGCAAATATCTGGACAAAACTAGTGAAAATTGTACAATGAGGGCAATACTACTGTGAGGGGGTACAATTTGTTTTAAGTATTAGGTGGGTGCCAGAGAAAGGACCTGCCCCAGGTGCCAAACACCCTAGGCACACCACTGCCTGTGGTATAACTACAGCAAAGCATTTCCATTAGAGCACAGCATAGTGCAATTATATATTCACCACATGGAACTATTGCAGTGACCCGGTGGTTCAGTGCTAAAGTTTCCAAAAGGTTAATACTAAGGATCAAAACTTTAAAATGTTTACGGTTATGCTAACTGTGATCTATATATCCTGTGATCCAAAAAATGTAGGTATAGGAGGAAATAGTTAAGCTGGCAGCCTTGGTAGCAGTTGCCGGTTGGTGGGCTAGCCCCATCTTCTCCTGGCTGCAATAGTAAGGAGTTCCCAGCAAATGTGGCCAGAGTAAACAGCTCTTTGGCGTGTGCTGCTTCCAAGTACAGTAGGACCTAGAAAGAATTCCAGGGAGACCTCATTGCTGAGAGGAAAAGTTATCAAAAATACAAGTCTGCTGAGGATCAACCTCTAAGAAAAGACGAATACCTCTGTAAACAGGGCAAAGTATGGTTCTGTTATATGACCACAGTATAATGCTCTTAGTTATGAAATGCAGTACCATTATGGAGCACTATTTAACACATTTATTTTAAATGAAATACAGTTGCCAGAAAAAGTATGTGAACCCTTTGGAATGATATGGATTTCTGCACAAATTGGTCATAAAATGTGATCTGATCTTCATCTAACTCCCAACAATAGACAATCACAGTCTGCTTAAACTAATAACACACAAAGAATTAAATGTTACCATGTTTTTATTGAACACACCATGTAAACATTTACAGTGCAGGTGGAAAAAGTATGTGAACCCTTGGATTTAATAACTGGTTGAACCTCTTTTGGCAGCAATAACTTCAACCAAACGTTTCCTGTAGTTGCAGATCAGACGTGCACAACGGTCAGGAGTAATTCTTGACCATTCCTCTTTACAGAACTGTTTCAGTTTAGCAATATTCTTGGGAAATCTGGTGTGAATCGCTTTCTTGAGGTCAAGCCACAGCATCTCAATCGGGTTGAGGTCAGGACTCTGACTAGGCCACTCCAGAAGGCGTATTTTCTTCTGTTTAAGCCATTCTGTTGTTGATTTACTTCTATGCTTTGGGTCGTGGTCCTGTTGCAACACCTATCTTCTGTTGAGCTTCAGCTGGTGGACAGATGGCCTTGAGTTCTCCTGCAAAATGTATTGATAAACTATAAACTTGGGAATTCATTTTTCCTTCGATGATAGCAATCCGTCCAGGCCCTGACGCAGCAAAGCAGCCCAAAAACCATGATGTCCCCACCACCATACTTCACAGTTGGGATGAGGTTTTGATGTTGGTGTGCTGTGCCTCTTTTTCTCCATACATTGTGTTGTGTGTTTCTTCCAAACAACTCAACTTTAGTTTCATTTGTCCACAGAATATTTTGCCAGTACTGCTGTGGAACATCCAGGTGCTCTTATGCAAACTTTAAATGTTTTTTTTTGCACAGCAGTGGCTTCCTCTGTGGTATCCTCCCATGAAATCCATTCTTGTTTACTGTTTTACGTATAGTAAATTCGCTAACAGGGATGTTAGCATATGCCAGAGACTTTTGTAAGTCTTTAGCTGACACTCTAGGATTCTTCTTCACCTCATTGAGCAGTCTGCGCTGTGCTCTTGCAGTCATCTTTACAGGACGGCCACTCCTAGGGAGAGTAGCAGCAGTGCTGAACTTTCTCCATTTATAGACAATTTGTCTTACTGTGGACTGATAAACAGCAAAGCTTTTGGAGATACTTTTATAACCCTTTCCAGCTTTATGCAAGTCAACAATTCTTTATCGTAGGTCTTCTGAGAGCTCTTTTGTGCGAGGCATCTTTCACAACTGGTGTGTGTTTTTTATAGGGCAGGGAAGCTGCAACCAACACCTCCAATCTCATCTCATTGATTGGACTCCAGTTGGCTGACACCTCACTCCAATTAGCTCTTGGAGATGTCATTAGTCTAGGGGTTCACATACTTTTTCCACCTGCACTGTGAATGTTTACATGGTGTGTTCAATAAAAACATGGTAACATTTAATTATTTGTGTGTTAATAGTTTAAGCAGACTGTGATTGTCTATTGTTGTGACTTAGATGAAGATCAGATCACATTTTATGACCAATTTGTGCAGAAATCCATATCATTCCAAAGGGTTCACATACTTTTTCTTGCAACTGTAGTTCCATAAAATAAAGGAGACATATCATGCAATGTTTTGACCTGAAGCGTCACAGACCATAATCCTGGCATCTGAATTTCAACATAAGTTTCCACAATATGAGAATAAAACTACTATATTACGGCTCCTATGTGCAAGAATATAACTACTATAATACTGCCTCCTATTTACAAGAATATAACTACTATAATACTTCTCCTATGTACAAGAATATAACTACTATAAGACTGCTCCCTATGTGCAAGAATATAACTACTATAATACTTCTCCTATGTACAAGAATATAACTACTATAATACTGCCTCCTATGTACAAGAATATAACTACTATAATACTTCTTCTATGTGCAAGAATATAACTACAATAATACTGCTCCTATGTACAAGAATATAACTACTATAATACTGCTCCCTATGTGCAAGAATATAACTACTATAATACTTCTCCTATGTACAAGAATATAACTACTATAATACTGCCTCCTATGTACAAGAATATAACTACTATAATACTTCTTCTATGTGCAAGAATATAACTACAATAATACTGCTCCTATGTATAAGAATATACATAATATAATACTACTTCCATGTACAAAAATATGACTACTATAATACTGTTCCAACGTACAAGAATATAACTACTATAATACTGCTCCTATGTACAAAAATATAACTACTATAACTATCTGCTGATGTTTAATAAAAAGAAAATTGGCAAAAATATAACTACTATAATACTGCCTTCTATGTACAAGAATATAACTACTATAATACTGCCTCCTATGTACAAGAATATAACTACTATAATACTGCCTCCTATGTACAAGAATATAACTACAATAATACTGCTCTTATGTACAAGAATATAACTACTATAATACTGCTCCTATGTACAAGAATATAACTACTATAATACTGCCTTCTATGTACAAGAATAAAACTACTATTATACTGCTCCTATGTACAAGAATATAAATACTATAATACTGCTCCTATGTCCAAGAATATAAATACTATAATACTGCTCATATGTACAAAAATATAACTACTATAATACTGCCTCCTATGTACAAGAATATAGCTACTATAATACTGCCTTATATGTACAAGAATATAACTACTATAATAATGCCTCCTATGTACAAGAATATAACTACTATAATACTGCTCCTGTGTACAATAATATAACTACTATAATACTGCTTCCTATGTACAAGAATATAACTACTATAATACTGCTCCTATGTACAAGAATAGAACTACTATAATACTGCCTCCTATGTACAAGAATATAACTACTATAATACTGCCTCCTATGTACAAGAATATAACTACTATAATACTGCCTCCTATATACAAGAATATAACTACTATAATACTGCCTCCTATGTATAAGAATATAACTACTATAATACTGCTCCTATGTACAAGACTATAACTACTATAATACTGCCATCTATGTAAAAGACTATAACTACTATAATACTGCTTCTATGTACAAGAATATAACTACTATAATACTGCTCCTATGTACAAGAATATAACTACTATAATACTGCTCCAATGTACGAGAATATTACTACTATAATACTGCTCCTATGTACAAGAATATAACTACTATAATACTGCTCCTATGTACAAGAATATAACTACTATAATACTGCTCCTATGTACAAGAATATAACTACTATATTACTGCTCCTATGTACAATAATATAACTACTATAATACTGCCTCCTATGTACAAGAATATAACTACTATATTACTGCCTCCTATGTACAAGAATATAACTACTATAATACTGCTCCTATGTACAAGAATATAACTACTATAATACTGCTCCTATGTACAAGAATATAACTACTATAATACTGCTCCTATGTACAAGAATATAACTACTATAATACTGCTCTTATGTACAAGAATATAACTACTATATTACTGCTCCTATGTACAATAATATAACTACTATAATACTGCCTCCTATGTACAAGAATATAACTACTATATTACTGCCTCCTATGTACAAGAATATAACTACTATAATACTGCTCCTATATACAAGAATATAACGCCTATAATACAAGAATAGTACCACTATAAAACTGCCTCTTACTGTATGTACAGGAATAAAACTTCTATAACACTGCATATCTATTATAATACTACATATCTTCCATAATACTGCTTACTGTGTACAAGAAAATAATTGTTAAACTAATTTATTTGGACAAAATATTTACAGTACTTTAATTGAATAAGATATAATTACTAAATTAAATGGAGTATAAGATTGTAATAGTATTACGTATAAGTTATGTATAAGTATGAATGCTTATGAAAATTCTAGAAAATGGAAAAATAAAAAATAATAGAAATTGTGTTAGAGTTCCTATATTTTTTTGCATTTAAAAAATAAAGCTGCAAAATTTAAATTATATTTTTGAGCTGGTGCTGCTGCCATCATCTATACAGATGGAGCACATTGCCTCGGGACATATGCTGTGATACGATGACCATCAGACCATGGAGTAGATGTCACATGTGCCATATGTTGTATTTTATCTACAGTATATGGTTAAATGTTCATAAAACTTTACTTTGCAAGAAAATTATGACACAGTTAAGTGGAAACTAAGTGATAACGATTACTCCTATGAGAGGAAAGACATGATTTCTATAAAACTAATGTAGCCCTTGTGATCAGTGTGACTGCAGAGCTAGAACAGGGAATGAACTGGTAATCACTTCTCTTGGGTTGTCTATGTGAATGATTTCTGTCTGGAATCTCATCATGATCCTAAAATCTTTATGGAGTCCATCTTATGTTATGTATCTTGCGCACCACTGGATTTTAACTGTATTTGAATCTACATCATTTACAGGCAACAACAAGGAGGCAGTACTATCTGTACCTACATAATTTACAGGGAGAGACAGGGAGGCAGTACTTTTTGTACATACATTGTTTACATGGAGAGACAGGGAGACAGTACTGTCTGTACCAACCGTGCATCATTTACAGGGAGAGATAGGGAGGCAGTACTATCTGTAACTGCATCATTTACAGGAAGAGACAGTGAGGCAGGAATATATGTACCGATATCATTTACAAGAAGAGACAGGGAGGCAGTACTATCTGCACCTACATCATTTACAGGAAGAGGCAGGAAGGCAGTACTATCTGTACACACATCATTTATATTTAGAGATAGGGAGGCAGTACTATCTGTAGATATATCATTTACAGGGAGAGACAGGGAGGCAGTACTATCTGTACCTACATTATTTACAGGGATAAATGGGGAGGCAGTACTATCTGTACCTACATGGTTTACAGGGAGAGACAGGGAGGCAGTACTATCTGTACCTACATTATTTACAGGGATAAATGGGGAGGCAGTACTATCTGTACCTACATGGTTTACAGGGAGAGACAGGGAGGCAGTACTATCTGTACATACATCATTTACAGGGAGAGACAGGGAGGCAGTACTATCTGTACCTACATTATTTACAGGGAGAGACAGGGAGGCAGTACTATCTGTACCTACAACATTTACAGGGAGAGACAGGGAGGCAGTGCAATCTGTACCTACAACATTTACAGGGAGAGACAGGGAGGCAGTACTATCTGTACCTACAACATTTACAGGGAGAGACAGGGAGGCAGTACTATCTGTACCTACATCATTTGCAGGAAGAGGCAGTACTATCTGTACCTACATCATTTGTATTTAAAGATAGAGAGGCAGAACTATCTGTACCTACATCATATATATTTAGAGACAGAGAAGCAGTACTAACTGTATCTATGTAAATAATTTACAGGGAGAGACAGGAAATCAGTACTATCTATACCTACATCATTTACAAGGAGAGACGGGGAGGCAGTACTATCTGTACATACATCATTTACAGGGAGGAGACGACGGGGAGGCAGTGCTATCTGTACCTACATCATTTATATTTAGAGACAGAGAAGCAGTAATAACTGTATTTATGTAAATCATTTACAGGGAGAGACAGGGAGGCAGTGCAATCTGTACCTATATCATTTATAGGAAGAGACATGGAGACAGTACTGGGTAAAAATTTAACGAACCAGCACCTCCACAATAAGTGAATATAAGAACGCAGGTGCACGCTACCTTGGCTAAAACACACTTGGATTAGTAGAACTACAGGTAACAGCACTCTGCTAGTAAATTGCACAAAGATATAAGCAAACACTGAAAGAATAAATGCTTGGGGGTCATACTTACTGCAAATGCAGCTAGAAGCTCTTTGCGAATATTATTGATCAAAAATATTTCGGGCCCATCTACCGGTCGTCAAGGTCGCTTCTAATCAGATGGGTCCTACTCTGACATGCCTCTCCTGGGCTTACAGCCTACAATCTGGGCAAAGTAGTACCAAGCTGCATCCTACGCATGCCTCTCCCAGGCTGTGAGCCTGCAGTATGGGCTGGGCAGAATACAGCTGTACAAGCTATCTGATTTAAAAGCACATGGTAAATGGGCTGGTGGTGCACGGTTCAATCTCACCACCAGCCCATACTGCAGGCTCACAGCCTGGGAGAGGCATGCGTAGGATGCAGCTTGGTACTACTTTGCCCAGATTGTAGGCTGTAAGCCCAGGAGAGGCATGTTAGAGTAGGCCCCATCTGATTAGAAGCGACCTTGACGACCGGTAGATGGGCCCGAAATATTTTTGATCAATTATATTTGCAAAGAGCTTCTAGCTGCATTTGCAGTAAGTATGACCACCAAGCATTTATTCTTTCAGTGTTTGCTTATATCTTTGTGCAATTTACTAGCAGAGTGCTGTTACCTGTAGTTCTACTAATCCAAATGGGGACAGTACTATCTGTACCTTCATCATTTATATTTAGAGACAGGGAAGCAGTACAAACTGTATCTATGTACATCGTTTATAGGAAGAGACAGATAGTCAGTGCTATCTGAGTCTATATCATTTACAGGGAGGCAGTAATATCTGTGCTAGAGATGAGTGAACCACTCAAGATTACTTTTGTGTCTGAATACACCAAGTCGGTTTGGGCAGAACCAAAATTGTTTCAATTACCCTGAAAGTTGCCATATAACCCCCTCTGGCGTCCTGGGACTAAAAATTTTAGGAAAACTTGATATCTCTTTTCGCTTATTTTTCATAATTAATTTTTTCCTCCCCGCATCCCCCCCCTCCCCAATCTCTGGAATGCAATGACAGCCATAGTAAATGATGTCATTGACATACATAGTTGTCGGTAAACACGTTTGATGGTGTCAACATACAGCATGTATAATATCACGCCACACCAGAACATGTCTCATGCTTCAATAAATTGTCCCTTATCGGCGGCAGATAGGGTGTTATGGGATAAAAAAAAAAAAAAAAAAGTTACTTGGGGGATCAAGCGTCTAAAAGTTATGCCTTTGACAGGGTCAGAATGCTGCCCATACGACATGCAAAAAAGTTGAATGTCAGAAGAAAAAGTGGCTCGTTGTGAACAAGCCTAAAAAAATTCTAATTGGGAGCAGCAGCAGTGCAGTGTGGATGTGGAAAGGGTTCGGTACGGATATAGTGGCGAGCAGCAGTAGGTTGGCTGTCTATGGGTAGTACTAGCAGTACTAGCAGATGCTTTGCATTAATAGCAGTAGGGGATTAGCAGCGAGGACTTTGCACTTTATTAAGAAAGAAATTCTCAACCTCACAAAAAACACTCCCCATCCGAAAGATACAGACTGGTTTGAAAGGTTGATAGCCAGCTTGCTCCCTCCTCCCAAAGTAATATCAACAATCTATAAGTCTCTTAAGACCCTCCTTTCCACTACCACACCTGCAGCGATTGGCCTATGGGAGAGAGACTTGGAGCGATCCTTGTCAACTTCTGAAACTACAAGGATATTAATTACCCCTCATAAGATTTCCAGGTGTATCCGTATACAGGAAAACAGTTACAAGGTACTATTACGTTGGTACAAGACCCCAGAAAAAAAAGCCTGTACAAACCTGGCTCTTCTGATACCTGTTGGAGATGTCAGGAAGTAAGGGGCACTTTCTTCCACATATGGTGGTCCTGCAAATTAATAGGAACCCGGTAGTTGGAGATAGTTAAAATTAGCAACCAGATATGCAAAACATCCTTCCCTTGTTCCCCGGAACTAGTACTACTTACTTTGGGACTGAAGGGTAGTAACAAACACAAAACCTCCCTTTTCTCTCTGCTTCTAGCAGCAGCCAGAATCCTCCTGCCTTCTCATTGGCTCTCCCCCGAAATTCCAAAGATTCAACAGTGGATCAACAAAGTTGACCAGATTTATAGATTAGAAGAAATTTCCCACCGGGAGCTAAGATCGAGACACACTTTTCTTCAAATATGGTCACCCTGGAGAAGTTATAGGGAATTCTCATAGTTAATCTTCCTACACTGACTGACTTCGCCTGCAACACTATTAACAAGTTGTATGATATGCACCTTAATACTGAGATGATCTCACTGGTACCTTTTCATGTCTATCTTTTGTTGTTACAGTTATGTTATTAATTGTAATTGACGCAATATCTATACCCCCGTGTTGGGACTGACATAGGTACATTCTCGCTTCCTACACTTATATCTGTAACTTGCTTGTATAGGACTGAATGTATGCTTTCTACTCATGGATATTTGCGATTAACTTGTAAAAACAATAAAAATTGTTAATTAAAAACAAAACAAAAAAAACATAACCCCAAAAAAACGGATCCTGTCTGTGGAGCATCCGCCTTTACTCGGTCAGCATTTGGTCAGTAATCCATCAGTATTGCTAATGCCAAAAAGACAGGAGTGGATCCAAAACAGAGATGACACGTAAATGGAATATTTGCATATCTTCTGTGTTTTGTACCCACTCCTGCTTTTGGCGGCCAAATTATAAGCCAATTCTGATGGGACCATACTGGCCTTACAGCTGTTACACAGACAGGATCCGTTGTGTGTCTCATTTTTCTTTCCTTCTGACAGATCAGAAAATGGTCAAATAAATGGTGATGTCATCCAGGCCAAAAAAGCAAAATAGTGGCCCCGTCATGAAGTGGGGAGGGTAAGAGAACAGCTTGAGAAGTCCACAGAGTGGCCCAATGACATAGTGATGAGGTGGAGGCAGCATGAGGAGAACACAGAGCGGCCCAGTGACATAGTGGTGAGGTGGCAACATCAGCATGAGGAGGCCACAGAGTGGCAAGGTGACATAGTCTTGAGGTAGCATCAGCAGCATGTGGAGGCCACAGAGTGGCCCCATGAGGAGACCACAGACTAGGGAGATGGGTGGCAATAACAGTACTCGCTGACGATGGTGGGTGTAAGAAGGAGCACTTGGCATCAGATATGTGGCATCAGTTGGGTTGCAGCATTAGAATAGTAGCTGAGGCAGGTAGCCAGAAGAAACCGGTCTCTTTTGTCAAGGTTTGGGTGAGGCAGCATGGATGATCTAATCTGATCAGGCATTGGTGGGTGGAAATTCTGGCTGATCCACGCCTGATCCATCTTGACAAAGGTCAATCTCTCCACATTTTGGGTGAGCAGGCAAATTCTCCTTGGGGTAACTATGGCCCCAGCCGCACTAAACACCCGCTCTGATGCCACACTACTGGCCGGGAAGGACAGCTTTTCCAGGGCAAACTCGGCCAGTTGCAGCCACAAATCCATTTTGGCTGCCCAGTAGTCCAGCGGTTCTTCGATGACTGGTGGCAGGGTGCACTCCAAGTATGCCACTACCTGCTGCTGAGGCCACAAAGAAGGGGTATTTTATATGGGGGCTCTGTACAGTAGAATTTTATACTGGGACACATTATAGTGGGCACTATGGGGAAGGAGGGAGAGGAGTACTATGGGGTCATCTACGAAGGGCACTATGAAGGGGTATTTTATACTTGCAAATTATGGGGGACACTGAGGGCATCTACTGGGGCATTTTATACTGGTACATTATAGGGGGCACTAGAAGGAAGGGGGAGAGGAGCACTATAGGGGCACTGTATAGGGGTATTTTATACTAGCACATTATGAGGGCACTATGGGGACATTAGCTCAACTGGGGGCATTACAAGGGGGTATTTTTTGCACTGTCTAATATAAGGAGAATTATTTCTACTGGGGGGCATTATGGTGGGCTTTATTACTCCCCCATGGTATGACCCCCCTAGTAGCAGCACCAGCCTCTCCCTGCTCTGCTATCCCTCTGCCCCTTCTCCAAATTCTTATTATGAAATCTTTCTCATTAGGATAAAACATAACATCAGCTCCGCCGAGCCCCCGGCCAAAGTGTTGAAGTGGTGTCCGAGATCCCCAAGGGTCAAGTAACTGTAAGTTTTCATGTGAAATATGTTTGTTATACACATATAGCCTACACTGTGCCCCACAATATACAGTATACCGCTACACTGTGCCCCACAATATACAGTATACCTCTACACTGTGCCCCACAATATACAGTATACCGCTACACTGTGCCCCACAATATACAGTATACCTCTACACTGTGCCCCACAATATACAGTATACCTCTACACTGTGCCCCACAATGTACAGTATACCTCTACACTGTGCCCCACAATATACAGTATACCTCTACACTGTGCCCCACAATATACAGTATACCTCTACACTGTGCCCCACAATATACAGTATACCTCTATACTGTGCCCCACAATATACAGTATACCTCTACACTGTGCCACACAATGTACAGTATACCTCTACACTGTGCCCACAATGTACAGTATACCTCTACACTGCGCCACACAATATACAGTATACCTCTACACTGTGCCACACAATATACAGTATACCGCTACACTGTGCCACACAATATACAGTATACCTCTACACTGTGCCACACAATGTACAGTATACCTCTACACTGTGCCACACAATATACAGTATAACTCTACACTGTGCCACACAATATACAGTATACCTCTACACTGTGCCACACAATATACAGTATACCTCTACACTGTGCCACACAATATACAGTATACCTCTATACTGTGCCCCACAATATACAGTATACCTCTACACTGTGCCACACAATGTACAGTATACCTCTACACTGTGCCACACAATGTACAGTATACCGCTACACTGTGCCACACAATGTACAGTATACCTCTACACTGTGCCACACAATATACAGTATACCTCTATACTGTGCCCCACAATATACAGTATACCTCTACACTGTGCCACACAATATACAGTATACCTCTATACTGTGCCCCACAATATACAGTATACCTCTACACTGTGCCACACAATATACAGTATACCTCTACACTGTGCCACACAATATACAGTATACCTCTACACTGTGCCCCACAATATACAGTATACCTCTATACTGTGCCCCACAATATACAGTATACCTCTACACTGTGCCACACAATGTACAGTATACCTCTACACTGTGCCCCACAATATACAGTATACCTCTACACTGTGCCACACAATATACAGTATACCTCTACACTGTGTAGTCTGTTCTATAAGCACCATTGTTTTGTGGCGGCGGACAGAAAATAATCTGGAAGTGCCCCTCCCGAGACCAGGCTCTGGATCCGCCACTGGACACAGCTCGCAGTCGGTCTCTTACAGCAGGCCGGCCCGAGATTGTGTGAAAAACTATTTGTTACAAAGATGGTTTTCCTCTTTGTGTATGTTTAGGTGAACCGGGGTCAGCCCTGGGTCAGCATCCCTTTGTCGCACACCGTCCTGCTTGAGATACTGCGGTTCAAGGTAGGATCTTTGACACTCTGTATAGGCTGTCTTATATTCTGGATCATAGTCATCTTCTGTCTTGGGATGCTGATGGACGTATTCTGAGACACGCTGTGTTGGATCTTGTTCATCTAGGTCTGGCTAAGTACTTGGCTATTTTTCTCTGATTCGGGTAACTCCAAGGCTTCTAGGAACTCTGCTTTGGCTATTGCGGCTGCAGCTTCTTTCTCTACGGCAAGTTTTTCTAGTGACGCTTGCAGGAGTACTCTCTCCTTTTCCATTGACGCTTGACGGCGTACACTCTCCTTTCCCATTGACGTTTGCACGCATGCTCTTTCTGTCTCTTGATCTGCTTGCCTTAGCTTTCGTTGCATCTCTTGTGCAGCAAAGAAAGATCTTACTTTTGCAGCCTCAGCTTCTGCACGGGTGAGAACAGTGACTTCTTTTATTGAGGACTTGCTAGAGCAGCTTGCTCATGACTTCATGTCTACATACACGTTCACACAGTGTGCAGTCTGACATTCAGCATAAACCATTCCTGTCTTCCAAATAAGAGGACTGTTCTTTGTAGTCTAACTTGTTTATTGGCTAAAGAGGATTATTTGTGTTGTAAAACTACAAGAATACAGATAGCAAGTATAAGTATAAAGTATAGCATAGCATGTATTGTAATATTTGCATAACACAGAAGCGCATGGTAAAATGCCCCTGACGAAGGCACGCCGAAATGCGCATCGGGGTAGCACCATCCTGGTCTGGGTACATTGAGCTCTCCTGGGTAAGTCTCCTTTCATCAGGTTCCTTGATATTTTGTCCTTTAGCAGTTTTCATATTTCTCTGTCCCTGTTGTTATGCGCAGTATACAGCTTGACACTATGTTTTTTTCAGGACTGCTGTGAACATTTTGCAGATTTCTGTGTACACTGATGTATTACTAGTGTTGATCACGAATATTCGAATTTCGAATTTTTATCGCGAATATAGGTACTTCGAAAATTCGCGAAAATTTCGAATTTCGATTTATTTTTTTCCGTTTTTATTTTTATTTTTTTATCAGTACACATGATCCCTCACTGCTTCTAGCTTGTGGGCCAAAAGAGAAGGCTGCAATATACTTGACTTTAGGAGTAGTAGTGTTTGCGAATTTTGCTCTATATTCGTTTTTTTTAAATATTCGCTATATTGCTATATATTCTTGTTTTAGAATATTACGAATATTCGAAAAAACTAAGTTATAGCAATATAGAGAATATTCGGAAAAAAATCGAATAGAGCAATTTAGCTAATATAGTGATATAATCTTTGTCTAATAGTTGTAAGTTGAAAAATTCTCAATAAAAAAATCGAATCCGAAAATTCGAATTCCGAAAATTCGCATATTACACAATCATTACCTTTCCGATTTTTTGAGTAAAAAACAAAAATCGGGAATTTTCGAATTTGCGAATGTTCGACGAATATTCTACAAAATATTTGCGAAATATCGCGAATTCGAATATAACCCCTGCCGCTCATCACTATGTATTACACGAGACTTATCCCTATTTAATGTATGCTTAACCACAAGTCTTTATATTATCATATGAATACGGAGCTTGTGTCCCACTAGGATGGTGTTTTTTTTCGCTGCTACCTTCTTTTTAAGTAACAACGTCTTTTATATATATATATTACTGTGATTTCAATAAAATATATTTTTGTACTGGTACTTTGTGAGCTCCAATTTTTGTAGGTTTTGAGATAGCAAGTATAAGTATAAAGTATAGCATGTACTGTAACATTTGCATAACACAGAAGCGCATGGTGAAATGGATGCCTAACATAGGACTTAATGTCTAACATCTAACAGTTACAACAACTTCCCTGAGTAACAATACAACTAGCTGAACAGCTCGGCATAACATAATGTCCCAGAAACAAAGGTAGATCTCTCACCAGATATGCTTTTACCAGGATGGTGGAGTTTAATAAGGAGATATGCAGGAGGACAGCTCTGTACTGTGTCCTAGAAACTTCTCTTTCCCAGGATTCTTTGCACTCCACAATGCTTTGCACCACCCACAATACAACAGTCTTAGCAACAAGAAAAACAAGGTGCAATACAATTTAACACCGCTAGATGTTGCTATAACCACATTAATCACTACAAGAATACCAAACCCTAGCTGACGTGATCTGTAATGATTTTCCTAACCCTGCTGTGCATAACACAATGTGTCTCGAGAAAACCGTCTCAGAATTGTTTAGATAAGTAAAAGCACTCCAAAGTTATCACCACATAAGGTGACATGTTAGGTTTGCAAAATTACACTGGGTCCTGAAGATGAAAACTGTCTGGGTCCTGAAGGAGTATGAACTTTCTCGGTCCGATTCCCATGTGACAGTCCCCAGGGTTACCATATAAAGACCAGGAAAGTGACATTCACCAGTTCTAATAAGACACACTTAAAATATCCCCCACAGCCTGTGACAGCCTCCACAGCTACATTTACAATTTTCCTTGTTTTTGGAAACCATCAGCAAGCTTGTCAAGCTAAGATGAGCTACTATAAAGGGTGGGGGTGTGTGGGGGTGTGTGGGGGTGTGTGGAGGTGTGTGGGGGTGTGTGGAGGTGTGTGGGGGTGTGTGGGGGTGTGTGGGGGTGTGTGGGGGTGTGTGGGGGTGTGTGGGGGTGTGTGGGAGGTGTGGGGGTGTGTGTGGGGGTGTGTGGGGGTGGGTGTGGAGGTGTGTGGGGGTGTGTGGGGGTGTGTGGGGGTGTGTGGGGGGGTGTGGGGGTGTGTGGGGGTGTGTGGGGGTGTGTGGGGGTGTGTGGAGGTGTGTGGGGGTGTGTGGGGGTGTGTGGGGGTGTGTGGGGGGGTGTGGGGGTGTGTGGGGGTGTGTGGGAGGTGTGGGGGTGGGTGTGGAGGGGTGTGTGGAGGTGTGTGGGGGTGTGTGGGGGTGTGTGGGGGTGTGTGGGGGTGTGTGGGGGTGTGTGGGAGGTGTGGGGGTGGGTGTGGAGGGGTGTGTGGAGGTGTGTGGGGGTGTGTGGGGGTGTGTGGGGGTGTGGGGGGGGGTGGGGGGGGGTGTGGGGGTGTGTGGGGGGGTGTGGGGGTGTGTGGGAGGTGTGGGGGTGGGTGTGGAGGGGTGTGTGGAGGTGTGTGGGGGTGTGTGGGGGTGTGTGGGGGTGTGTGGGGGGTGTGTGGGGGTGTGTGGGGGTGTGTGGGAGGTGTGGGGGTGGGTGTGGAGGGGTGTGTGGGGGTGTGTGGGGGGGGTGTGGGGGTGTGTGGGGGTGTGTGGGGGGGTGTGGGGGTGTGTGGGGGTGTGTGGGGGTGTGTGGGGGTGTGTGGGGGTGTGTGGGAGGTGTGGGGGTGGGATGTGGAGGGGAGTTAGTTCTTGCTACATCAGTTTTTGCTACATCAGATGACTTCACTGAACCTGAATGCAAATCATCTGGAGTAAGTTCTGGGCAGAGACTGAACAAGCAGGGAATGCTGGGTGATAATTTCACATTTCTTGTCCATATAACAGTAAATTATTTCATTTCACCGTTTATCAAGTTTGTTTGTTATACTCCAGTCACATCCAAAGCTACAGTACACGATTCCAGATTCTGCTGCTGGTTCAGGGTCTGTACAGAGCATCCTTTTCTGTATTGCATTACGAGAGATGTCCAGTCCCATCAGACTCTGTACCATTAGATCAGTATACTGTTTATACATGAAACTTCTGTGTAACTACTCTTACTAAACTACCGGAACGTGCGGACGCCAAGTCTAAAAACAACCACTCCCCCCACCCTGAAGAGGCCGTGAAGCAAGTAAAATGGATGGGACTGATTTTTATCTGGGGCCCAGGACACGTAAAGTCATTCAGTTTGTGAATATCTTTAAAGGTCCTCCAGGGCGCGCGGCATAAAAGTGAGGAGGGGAGGGGGGGTTTGCTCCTGGCCGGGGGCTGCGCTTGCTGATAGATATGTAGACGGGAACGTACGCCGCCTGGCCCCTCGTCAATCCAGACTTAATTGCCTCCGATTATTAAACTTTGCTTTAACAGTTTGTGCTGAGCTGACGGAGCCGGGGGGCCGAGCGATAGATATTTGATTTGATTAATGGCAGCGAGTCCTTCCCAGCAAGTAAGACAAACGACGTCCCTCGCGACGGGAAAAACAAACTGCAGCCTGAACGCTGCAGGACGGCTCCACGGGGCACAGCTGCTGCAGCACCTCACAAGGGATCTGCAGTGTCCAAAGTCTGCTCGCTGGGGAATAGTTATTCGAAGGAACTATTCACAGACTGGGAGAAACACAATGGCAGGTGCCTAAGCAGCACAGAGCATTTCAGGAGAGGAGTGCGCTGATCTTGTGGGAGGTCACAGGCTGAGAGTTACATAGTGGAAGGTGCAGGGTCCCCAGCAGCACAGAGGATTTCAGGAGAGAAGTGTGCTGATCTTGTGGGAGGTCATAACCTTAGAGATACATGATAGAAGGAGCAGGGTCCCCAGCAGCACAGAGTATTTCAGGAGAGGAGTGCGCTGATCTTGTGGAGGTCACAGGCTGAGAGTTACATAGTGGAAGGTGCAGGGTCCCCAGCAGCACAGAGTATTTCAGGAGAGGAGTGCGCTGATCTTGTGGAGGTCACAGGCTGAGAGTTACATAGTTGAAGGTGCAGGGTACCCAGCAGCACAGAGTATTTCAGGAGAGAAGTGTGCTGATCTTGTGGGAGGTCATAACCTTAGAGATACATGATAGAAGGAGCAGGGTCCCCAGCAGCACAGAGTATTTCAGGAGAGGAGTGCACTGATCTTGTGGAGGTCACAGAATGAGAGTTACATAGTGGAAGGTGCAGGGTCCCCAGCAGCACAGAGGAGTTCAGGAGAGGAGTGTGCTGATCTTGTGGAGGTCACAGGCTGAGCGTTACATAGTGGAGGGAGCAGGGTCCCCAGCAGCACAGAGTATTTCAGGAGAGGAGTGTGCTGATCTTGTGGAGGTCACAGGCTGAGAGTTACATAGTGGAGGGAGCAGGGTCCCCAGCAGCACAGAGTATTTCAGGAGAGGAGTGTGCTGATCTTGTGGAGGTCACAGGCTGAGAGTTTCATAGTGGAAGGTGCAGGGTCCCCAGCAGCACAGAGTATTTCAGGAGAGGAGTACGCTGATCTTGTGGAGGTCACAGAATGAGAGTTACATAGTGGAAGGTGCAGGGTCCCCAGCAGCACAGAGGAGTTCAGGAGAGGAGTGTGCTGATCTTGTGGAGGTCACAGAATGAGAGTTACATAGTGGAAGGTGCAGGGTCCCCAGCAGCACAGAGGAGTTCAGGAGAGGAGTGTGCTGATCTTGTGGAGGTCACAGGCTGAGCGTTACATAGTGGAAGGTGCAGGGTCCCCAGCAGCACAGAGGAGTTCAGGAGAGGAGTGTGCTGATCTTGTGGAGGTCACAGGCTGAGAGTTACATAGTGGAAGGTGCAGGGTCCCCAGTAGCACAGAGTATTTCAGGAGAGAAGTGTGCTGATCTTGTGGGAGGTCATAACCTTAGAGATACATGATAGAAGGAGCAGGGTCCCCAGCAGCACAGAGTACTTCAGGAGAGGAGTGCACTGATCTTGTGGAGGTCACAGAATGAGAGTTACATAGTGGAAGAAGCAGGGTCCCCAGCAGCACAGAGGAGTTCAGGAGAGAAGTGTGCTGATCTTGTGGAGGTTACAGGCTGAGAGTTATATGTTAGAAAGAGCAGGGTCCCCAGCAGCACAGAGTATTTCAGAGGAGGCTTGTGTTGATTTTGTGAAGGGCAGTGACCTGAGAAGCCGGAGGTGCGTCCTGGTGTGAGGAGGGCCCTGCAGCACTTCTGTTTATATTCCCCTGAACAAGCAGAGGGAAGGGAGGATGCGCCAGGTGTCACCATGTAAGGTCACATACCACCCATGGTCTGTAGGGTGGCAAGGATTCTGTATGTGGACAGGTCAGAGATTTAGGATTCTGGGGGTCGCCCATCCAGTAGGTTCTCTGCCGCGCAGGACGCAGAACTCTGTGAATATGTTCAGAAAATAAACAGAAGAAAGAAGTGATTTACAAGCGTCAGAAATAATTACCAGTAAATGAGAGCGTTTTACTGGAATCTATGCGCCATAAAGTAGGTTTTATGATGCGATGTTCTCTGCTGCTCCCACATAAACCGCACTAATGATTTAATGGAGCGATCAAACCGCGTTCCCTGCCGCAACGTTACTGCTGAAGCTGAGGAAAATCTTCGGAATTATTGACCCTGCGCTGGGGATAATCCTCAATTAGATTATTACAAAACTGAAGGATCCTTCACCCTTTATAATCCAGATGCTACACCGTAAGAAGCAGAGCTTTAAAAACCTCCCTCAAACAATATGGTTAATTTATTTTTCATGACCTCATCTGCTTAGCGTGAAGCCTTCGAGCCCCTCGGTTCTCGGGTGCAATATGGTTTCAGCCTTCTGTAAAGATTCCCAGGGACACTTTTTGGTTATGTGGGTGGAAAGGATTATTTCAGTCTATTAAGCCCATAATAGACTTAATACAACCCAACCCTCCAATAGAGCGCTCAGTGAAGAGTACCGTACTGGGCAGGTAATGGCTCTATACGGGGCACACCTATACTGATCCCAAATCGTCGTACAGTCAAAAGTGCCGTAAAAAGGGCATATTACAGAAACCACAAATCCAGCGCCATACAGGAGTCATATAATAGTGCCATACATGATAAATAGAATATTGCCATATAGGATTAATAGAGTAGTGCTATACAGGATTAATAGAGTAGTGCCATGCAGCATTTATAGTACCCCAGAGCACTACCATCCCTACACCCTGCTACGGTCTCTAATGGCTAACCAAGAATCTCATCTGTGTATTTATGTCCAGGTACTTTGATAACGTGCCTTAATAACATTACTATGTAACGTGTGTATTTCATGCACTGTGCCTGGCTGTCCAGCAGGTGGCAGTGTGTCTGGCAGAGAGTCAGAGTACCTTTTGATGGAATGGATCGTGCCATTCCATTCTCTCCCCTTTTGGGCTAGTCCTGCTTCCTACCAAGGGAAAGGTTGTAGGAAGCTGGGGAGTTGAGTTTTAGAGTCCAAAGGGACCAGACGTGGGGAAGCAGCTTGCATAGCACCCCGACTCCTTGCAGTTCATGGACTGAGTATTACGAGGGGGCTCAACAGCCAAAGGCACCCCACTCAAAAGTGCCAGAACTGTCATAAAGTCCGATAACCAGACCGAAACCATGGATTAGAACAGCAGAGAAAGATAAAGCAAGATATCCAAGTTTGCCAGTTTACCCCCAAAACTGCCGGAGCCAAAATAAAAGATGAAATATTATCTGGATGCAGGTTGATTCAAGCAAGGCTGCTGAACTTCACAAAAGTCTGGACTCGACTATTTCTCCACCTCCACGATTTACCCTCCCCTTTATTGCTACGGAGCCAAACCCTGGGGAGCGACGATATCCAGGTAGGAGCAACGTGACACACGCAAATCTAATAAGGCTGCATCCCCACTCGGCATTCCTAGAAACCTGGGACACGAGGGGGTGGCGCTTTCCATATTCACGTATTAGTGCCATACAGGATTCAAATAATGCTGCCATACATGACTAATAGAATAGTGCCATACAGGATTCATATAACAGTGCCATACAGGATTCATACAACAGTACCATACAGGACTCATGTAACAGTACCATACAGGACTCATGTAACAGTACCATACAGGACTCATGTAACAGTACCATACAGGACTCATGTAACAGTACCATACAGGACTCATGTAACAGTACCATACAGGACTCATGTAACAGTACCATACAGGACTCATGTAACAGTACCATACAGGACTCATGTAACAGTACCATACAGGACTCATGTAACAGTACCATACAGGACTCATGTAACAGTACCATACAGGACTCATGTAACAGTGCCATACAGGACTCATGTAATAGTGCCATACAGGACTCATGTAATAGTGCCATACAGGACTCATGTAATAGTACCATAGACGATTAATTTAATAGTGCCATGCAGAATTTACATAATAGTGACATACATAAAACATGTCATTCTGTCACACATATTGCATATAACAGAGCCATAAAAACCACCGCCTTGCAGAATTCATGTAATAGTGCCACATAAATTCATATAACAGAGCCATAAAAACCACATCAAGCAGGATTTATGTAATAGTACAATACAAGACTTCCTCTATGTAATGTACTATAACAGCACCATACAAGACTCTCCAGACATGTCTGCTGTAGTAACTACTTGCATTCCCCATGTAATGACTATTCTTATGACTCTATGTTGAGCCGTTCCTTTATTATTTCTACTAAAGGTTTATGAATGAATTTGCAGCAGTCTGCAGTAAAGGTACAGATGGGTGTTACCAGTTGGGGGTGTGTCCCTGCACAGTCTGACACCGGCAGCACTGATTGGACAGAGTCGGACACACCCGCTACTGGCAACACCCAGCAGTACTATTACTGCAGACTGCTGGTAATTTATTTCTAAACTTCTAGCAGGAATAATAGAGGAAACGGAGAACACAGAGTCATAAGAATAGATGATCCAAAAATGTTGTTGCTAGGGGATGCAAAGAGCTACTGAAACTGATATGAGGTGACAGGTCCTCTTTAACAGTGTCATGCAATAGTGCCATATAATATTCATACTGTTTAACACAGGTTTACAAATAAAATCATACAGGATTCATTAAATACTCTCATACGGGGCTGATGCAATAGTGCCATATGCCGGAAGATGCATATAACTAACCCTTACAAGGTGCAAATGACAAAACACATCAGGATTAATATAATAGCACCACATGACGCGAAGCCTTCCAGGGTGCATATAACAAACTGATGGCAGATTCATATAATAGTGCCATATAGTGTCAAATGTATATACTGTAACTAAGCCTTACACATTGTAAATGGCAAAGCAATACAGGACTCATGCATTACTCAATGCATAAAACAGAGCCTTCCAGGGTGCAAATAACAAGTGCATGGCAGATTCATGTCATAGCGCCATACTGAATTTCCTGTAATAGCGCCATACTGAATTTCATGTAATAGCGCCATACAGAATTTCATGTAATAGCGCCATACAGAATTTCATGTAATAGCGCCATACAGAATTTCATGTAATAGCGCCATACAGAATTTCATGTAATAGCGCCATACAGAATTTCCTGTAATAGCGCCATACAGAATTTCCTGTAATAGCGCCATACAGAATTTCCTGTAATAGCGCCATACAGAATTTCCTGTAATAGCGCCATACAGAATTTCCTGTAATAGCGCCATACAGAATTTCCTGTAATAGCGCCATACAGAATTTCCTGTAATAGCGCCATACAAAATTTCATGTAATAGCGCTATACAGAATTTCATGTAATAGCGCCATACAGAATTTCATGTAATAGCGCCATACAAAATGCATGTATTAGAGCAGTACATGGCCCGTATAGTGGTTGCACACAGTTTCTAAATAGCTGTCCCATATTGTGCCCACATTTTCTGGTGCCCACATAAAGTAATTATACCAAGCAGTTCTACATATTGTAGTAAGGCAATGAAATATCCCTGAAGATCACCGTTCACATTTCAGGCCATTTAAAGAGTTCCACTTTAACAACTCATTTTCTTACTGTTTCAATGCATCTGAAATGAAAATTTGACAAAAAAAAAGTCTGTATTGTTTTGAGTATACAGCTCCTCTGCAGATCTATGCATGTAGACCGGGCACGACCCTACAGTCACATTACTGACCCCTGTTTCTATCAACATAGATTTGTTAGTTTATCAAGAGGCAGGGAACAGATAGGAGGGACACATGGCTGCATCAGACTACATTGTTTGTTTGTAGTCTGTTACCATAGAAACACATTGGTACCTTCGGGAGACATCAGGGTAATATTACAGGTTTATGGCCGGCACCATGGTAGAGGTGGCGCTCAGTCGGAAGAAAAGTTCTAGTAGCAATAAACCACGAGACTCGACAGTGTATCTGTCTTTATTAGGGAGCTCCAATTATGACTATTTTCAGGGCCGACACTAGTGTTTCAGTTCATCCCGGACCTTGATCATGGCCAAATGAGAAGTACAGGAGTGGACATAAAAGGAGTGCGGTGGAGTATCGCTCCGCAGGTTCCACCACACTCCTTCTGTTCTATAGCCACTCCCGTGTACTTCTCATTTTCTGACTGCGTTGGTTTATCATTACTAAATTTTGCTTGCAGGTCTTGAATTCCATGCTAGCTGCTTAAAGGAGTTGTTCCACAAAAAATATTTAATTATATTTTTAAAACCAGCCCCTGGCTGTGAAAACTTTTGTAATTGAATGCAATTAAAAATGTATTATGGCTACTGAGTTATTCAGTAAAATCTATCTGTATACCGCCACCTGCTGTTTGCTCTTTTTTAATTTCTTTGTCCTACTCACTGCGATGGAAACACATGCTCAGTTCCTTCGTTTAACTGCCACCAGCTGCAGCAGAAAGGACACCCCCCCCCCCCCTCCTAAGATGACAGCTTGAAATAAATCTAGCAGAACAATTGGAGCAATCAATGGGGAGATCTCCATTTGAGGTACAGGGCTGGTTCTAGCTTTGTTAAAAAGAGGTTGTCATGTAATAGATTATAAAAAATTTTTTTTTTTTTTTTTTTACGTTATTCACAGGATAATCTCTTAAATGAAAATTGAGCAGTTGGTAGGTAAGTATTGTAGCAGATAATAGCTGCTGTGATATCTCCAGAAATGAGCAGCATAAATATGGAATGTTCTCCACTAAATCCGAAATCCCTGACCTGTGATCATAGGAATCTTCTTACTAAAACCATGTCAGCATGACAGAGGGAGGGGGCAGGAAAACACTCACCGAGCGCCAAATCTGCAACTCCACCAGCCGGGAACACGTACCGAGCTCTGAAGCTGAAGCTTGACAAGATGGGGACATCCAGTCAGTTTTGAACTTGCAACTATACAAGCGGGGCACACCCAACAAGTTCTCAACTTGCAGCTTCACAAGCAGGGAATGCCCACTGAGCTCTCAGTTTGTAGCTTCACAAGCAGGTAATAGCCACTGAGTTCTCAACTTGCAGCTATACAAATGAGGAGCACCCTTTGAGCTATAAACACACAGCTGCACAAGCAAGGAACACTCACTGAGCTCTGAACATACAGCTTCATCAGCAGGGAGCACCCACTGGGCTCTGAACATACAGCTGCATCAGCAGGGAGCACCCACTGAGCTCTGAACATACAGCTTCATCAGCAGGGAGCACCCACTGAGCTCTGAACATACAGCTTCATCAGGAGGGAGCACCCACTGGGCTCTGAACATACAGCTTCATCAGCAGGGAGCACCCACTGAGCTCTGAACATACAGCTTCATCAGCAGGGAACAACCACTGAGCTCATAACTTGCAGCTACATAAGCAGGGGATACCCACTGAGTTTTCAACTTGCTACTACACAAGCAGGGAGCACCCTGTAAGCTATAAACATACATCTGTACAAGCAGGGGATACCCTCTGAGATCAGAACCTACAGCTTCATTAGCAGGGAACACCCACTGAGCCCTGAACATACAGTACAGCTTCATCAGCAGAGAACATCCACTGATCTCATAACTTGAAGCTACACATACAGAGACAGCACCCACATAGCTCATAACTCTGCAGTTAAACAAGCAGGGAACACCCACTGAGCTCATAACCTGCAGCTACAAAAGCAGGGATCACATACTAAGCTCTAAACATACAGCTTCATCAGCAGGGAGCACCCACTGAGCTCTGAACATACAGCTTCATCAGCAGGGAGCACCCACTGGGCTCTGAACATACAGATTCATCAGCAGGGAGCACCCACTGAGCTCTGAACATACAGCTTCATCAGCAGGGAACAACCACTGAGCTCATAACTTGAAGCTACACACACAGAGACAGCACCCACATAGCTCATAACTTGCAGCTAAACAAGCAGGGAACACCCACTGAGCTCATAACCTGCAGCTACAAAAGCAGGGATCACATACTAAGCTCTAAACATACAGCTTCATCAGCAGGGAACATCCACTGAGCTCATAACTTGCAGCTACATCAGCAGAGGACACCCACTGAGTTTTCAATTTGCCGCTACACAAGCAGGGAGCACCCTCTAAGCTATAAACATACAGTTGCACAAGCAGGGGACACCCTCTGAGCTCTGAACCTGCAGCTCCATCAGCAGGGAGCACCCACAGAGCTCATAACTTGCAGCTGCACAAATAAGGAACACCAACTGAGCTCCCAGTCTGCAGATCTTCAAAAAGTTTATTATTATAATTTTTTTTTTCTTTTAAGTAAAATTGGACATGGAGAAAACTTAACCTCTCTAGACAAACAGGCACAGAAATCACTCCCTCCATGATGCACATAGCCTCCAATCCTAATTAGTAAAGAAGAATTAGTTAACTAATTGTGAAAAGCAATTATTGTGCAGTCTTGTTAAGGGAAGGAACGCTCCGGCTTCATTGACCCGCTGCATGATTAATGCATCAACTTCCAGCTGTTTATTATTCTGCCGCTGTGATGGAGGATGAAAAGATTCATTACGCGGAGAGGGTTGTACACGAGAGGGCAGGTTTACCTCAGTCCCTGCCATTCGGCGATGTTTTCCCTCTCACTGTCCACTTCAGAGCCTGATTGATGCAGCGATTGATCTCTCCAGCACCAGCCAGTGACTTTTCACTCTTTTCATCACTGCGAGTTCCCTGGTCGCAGTCATTATTCAAATCAGCGGCGGTGACACATTGCAAATGACGACTCCAGACATGATTGCCAAACAAAGTGAAGCAGGGAAAGTGCATCGAGTGGGCAACTCTCTGACGCCTAATGGAAATCATTGACTCGCCAGAAAAAAAAATGACCTTGATGAAAATCCTATTCTGTCTAAACAGTATTACAGTGGGAGGATTACTTCTGGCCTTTTCATTCGGGTGATTTATCCCGCTGACACGGAAGAGATTCGCCATCGGGACAGGTGACACAGTCTGTGCCGGGAGGGATTCGCTGAAGCATTCAGGGCCAATAGTAGGTAGCACAACATGCCGGAGCCTTTTACATCGATCATTTCAGAGTCACTTGATTTCATGGCCGTAACTATAATTCATAGGGTCCCGTACCAAAATATCATGGGGGCCCACACCGCCTGGGGTAAGAAAATTAAAACAGCAGCAATAATTAAAGCTATGTATAATAGCACCGCGTATAAAAAGAAAACCCACATTATAGCAAGAAGCCGCCATATTGTTATTCACCACAAAAAGTTACAATGTTTTTGCACTGGATTGGGCCCTCTCAACCTCTGGGCCCCATAACAAGTGTTATGGATGCTATGCTTCAGTTCTTTTATAATAGCTGCCCTTGAATAATGACATTAAGGCATTGCTGATGATATCTGTAATAATGTCACTTCAGTGACAGGTCGTCCTCCTCCCTGCTGCCTCTAATAATCTGCTAGGCAGGGCAGGTAGGGATGACAATGTTTCAGACTACTTCATTATAGCACAAACTTGGTCTGCCTGATCTCTAGTACCTGACTCCTACTTTTCTGACTATGCTTCAGGTTTTGCATCTAAGACCTGCCTAACCGCCACTATCTGACTCTGTCTTATCTGACTACACTTCTGTTTACTTCATGGCTCTACATGTTGGACCTGTCTAGCCTCCACTACCTGACCCTGGCTTGTCTGACTACATTTCTGTTTACTCCATGGTTCCACATCTCGGAGCTGCCTAACCTCCACTCCTGACCCTGTCTTGTCTGACTAAACATCTGTTTACTTCATGGCTCTACATGTTGGACCTGTCTAGCCTCCACTACCTGACCCTGGCTTGTGTGACTAAATTTCTGTTTACTTCATGGTTCCACATCTCGGAACTGCCTAACCTCCACTTCTGACCCTGTCTTGTCTGACTAAACTTCTGTTTACTTCATGGCACCACATCTTGGACCTGTCAAGCCTCCACTACCTGACCCTGGCTTGTCTGACTACATTTCTGTTTACTCCATGGTTCCACATCTCGGAGCTGCCTAACCTCCACTTCTGACCCTGTCTTGTCTGACTAAACTTCTGTCTACTTCATGGCACCACATCTTGGACCTGTCAAGCCTCCACTACCTGACCCTGGCTTGTCTGACTGCATTTCTGTTTACTCCATGGTTCCACATCTCAGAGCTGCCTAACCTCCACTTCTGACCCTGTCTTGTCTGACTAAACTTCTGTCTACTTCATGGCACCACATCTTGGACCTGTCAAGCCTCCACTACCTGACCCTGGCTTGTCTGACTACATTTCTGTTTATTCCATGGTTCCACATCTCGGAACTGCCTAACCTCCACTCCTGACCCTGTATTGTCTGACTAAACTGTTTACTCCATGGTTCCACATCTCAGAACTGTCTAATCTCCATTAGCTGTCCCTAGCTAACCTTACCACAATTTTTGGGTTCTACATTAAAAATCTGTATTAGACCTGCAGATTTTGCAGGTGATTGTCAGGAAGGAAGCGTTCCTTCTCGGCAATCGCCTGCTCATCAGTGGAGGAGACCTCTGCTATTACATGCAGCAATCTCCTCCATAGTATGGGGAGGAGCGGTTGCTAATTCCATCGCTCGTCTCCATACTGACTTGTTGTTTGCCAGCAACAGATCATAATTAGACAGACAATGATTTTTAAGCCAGTTTAAAAATGCGGATTGCCTGGTGAACGAGTGATTGCTCGTTCATCTGGTAATTGGCGGCGGTATTACACTGCCAGATCATTGCTTTACTACAAAAGCTCATTGGTGATCATCTGGCAGACTATCAGCCAGTGTAATACAGGCTCCATTACCTGACCTTGGCTTATCTGACTACACTTCTGTTTACTCCGTGGTTCTACATCTAAGGGTTGTATTAGACCTGCAGATAGTTGACCGTAGGAACACTCGTTAGCAACACTCTGCCTGTGTAAAAGTGCCACTGGGTCTAATCACGCTCTGCTGCCAGCAAATAATGATTTTGTATGGGGACAAGCGATGGCTTTAGCCATCCTACCCATACTGTGAAGGGGATCACTGCATGCAGATATGTCTCCTTCACTGAAGAACACTTCCTTCCCGACAATCGAAATGCTGATCTGCAGGTCTAATACGGCCCTTAGACCTGTCTCATCTCCATTAAATGATGCAAGTTTACCTGACTACACTTTTCTTTACTCTGTGGTTCCACATATCGGACCTGCATCACCTGCATTACCTGACAACAGCAATTAAAAAGATGTGTGTGGGCCTGAGCTGTAAAACGCACCCAGAACACGTAACTCCTGTAGAGTGTAAGCTCTAATGGGCAGGGTCCTCTCTCCTGTATAATGTAAGCTCTTATGGGCAGGGTCCTCTCTCTTGTAAAGTGCAAGCTCTTATGGGCAGGGTCCTCTCTCCTGTAGAGTGTAAGCTCTTATGGGCAGGGTCCTCTCTCCTGTAGAGTGTAAGCTCTTATGGGCAGGATCCTTTCTACTCTAGAATGTAAGCTCTTATGGGCAGGGTGCTATCTCATGTATAATGTAAGCTCTTATGTGCAGGGTCCTCTCTCCTGTAGAGTGTAAGCTCTTATGGGCAGGGTCCTCTCTCCTGTATAATGTAAGCTCTTATGGGCAGGGTCCTCTCTCCTGTAGAGTGTAAGCTCTAATGGGCAGGGTCCTCTCTCCTGTATAATGTAAGCTCTTATAGTCAGGGACCTGTCTCTTGTAAAGTGCAAGCTCTTATGGGCAGGGTCCTCTCTCCTGTAGAGTGTAAGCTCTTATGGGCAGGGTCCTCTCTCCTGTAGAGTGTAAGCTCTTATGGGCAGGATCCTTTCTACTCTAGAATGTAAGCTCTTATGGGCAGGGTGCTATCTCATGTATAATGTAAGCTCTTATGTGCAGGGTCCTCTCTCCTGTAGAGTGTAAGCTCTTATGGGCAGGGTCCTCTCTCCTGTATAATGTAAGCTCTTATGGGCAGGGTCCTCTCTCCTGTAGAGTGTAAGCTCTTATGGGCAGGGTCCTCTCTCCTGTATAATGTAAGCTCTTATGGGCAGGGTCCTCTCTCCTGTATAATGTAAGCTATTATGGGCAGGGTCCTCTCTCCTGTAGAGTGTAAGCTCTTATGGGCAGGGTCCTCTCTCCTGTAGAGTGTAAGCTCTTATGGGCAGGGTCCTCTCTCCTGTATAATGTAAGCTCTTATGGGCAGGGTCCTCTCTCCTGTAGAGTGTAAGCTCTTATGGGCAGGGTCCTCTCTCCTGTAGAGTGTAAGCTCTTATGGGCAGGGTCATCTCTCCTATAAAGTGTAAGCTCTTATGGGCAGGGTCCTCTCTCCTGTAGAGTGTAAGCTCTTATGGGCAGGGTCCTCTCTCCTGTAGAGTGTAAGCTCTTATGGGCAGGGTCATCTCTCCTATAGAGTGTAAGCTCTTATGGGCAGGGTCATCTCTCCTATAGAGTGTAAGCTCTTATGGGCAGGGTCCTCTCTCCTGTAGAGTGTAAGCTCTTATGGGCAGGGTCCTCTCTCCTGTAGAGTGTAAGCTCTTATGGGCAGGGTCCTCTCTCCTGTAGAGTGTAAGCTCTTATGGGCAGGGTCCTCTCTCCTGTAGAGTGTAAGCTCTTATGGGCAGGGTCCTCTCTCCTGTAGAGTGTAAGCTCTTATGGGCAGGGTCCTCTCTCCTATAGAGTGTAAGCTCTTATGGGCAGGGTTCTCTCTCCTGTATAATGTAAGCTCTTATGTGCAGGGTCCTCTCTCCTGTATAATGTAAGCTCTTATGGGCAGGGTCCTCTCTCCTGTAGAGTGTAAGCTCTTATGGGCAGGGTCCTCTCTCCTGTATAATGTAAGCTCTTATGGGCAGGGTCCTCTCTCCTGTAGAGTGTAAGCTCTTATGGGCAGGGTCCTCTCTCCTGTAGAGTGTAAGCTCTTATGGGCAGGGTCCTCTCTCCTGTATAATGTAAGCTTTTATGGGCAGGGTCCTCTCTCCTGTATAATGTAAGCTCTTATGGGCAGGGTCCTCTCTCCTGTAGAGTGTAAGCTCTTATGGCCAGGGTCATCTCTCCTATAGAGTGTAAGCTCTTATGGGCAGGGTCCTCTCTCCTGTAGAGTGTAAGCTCTTAGGGGCAGGGTCCTCTCTCCTGTAGAGTGTAAGCTCTTATAGCTCTTATGGGCAGGGTCCTCTCTCCTGTAGAGTGTAAGCTCTTATGGGCAGGGTCCTCTCTCCTATAGAGTGTAAGCTCTTATGGGCAGGGTCCTCTCTCCTGTAGAGTGTAAGCTCTTATGGGCAGGCTCCTCTCTCCTGTAGAGTGTAAGCTCTTATGGGCAGGGACCTCTCTCCTGTAGAGTGTAAGCTCTTATGGGCAGGGTCCTCTCTCCTGTATAATGTAAGCTCTTATGGGCAGGGTCCTCTCTCCTGTAGAGTGTAAGCTCTTATGGGCAGGGTCCTCTCTCCTGTAGAGTGTAAGCTCTTATGGGCAGGGTCCTCTCTCCTGTAGAGTGTAAGCTCTTATGGGCAGGCTCCTCTCTCCTGTAGAGTGTAAGCTCTTATGGGCAGGGACCTCTCTCCTGTAGAGTGTAAGCTCTTATGGGCAGGGTTCTCTCTCCTGTATAATGTAAGCTCTTATGGGCAGGGTCCTCTCTCCTGTAGAGTGTAAGCTCTTATGGGCAGGGTCCTCTCTCCTGTAGAGTGTAAGCTCTTATGGGCAGGGTCCTCTCTCCTGTATAATGTAAGCTCTTATGGGCAGGGTCCTCTCTCCTGTATAATGTAAGCTCTTATGGGCAGGGTCCTCTCTCCTGTAGAGTGTAAGCTCTTATGGGCAGGGTCCTCTCTCCTGTAGAGTGTAAGCTCTTATGGGCAGGGTCCTCTCTCCTGTATAATGTAAGCTCTTATGGGCAGGGTCATCTCTCCTATAGAGTGTAAGCTCTTATGGGCAGGGTCCTCTCTCCTGTAGAGTGTAAGCTCTTATGGGCAGGGTCCTCTCTCCTGTAGAGTGTAAGCTCTTATGGGCAGGGTCCTCTCTCCTGTAGAGTGTAAGCTCTTATGGGCAGGGTCCTCTCTCCTGTAGAGTGTAAGCTCTTATGGGCAGGGTCCTCTCTCCTGTAGAGTGTAAGCTCTTATGGGCAGGGTCCTCTCTCCTATAGAGTGTAAGCTCTTATGGGCAGGGTTCTCTCTCCTGTATAATGTAAGCTCTTATGTGCAGGGTCCTCTCTCCTGTATAATGTAAGCTCTTATGGGCAGGGTCCTCTCTCCTGTAGAGTGTAAGCTCTTATGGGCAGGGTCCTCTCTCCTGTATAATGTAAGCTCTTATGGGCAGGGTCCTCTCTCCTGTAGAGTGTAAGCTCTTATGGGCAGGGTCCTCTCTCCTGTAGAGTGTAAGCTCTTATGGGCAGGGTCCTCTCTCCTGTATAATGTAAGCTTTTATGGGCAGGGTCCTCTCTCCTGTATAATGTAAGCTCTTATGGGCAGGGTCCTCTCTCCTGTAGAGTGTAAGCTCTTATGGCCAGGGTCATCTCTCCTATAGAGTGTAAGCTCTTATGGGCAGGGTCCTCTCTCCTGTAGAGTGTAAGCTCTTAGGGGCAGGGTCCTCTCTCCTGTAGAGTGTAAGCTCTTATGGGCAGGGTCCTCTCTCCTGTAGAGTGTAAGCTCTTATGGGCAGGGTCCTCTCTCCTATAGAGTGTAAGCTCTTATGGGCAGGGTCCTCTCTCCTGTAGAGTGTAAGCTCTTATGGGCAGGCTCCTCTCTCCTGTAGAGTGTAAGCTCTTATGGGCAGGGACCTCTCTCCTGTAGAGTGTAAGCTCTTATGGGCAGGGTTCTCTCTCCTGTATAATGTAAGCTCTTATGGGCAGGGTCCTCTCTCCTGTAGAGTGTAAGCTCTTATGGGCAGGGTCCTCTCTCCTATAGAGTGTAAGCTCTTATGGGCAGGGTCCTCTCTCCTGTAGAGTGTAAGCTCTTATGGGCAGGCTCCTCTCTCCTGTAGAGTGTAAGCTCTTATGGGCAGGGACCTCTCTCCTGTAGAGTGTAAGCTCTTATGGGCAGGGTTCTCTCTCCTGTATAATGTAAGCTCTTATGGGCAGGGTCCTCTCTCCTGTAGAGTGTAAGCTCTTATGGGCAGGGTCCTCTCTCCTGTAGAGTGTAAGCTCTTATGGGCAGGGTCCTCTCTCCTGTATAATGTAAGCTCTTATGGGCAGGGTCCTCTCTCCTGTATAATGTAAGCTCTTATGGGCAGGGTCCTCTCTCCTGTAGAGTGTAAGCTCTTATGGGCAGGGTCCTCTCTCCTGTAGAGTGTAAGCTCTTATGGGCAGGGTCCTCTCTCCTGTAGAGTGTAAGCTCTTATGGGCAGGGTCATCTCTCCTGTAGAGTGTAAGCTCTTATGGGCAGGGTCCTCTCTCCTGTAGAGTGTAAGCTCTTATGGGCAGGGTCCTCTCTCCTGTAGAGTGTAAGCTCTTATGGGCAGGGTCCTCTCTCCTGTAGAGTGTAAGCTCTTATGGGCAGGGTCCTCTCTCCTGTATAATGTAAGCTCTTATGGGCAGGGTCCTCTCTCCTGTATAATGTAAGCTCTTATGGGCAGGGTCCTCTCTCCTGTAGAGTGTAAGCTCTTATGGGCAGGGTCCTCTCTCCTGTATAATGTAAGCTCTTATGGGCAGGGTCCTCTCTCCTGTAGAGTGTAAGCTCTTATGGGCAGGGTCCTCTCTCCTGTATAATGTAAGCTCTTATGGGCAGGGTCCTCTCTCCTGTATAATGTAAGCTCTTATGGGCAGAGTCCTCTCTCCTGTAGAGTGTAAGCTCTTATGGGCAGGGTCCTCTCTCCTGTATAATGTAAGCTCTTATGGGCAGGGTCCTCTCTCCTGTAGAGTGTAAGCTCTTATGGGCAGGGTCCTCTCTCCTGTAGAGTGTAAGCTCTTATGGGCAGGGTCCTCTCTCCTGTAGAGTGTAAGCTCTTATGGGCAGGGTGCTATCTCCTGTATAATGTAAGCTCTTATGGGCAGGGTCCTCTCTCCTGTAGAGTGTATGCTCTTATGGGCAGGGTCCTCTCTCCTGTAGAGTGTATGCTCTTATGGGCAGGGTGCTATCTCATGTATAATGTAAGCTCTTACAGGCAGGGAACTCTCTCCTGTAGAGTGTAAGCTCTTATGGGCAGGGTCCTCTCTCCTGTAGAGTGTATGCTCTTATGGGCAGGGTCCTCTCTCATGTATAATGTAAGCTCTTACAGGCAGGGAACTCTCTCCTGTAGAGTGTAAGCTCTTATGTGTAGGCTCCTCTCTCCTGTAGAGTGTAAAGTCTTATAGGAGAGACCTCTCTTGTGTAGAGTGTAAGCTCTTTTGGGCAGGGTCCTCTCTCCTGTAGAGTGTAAGGTCTTATGGGGACCTCTCTGTAAATTGACAGCACTTACGGGGGGCCTTAACCTCATCAGAGGCCCCCCTCAGTGGTCCCCCAGGAGCTGCATGTGTCTCCCTTTGTGTTATATCATGCTTCATATTTTATAATCCCTAACATTTTTAGATCAGGTTCTTCTTGACCATCTGCTTTTCTGATATTAATTATTAATTATCCTGGTCAAATGCCAGACACAAATTGCTTGGAGACTGGGTAGAAAAGTTGATCTTCACGAATCCCGCAGCTGCCAGGGCTGTCTACAATCACAGCAATGTCATCCACGTAATTTAATTAATAGTTTTCACAAGTTCTGCCTCCAGAAAGTCTTAGGAGAGGTCAGAGCGTGTCAGCTGCCGCTTCTGTGCCAGACATGCTGCACGGAGGAAATGACAAGAGTTTGTCTATTCCAGGATTATGTTCTATCTGTAGAAATCTATTACATTATTTTTATGGAGTAGTTTGGTATAATAATTCTCCTCTAACTTTTCCCCTGCACTCTTGTATTTCTCAATCAGAAGCAGCCCTGCCAGTAATGTCTAGAAGTTGTCAAGTATCGAAAAAGTCCAATATTTTTAAAAATAAATTCTAATTTGTGCTGATAATTTCTTAAAATTCTATATCTTTACAGTAATAGAATTTTTCATTTTTCTAATACAAACACTCAAATCCTTTTCATCTACATAGCTTGCAGCCACCACTAGGGGGAGTTTAGGAGCCTACCCAACACATCAGTAATCAGCAAGCTCAGGACTGCATCTATAGACACCACTAAGTGGAGCTTAGTAGATTGCAGCATACTGTACATACAGCCACCACTAGGGGGAGCTCAGGAGCTTTCAGCATATAGTTATATACAGCCTCCACCAGACTAAGCTCAAGAGCTTACCGCATACAGATATATATATATATAGCCACCACTAGAGGGAGCTCATAAGCTTACTACATAAAGATATATACAACCACCACTAGAGGGAGCTCAGGAGATTACTACATACAGATATATACAGCCACCACTAGAGGGAGCTCAGGAGATTACTACATACAGATATATACAGCCACCACTAGAGGGAGCTCAGGAGATTACTGCATACAAATATATACAGCCACCACTAGAGGGAGCTCAGTATATTACTACATACAGATATAATAAACCACCACTAGAGGGAGCTCAGGAGAGTACTACATAAAGATATATACAACCACCACTAGAGGGAGCTCAAGAGATTACTACATACAGATATATACAGCCACCACTAGATAGAGAGAGCTCATAAGCTTACTACATATAGATTAATGATGAGCGAGCACCAAAGTATTGGGGTGTTCGGCCCAAGGCTCGGCTGAGCACCCAAGCATAATGGAAGTCAACCAAGCACCCCTTGCTCGGAAGAGAAGAAGTTGTCTAGTTCATAAAAAAAGGTTAGAAATTGCTAGAAACCCCATCAAAATAGTTTAGAAACAGCATTACCAGGATAGCTGGATGCATGTTAGACTCCTATTACATACAATAGACAACCACACAAAGGTTATATGCCTTAAGACAGGTATATGCCCAATCTATCCATGAGACAGATAGCCAGCATACCTTACAATGGCAGTCTTGTGCACTATGAAACATTCTAAATCAACTCTCATCTGACAGAACCAGTAAACCTCATTTGGCATCTATTGGATGGCTTGGGTGGACCTGCACACCTAGATAAATATCATTAGGGTGACAAAAAGTTTTCCGATTGTCCTAACATAATATTCAATAACCTTTCTATACAGTTTTGTCATGTAAACACTAATTTACATAAACATGGGCTTACGGGAAACACATGCAAATGAGCAGAATCTGCCTTGTTTTTCAGCTGTCATAAGACTATGAAAACCAATAGATGGCGCTATGGAGTTATGAATAGCGCCCTCTATTGGTTTTACAGTCTTATGACAAGTCTAATATTCTTGTCAGAAGACTATGAAACCAAAAGAGGGCACTGTTCATAACTCAATAGCGCCCTCTATTGGTTTCATAATCTTATGACAAGAATATTAGACTGATTCTTATGACAAGCTCATTAGTGTAGCCTTTTGCATGGAAAATTCGCAATTTGAATATTCGCGATTAGAATATTCGCGATCTACACTAGGATGATATCTGACAGTGGGAAAGCTGGGTTATAACTCACAATATACACTAAGTTATTACCCAGCTTTTCCAGTGTCAGATATTATCACTAACTTACTACATAATTATTACATAATATTCACTATATTTTTATATATTCTTTTTTTAGAATATTAGGAATATTCTAAAAGAACTAATATATAGCAATATAGTGAATATTATATAATAATTATGTAGTAAGTCAGAGATAATATCTGACACTGGAAAAGCTGGGTAATAACTCGGTGTATATCGCAAGTTATTACCCAGCTTTCCCAGTGTCAGATATCATCCTAGTGTAGATCGCAAATATTCTAATCGCAAATTTTCTATGCAAAAGGCTAATAAGCTTGTCATAAGAATCAGTCTAATATCCTTGTCAGAAGTCTATGAAACCAATAGAGGGCGCTATTTACTTATGAACAGCGCCCTCTATTGGTTTCATAGTCTTCTGACAAGAATATTAGACTTGTCATAAGACTGTAAAACCAATAGAGGGCGCTGTTCATAACTCCATAGCGCCATCTATTGGTTTTCATAGTCTTATGACAGCTGAAAAACAAGGCAGATTCTGCTCATTTGCATGTCTTTCCCTTAAGCCCATGTTTATGCAAATGAGTTTTTACATGATAAAACTGTATAGAAAGGTTATTAAATATTATGTTAGGACAATCTGAAAACTTTTTGTCGCCCTAATGATATTGATCTAGGTGTGCAGGTCCACCCAAGCCAATCAACAAATACCAAATAACTTTGAGGCTTACTGGTTCTCAGTCAGATGAGAGCTGGTTTGGTATGTTTCATGGTGCACAATGCTTCCATTGTAAGGTATGCTGACTGTTATCTGTCTTATGGATAGAAAAAATGGCTTAGCACATACCTTGCTTTTGGCATACAACTTTTGTGTGGTTGTACTTGCTGTTATCAAACGATTTTGATGAGGTTTCTATAAATTTCTAACTTTTTTTTATGAACCAGACACTCTCTAGTCTTCTAAGCAGGGGGTGTCTGGTTGTTTCCCATTGACTTCCATTATATTAAATTGTATTCGAGCACTCGGATCTGCTGAGCATAGCAATGCTTGAGCTGAACATGTATTTGGCTGAGCATGCTCGCTCATCACTAATATAGGTATATAAAACCATCACTAGAGGGAGTTTAGCGTTTTCACGCTAAGGGTGGCGCACTATTTAAATATGTTTTCTGCAAAGATTTACTATGCTTGACAAAGGCTCGCATTCGAGCTGAAACACGTGTCGCTTCTGCGCTTTACTCCTACATGCTTGAATAAAGCAAGTTACTTTCAACAAGAACTCGAGTGCCGGTCTTTCTTCTGAAGTTTCAAGTGGGTTTTCCTACCCTGACGCGAGCACCGGGATCCCTGAAGAGGAGTGCCGTCTGTTTCTATTTCATCGTACAGCCACCACTAGAGGGAGCTCAGGAGATTACTACATATCTATATACTACTACATATCTATATTACTACATATAGATATTTTCAGCCACCGCTTGAGGGAACTCAGGAGATTACTGCATACAAATATATACAGCCACCACTAGAGGGAGCTCAGGAGATTAATACATACAGATATATACAGCCATCTCTAGGGGGAGCACAGGAGTTTACTACATACAGATATATATAGCTGCCACTAAAGAAATCTCAGGAGATTACTACATACAGATAAATACAGCTTCCACTAGGGGATTGCTCAGAAGATTACTACATACAGATATATACAGCCACCACTAGGGGGAGCTCAGGAGATTACTACATGCAGATATATACAGCCACCTCTACGGGGAGCTCAGGAGTTTACTAGATACAGATATATACAGCCACCACTAGAGGTAGCTCAGGTGATTACTACATACAGATATATATTGCCACCTCTAAGGGGAGTTTAAGAGGTTACGGCATATTGATTTACACATTCATCAGTAGAGGAAGCTCAGGAGATTACTGCATATGGACATATACAGCCACCACTAGAGGATGCTCAAGATATTACTATATACAGATATATACAGCCACCACTAGAGGGAGATCATATCACTGCATACAGATATATACAGCTGTCACTAAAGGATTCTCAGGAGATTACTACATACAGATCTATACAGCTTCCACTAGAGGGAGCTCAGGAGATTACTACATACAGATATATAAAGCCACCACTAGAGAGAGATCAGCATATTACTTCATACAGATATATTCAGTTGTCACTAAAGTAAACTCAGGAGATTACTACATACAGATATATACAGCCACCACTAGAGGGAGCTCAGGAGATTACTAAATAAAGATATATACAGCCACCACTAGAGGGAGCTCAGGAGATTACTACATACAGATATATACAGCCCCCACTAGAGGGAGCTCAGCATATTACTTTATATAGTGTGAGACAGTGACAGGTCTCACTCAGGTTAGAGGCAAGGAAGGGGTGGATAGTGCGGTCCACACCCCTGTTCCACCACAGGTGAGAGAAGCTGGAGGTAATCAGCCTGGCATAAGGCACCTCCCAGAGTGTCAGAAAGGGGGTAGTGTGTTACCTGTGGACAGAGGCCTGGAGGCTCTGTCTGTGTGGTCTCAGCTGGGCAAGGCTGAGGGACCACAAGGCTGGGAGATAGCCTGGAGTTGGGGGACGCAGCGACGCCTGGGAGGGTCGCAGGGCCATAGTCAGGCAGACTACTGAGCCCCAATCCCCCACAAGAAATACTGAACTGGAGACAGTGGGCATACTGTGCTCTGTACAGCCAGGAGGCTGTGGGACATTGGCTGACAAAGCCGCATGAGTTCACAGGGTGTGAACTGGGACCTAGGTGAGTCAGGAAACTTTATGTTTAGTTAGAGCCTAGACGGGCGAGTGTTTATTATTTTATGTGGATGTCACATGTGTTAGGTGAAGCTGCGACTTCATGATAACCTGTATTGGTTGGAGTGTGCACAATAAATACACTGTTTGGACCTGAAACCTGGTGTCCTAAAGGCGTATCTGTGAGAATGACCCCCGGTGAAGAGCTAACCCCCCACAATAGATATATACAGCTGTCACTAAATGAAGCTCAGGAGATTACTACATACAGGTATATAAAGCCACAACTAAAGGGAGCTCAGAAGATTACTACATACAGATATATACAATTCCCACTAGAGGGAGCTCAGAAGATTACTACATACAGATATATACAGTCACCACTAGAGGGAGCTCAGGAGATTACTGCATACAGATATATACAGCCACCACTAGAGGGAGCTCAGGAGATTACTACATACAGATATATACAGCCACCACTAGAGGGAGCTCAGGAGATTACTGCATACAGATATATACAGCCACCACTAGAGGGAGCTCAGGAGATTACTACATATAGATATATACAGCCTCCACTAGAGGGAGCTCAGGAGATTACTGCATACAGATATATACAGCCACCGCTAGAGGGAGCTCAGACGATTACTACATACAGATATATACAGCCACCTCTAGGGGGAGCTCAGGAGATTACTACATACAGATATATACAGCCACCACTAGAGGGAGCTCAGGAGATTACTACATACAGATATATACAGCCACCGCTAGAGGGAGCTCAGAAGATTACTACATACAGATATATACAGCCACCTCTAGGGGGAGCTCAGGAGATTACTGCATACAGATATATACAGCCACCATTAGAGGGAGCTCAGGAGATTACTGCATACAGATATATACAGCCACCACTAGAGGGAGCTCAGGAGATTACTACATACAGATATATACAGCCACCACTAGAGGGAGCTCAGGAGATGACTGCATACAGATATATACAGCCACCACTACAGAGAGCTCAGGAGATTACTACATACAGATATATACAGACACCTCTAGAGGGAGCTCAGAAGATTACGGCATTAATATAAACAAACCCCACTAGAGGGAGCTCAGGAGATTACTGCATACAAATATATATAGCCACCGGTAGGGGGAGCTCAGAAGATTACTACATACAGATATATAGAGCCACCACTAGAGGGAGCTCAGGAGTTTACTACATACAGGTATATAAAGCCACCACTAAAGGGAGCTCAGAAGATTACTACATACAAATATATACAATTCCCACTAGAGGGAGCTCAGAAGATTACTACATACAGATATATACAGCCACCACTAGAGGGAGCTCAGGAGAATACTACATACAGATATATACAGCCACCACTAGAGGGAGCTCAGGAGATTACTACATACAGATATATACAGCCCATCTGCCTGGGGCTACTGAGCAGAGTATAAATGTAACTGGTTCCTACACTGCCCTGAAAATTATAAGCTTAGGTAAGTCCAAGAGAGGCGGTATATTCGTGTTAGGTACCCATCTGCGGAAGCCACCTTAACGCCTGGTAGATAAGCCCGACGCATGTTTGATCAAAAATTTCAAGAATATTTTCCCATTTATAGTAGGTATAATACCACTTTAATTTAGAATGATCCCCATTTCTCAGCTCTATTGTTTGTATGTAAATGTTGTGCAGCCATTTTTTTACTAATCATGTTTGCTTGATGTACAGTCGTGGCCAAAAGTTTTGAGAATGACACAAATATTAGTTTTCACAAAGTCTGCTGCTAAACTGCTTTTAGATCTTTGTTTCAGTTGTTTCTGTGATGTAGTGAAATATAATTACACGCACTTCATACGTTTCAAAGGCTTTTATCGACAATTACATGACATTTATGCAAAGAGTCAGTATTTGCAGTGTTGGACCTTCTTTTTCAGGACCTCTGCAATCCGACTGGGCATGCTCTCAATCAACTTCTGGGCCAATTCCTGACTGATAGCAACCCATTCTTTCATAATCACTTCTTGGAGTTTGTCAGAATTAGGGGGTTTTTGTTTGTCCACCCGCCTCTTGAGGATTGACCACAAGTTCTCAATGGGATTAAGATCTGGGGAGTTTCCAGGCCATGGACCCAAAATGGGAACATTTTGGTCCCCGAGCCACTTAGTTATCACTTTGGCCTTATGGCACGGTGCTCCATCGTGCTGGAAAATGCATTGTTCTTCACCAAACTGTTGTTGGATTGTTAGAAGAAGTTGCTGTTGGAGGGTGTTTTGGTACCATTCTTTATTCATGGCTGTGTTTTTGGTCAAAATTGTGAGTGAGCCCACTCCCTTGGATGAGAAGCAACACATGAATGGCCTCAGGATGCTTTACTGTTGGCATGACACAGGACTGATGGTAGCGCTCACCGGACTGATGGTAGCGCTCACCTTTTCTTCTCCGGACAAGCCTTTTTCCAGATGCCCCAAACAATCGGAAAGAGGCTTCATCGGAGAATATGACTTTGCCCCAGTCCTCAGCAGTCCATTCACCAAACTTTCTGCAGAAGATCAATCTGTCCCTGATGTTTTTTTTGGAGAGAAGTGGCTTCTTTGCTGCCCTTTTTGACACCAGGCCATCTTCCAAAAGTCTTCACCTCACTGTGCGTGCAGATGCGCTCACACCTGCCTGCAGCAATTCCTGAGCAAGCTCTGCACTGGTGGCACTCCGATCCCGCAGCTGAATAATCTTTAGGAGACGATCCTGGCGCTTGCTGGACTTTCTTGGACGCCCTGAAGTCTTCTTAACAAGAATTGAACCTCTTTCCTTGAAGTTCTTGATGATCCTATAAATTGTTGATTGAGGTGCAATCTTAGTAGCCACAATATCCTTGCCTGTGAAGCCATGTTTATGCAACGCAATGATGGCTGCACGCATTTCTTTGCAGGTCACCATGGTTAACAATGGAAGAACAATGATTTCAAGCATCACCCTCCTTTTAACATGTCAAGTCTGCCATTTTAACCCAATCAGCCTGACATAATGATCTCCAGCATTGTGCTCGTCAACATTCTCACCTGAGTTAACAAGACGATTACTGAAATGATCTCAGCAGGTCCTTTAATGACAGCAATGAAATGCAGTGGAAAGGTTTTTTGGGATTAAGTAAATTTTCATGGCAAAGAAGGACTATGCAATTCATCTGATCACTCTTCATAACATTCTGGAGTATATGCAAATTGCTATTATAAAAACTTAAGCAGCAACTTTGCCAATTTCCAATATTTATCTAATTCTCAAAACTTTTGGCCACGACTGTACAGTTGCAAGGAAAAGTATGTGAACCCTTTGGAATGATATGGATTTCTGCACAAATTGGTCATTAAATGTGATCTGATCTTCATCAAAGTCACAACAATAGACAATCACAGTCTGCTTAAACTAATAACACACAAAGAATTAAATGTTACCATATTTTTATTGAACACACCATGTAAACATTCACAGTGCAGGTGGAAAAAGTATGTGAACCCCTAGACTAATGACATCTCCAAGAGCTAATTCGAGTGAGATGTCAGCCAACTGGAGTCCAATCAATGAGATGAGATTGGAGGTGTTGGTTACAGCTGCCCTATAAAAAGCACACACCAGTTCTGGGTTTGCTTTTCACAAGAAGCATTGCCTGATGTGAATGATGCCTCGCACAAAAGAGCTCTCAGAAGACCTACTGTAACGGTCACGTACACACACACACAGGGGGGAGGGAAGTGACCACTGCGCTCCACCCTTACCCCTGGCCCTGCCTACTTGCCTCGCGGGTCCTAATGACAGGGGACAACTGGACGGCAATCCCTAACTTGGAGTAAGTGCAGGGATGACAGACAGACAAACAACAGGACGTGAACGGACCGAGTCAATACCAGGAAAGCTGCAAAGTACAAATGGAGCAAGCAGAGAATTGTCAGGAGAAGCCGGGGTCATAAATACCAGGAGAGCAGAGAAGTACAAGAGGAGTCCTAAGAGAGTAGTCAGGTGGGAGCCGAGGTCACAATACCAGGACGGAAGCGCAGTACAGGAGCAGCAGGCAAAAGGATGGTCAGGGAACAGGATCAGGTAAGTATTCAGCAGTCCAACAAATAGCCAGGAACCTAGAAATTAACAGGCAACCTGTAGCCAGCAGGCTGCCTGTATTTATAGTGGGGAGTGAGGGTCATGTGACATGGCCAGCGTCACATGACCGACAGACCAATCAGTCGAGCACCGAGTGATCAGCTCGGCGCTCAAGGCAGACTAGGAGCAGGGAGCCACCCAGCTAGTAAAGCCGCCCTGGGAATGAGGTCAAACACAGAACCTTATTCCAAAAGCTAAGCAACAGTTCTGAGGGCAATGGGGGACCGAGTGCACCTTCGGAACCCCGTGACAGTACCCCCCCTTTTACGAGGGGCCACCGGACCCAAGACTTCAGGCGATGGCTTTTCAGGGTGTTCTAAATGAAATTTACGAACAAGTCTAGGAGCATGAACCTCCCTGGCAGGTACCCAAGATCTCTCTTCAGGTCCATACCCCTTCCAGTGAATCAGTTACTGCAAGGAATTACGCACCTTCCTGACATCCACTATTTTAGACACCACATACTCGACAGCATCATTAACAAGAACCGGCGGAGGCGAGGCTTTTGATGGTACTACCGGTTCACAATATCTATTAAGCAGAGATTTATGGAACACATTATGAATGTGGAATGACTCAGGCAGCTCCAACCTAAAAGATACCGGGTTAATCACTTCCGTGATCTTATATGGTCCAATAAAACGAGGAGCAAATTTTTTTAGAAGTTACCTTGAGAGATTGATTCTTGGAGGACAACCATACTTTATCCCCAACCTGAAAGTTTACCCCCCTTGAACGTCTCCTATCGGCCTTGAGTTTTTGAGAACATTGAGCCTTTTCTAGGTTCGATTGAACCCGGGCCCAAACTGTGCACAGTTCAGAGGAGAGTTTATCCGCTTCAGGGTTAGAGGAGGAGACGGACGACCCAGAATGAAAACGGGGATGAAAACCATGGTTACAAAAGAAAGGGGAGACCCCAGCAGAAGAATTGACACGGTTATTCAAAGCAAATTCAGCCAACGGAAGGAATTTGACCCATAATTGCTGGTCATCAGCAACATACAACCTCAAGAATTGTTCCACAGACTGATTAAGGCGTTCAGTCTGCCCATTACTCTCAGGATGGTAGGCGGAAGAAAAAGACAATGAAATTTTACATCTTTGACAGAAGGCCCTCCAGAATTTGGACACAAACTGCACACCCCTGTCAGAAATATTATTTTCCGGGATGCCATGTAAACAAACAATCTCTCTCACAAAAATAGACGCCAGGGTTTTAGCATTCTGAAGTTTAGACAGGGGAATGAAATGAACCATCTTGCTAAACCTATCGACCACTACCCAAACCACAGTCTTACCCTCCGCCAGCGGTAGGTCAGTTATAAAGTCCATCGAGATATGGGACCAGGGTCTACTGGGAATGGGTAGGGGTCGTAGGTTACCAGCAGGGCGAGTCCTAGGTGTCTTGGACCTGGCACAAACCTCACAGGCTGACACGTAGGACTTGACATCCCTAGTTAGTGTGGGCCACCAATAATATCTAGAAACCAGATCCTTAGTGCCCTCAACACCCGGATGTCCACAAAAGGCAGAATCGTGACACTCACCCAACAGCTGGAGACGAAATTGTATGGGAACAAACAACTTATCTGTTGGGGTGGATACCGGTGCCAGATGTTGTTCAGACCTAATGCGAGCCGAGATATCCTGGGTAAGAGCTGCTAAGAAGATTTTTGCTGGTAGGATGGATTCAGGTGGTACCTCAGTAGGTTGAAAAGCCTGGAAGCTCCGAGATAATGCGTCCGCCTTCACATTTTTACTTCCCGGCCTGAACGTGATGGAAAAATCAAAACAAGTAAAAAACAGAGCCCATCTGGCTTGACGGGGATTCAACCTCTTAGCAGACTCGAGAAACATAAGGTTTTTATGGTCAGTGACAACAGTTACACAATGTCTTGCCCCCTCCAGGAAATGCCTCCACTCCTCAAATGCCCATTTAATGGCCAGCAGCTCCCTATTCCCTATGTCGTAGTTTCTCTCCGTGGGAGAGAATTTCCTGGAGAAGAAGGCACATGGTCTCAGATTAGTGAGGCTAGCAGGACCTTGTGAAAGGACTGCTCCTACGCCGTCCTCGGACGCATCCACCTCCACAATAAAAGGTTTCTCCTGATCAGGCTGGATCAGAATGGGAGCGCTACTAAATGCCTTTTTAAATTTTTCAAATGAAGAAATGGCCTCAGTAGACCAATTCTCCAAATCCGCCCCTTTCTTAGTAAGGTCGGTCAACGGTTTAGCAATTACGGAAAAATTCATAATAAATTTACGATAGTAATTGGCGAAACCTAAGAACCGTTGTAAGGCCTTTGAGGATGAAGGTCTTACCCATTCCTTAATTGCTAGTACCTTACCAGGATCCATCTTGAAGGCGTGAGGAGTCAGAACATGCCCTAGAAACAGAATCTCCTGTACACCAAAGACACATTTCTCTTGTTTAGCGGATAGCTGATTCTCCCTCAACACCTCTAATACTTGTTTAACATGAGACACATGGGATTCGAAGTCAGGAGAGAATATCAAAATGTCGTCAAGATAGACAATAACAAATTTACCTAAGTACTCCCAAAGAATGTCATTCATGAAGTTTTGGAACACAGCTGGGGCATTGCTGAGTCCAAAAGGCATCACTTGATATTCAAAGTGTCCTACCGGAGTATTGAACGCCGTCTTCCATTCGTCTCCCTCCTTGATTCGGATTAGATTGTATGCCCCTTTCAGGTCAATTTTGGAAAACCAGGTTGCCCCCAGAACCTGGTTAAATAAATCCGGAATCAATGGGAGGGAGTATCTATTCTGGACAGTGATTTTATTTAATCTCCGGTAATCGATACATGGCCTAAGACCACCATCTTTTTTCTTAACGAAGAAAAACCCCGCCCCCATAGGAGAGACAGAAGGTCTAATATGCCCTTTACCAAGGCTCTCCTTAATATAATCTTCCATGGCCTTGCGTTCGGGCATAGAAAGATTATAAATTCGTCCTTTAGGAAACTTGGCCCCCTCTACTAGCTCTATGGTACAATCATAAGGTCTATGGGGGGGTAGAACCTCCGGGGTTGGTGATGAGAATACATCAGAATATTCTCTAACAACAGAGGGTAAAGTATCAGACTTTACTGAGACCCCAGCCTGTACCACGGACAAGCACGAGTCACACTTAGGCCCCCATCTCACCAACTCCCCATTGGACCAATCTATAGTGGGGTTATGTAGTCGGAGCCAAGGCAACCCTAGTACCACCTCAGCAGGTAGGTTCTCCAGGACTAGAAGCGAACATCTCTCTGAGTGGCACACACCCATGGTTAGATAAATCTCCGAGGTACATAAGCTCACCGTACCACCAATAAGAGGAGTAGCATCAATAGCCATGACATGGATAGGAGTTGGTAAGGCAAACATAGGAATACCCAATCTTACAGCATACTCAGAGTCAATAAAGCTAGCCGCTGAGCCAGAATCAATAGAGGCCTTACCCGGCCATTTATCTACTCCCAGAGAAATCGTAATGGGTACCGAAAGCTTACGTTTAGAAAATTCAGGGTGTACCTGGTCTTTAGGTTGCCTTGTCTTAGGAGACTTGACAGAGAGGACCTTCTTAGGACACTGGTTGATCCAATGGTCAGGATCTCCACAGTAAAAGCATTCTCCACGTCTGCGGCGAAGATTCCCTCGGGTCATGCCAACCTGCATGGGTTCCTCGGTGGAGACCTCAGCATTGTCTCTGGGATAGGCCTCTGGCTGGACCACCATCTGGGAAGAGAACTGTTGTTCCTGTCGTCTCTCTCTAACCCGTCGGTCAAGTCGGACAACAAGGGTCATCATCTCCTCTAAGGTCTCTGGAAGTTGATAACTGACCAGAAGATCCTTTAATTTATCAGACAGACCTGACCTGAACTGACTCTTCAGGGCTGGTTCGTTCCATCCTGATGGGACACACCACCTTCTGAATTGGGTGCAATAATCCTCCGCTGGTAAATTGCCCTGAACCAGTGCCTTTAGAGCCATCTCGGCTACTAGAGCCCTGTCTGGTTCATCATAGAGGGTACCCAAGGCCTGAAAGAACCCCTCCACAGAATATAAACAACTGGTGCCAGCAGGTAAAGAGAACGCCCAGTCCTGGGGATCACCCTGTAATCGGGAAATGATAATGCCCACGCGTTGACTCTCGGGGCCAGAGGACACGGGGCGCAAACGGAAGTAAAGTTTGCAACTCTCCTTAAAAGAGAGAAACTTCCTCCGGTCTCCAGAAAAGGGTTCTGGGAGCTTAATCTGGGGCTCAAAATGCGGACTGGAGGCCTGAGGAGTGGAAGAACCTTGCCCTAACTCAAAAGAACTGAGTTTTTCCCTAACTCCTGCACCCTCTGCGTCAGATTAGAGACATGGTCAGTCAGGGTCACCAGAGGATTCATAATACAGTGGTTATTGGGCCTGTTAATCTGTAACGGTCACGTACACACACACACAGGGGGGAGGGAAGTGACCACTGAGCTCCACCCTTACCCCTGGCCCTGCCTACTTGCCTCGCGAGTCCTAATGACAGGGGACAACTGGATGGCAATCCCTAACTTGGAGTAAGTGCAGGGATGACAGACAGACAAACAACAGGACGTGAACGGACCGAGTCAATACCAGGAAAGCTGCAAAGTACAAATGGAGCAAGCAGAGAATTGTCAGGAGAAGCCGGGGTCATAAATACCAGGAGAGCAGAGAAGTACAAGAGGAGTCCTAAGAGAGTAGTCAGGTGGGAGCCGAGGTCACAATACCAGGACGGAAGCGCAGTACAGGAGCAGCAGGCAAAAGGATGGTCAGGGAACAGGATCAGGTAAGTATTCAGCAGTCCAACAAATAGCCAGGAACCTAGAAATTAACAGGCAACCTGTAGCCAGCAGGCTGCCTGTATTTATAGTGGGGAGTGAGGGTCATGTGACATGGCCAGCGTCACATGACCGACAGACCAACCAGTCGAGCACCGAGTGATCAGCTCGGCGCTCAAGGCAGACTAGGAGCAGGGAGCCACCCAGCTAGTAAAGCCGCCCTGGGAATGAGGTCAAACACAGAACCTCATTCCAAAAGCTAAGCAACAGTTCTGCGGGCAGTGGGGGGCCGAGTGCACCTTCGGAACCCCGTGACACCTACGATTAAGAATTATTGACTTGCATAAAGCTGGAAAGGGTTATAAAAGTATCTCCAAAAGCTTTGCTGCTCATCAGTCCACGGTAAGACAAATTCTCTATAAATGGAGAAAGTTCAGCACTGCTGCTACTCTCCCTAGGAGTGGTCGTCCTGTAAAGATGACTGCAAGAGCACAGCGCAGACTGCTCAATGAGGTGAAGAAGAATCCTAGAGGGTCAGCTAAAGACTTACAAAAGTCTCGGGCATATGCTAACATCCCTGTTAGCGAATCTACGATACGTAAAACACTAAACAAGAATGGACTTCATGGGAGGATACCACAGGATCCCAAAAACACATTGCTGCACGTTTACAGTTTGCACAAGAGCACCTGGATCTTCCACAGCAGTACTGGCAAAATATTCTGTGGACAGATGAAACCAAAGTTGAGTTGTTTGGAAGAAACACACAATATTATGTGTGGAGAAAAAGAGGCACACCAACATCAAAACCTCATCCCAACTATGAAGTATGGTGGTGGGGGCATCATGGTTTGGGGCTGCTTTGCTGTGTCAGGGCCTGGACAGATTGCTAACATCAAAGGAAAAATGAATTCCCAAGTTTATGTAGACATTTTGCAGGAGAACTTAAGGCCATCTGTCCACCAGCTGAAGCTCAACAGAAGATGGGTGTTGCAACAGGACAACAACCCAAAGCATAGAAGTAAATCAACAAGAGAATGGCTTAAACAGAAGAAAATACGCCTTCTGGAGTGGCCCAGTCAGAGTCCTGACCTCAACATGATTGAGATGCTGTGGCATGACCTCAAGAAAGCGATTCACACCAGACATCCCAAGAATATTGCTGAACTGAAACAGTTCTGTAAAGAGGAATGGTCAAGAATGACTCCTGACCGTTGTGCACGTCTGATCTGCAACTATAGGAAACGTTTGGTTGAAGTTATTGCTGCCAAAGGAGGTTCAACCAGTTATTAAATCCAAGGGTTCACATACTTTTTCCACCTGCACTGTGAATGTTTACATGGTGTATTCAATAAAAACATGGTAACATTTAATTCTTTGTGTGTTATTAGATTAAGCCGACTGTGATTGTCTATTGTTGTGACTTAGATGAAGATCAGATCACATTTTATGACCAATTTGTGCAGAAATCCATATCATTCCAAAGGGTTTACATACTTTTTGTTGCAACTGTATATGCACCTGTGACTATGAATATGAATGTGCTAGTCTAAATTTTCTTGTAGTATCTACAGATATATACAACCACCACTAGAGGGAGCTCAAAAGATTACTACATAAAGATATATACAGCCACCACTAGAGGGAGCTCAGAAGATTACTACATACAGATATATATATAGCCACTTTTAGGTTGAGCTCAGGAGAATACTACATACATATATATACAGCCACCACTACAGGGAGCTCAGGATATTACTACATACAGATGTATACAGCCACCGCTAGAGGGAGCTCAGAAGATTACTGATTACAGATATATACAGCCACCACTAGAGGGAGCTCAGGAGATTGGTACATACAGATATATACAGCTACCGCTAGACGGAGCTCCGTAGATTACTACATACAGAAATATGCAGCCACCTCTAAGGGAAGCTCAGGAGATTACTGCATGCAGATATATATATAGCAACCAGTAGAGGGAGCTCAGGAGCTTATTGTGTACAGATATATATTGCCACCACTAGAGGGAGCTCAGGAGATTACTACATACAGATATATACAGCCACGACTAGAGGGAGCTTAGAATATTACTGCATACAAATATATACAACCCCCACTAGAGGGAGCTCAGGAGATTACTACATACATATATATATACAGCCACCACTAGAGGGAGCTCAAGAGATTACTATATACAGATATAGACAGCCCCAATGAGGGGAAGCTCAGGAGATTAAGGTATACAGGTATATACAGCCACCATTAGGGGTAGCCCAGGGTCTTATTACATATTGTTTTATTATTAAGCTCAGTGATTAAACAGTGTTTATTAGACTCCAGAGCTTCCTATCTATGGCTAGGCAGGGGATTTAGATATCTTTGTCAGAACCTCGCTCTAGCAATCAGACATTTGTCAACTGTCTTCTTGATAAGTGATAAATTTTGATTTTGGTGAAAAAAATTATGTTTTTAATGCATTACTTTTGGTCAAACTTTAAGGGCATGGAATGATCTACCATCGTCCCTATCCATGCACTGTTTTTATACTTCTCATTTACATGTGTGACAAGCAGACCCCATCCTTCCTCCAGTTCCACTCTATGGTCCCCCTCACCGGGCCGAGGTAATGAAACAAGAACAGTGTTGTTATTTGAAAATGAAGCCAGGAGAGAATTTCTAAGGAAATCTATGAAGAGTGCTTCCCCTCACTATCAAAGGATCCTCACCCTTTTAAGCATCTGACAGGATCCACACTGCTCTGCCAGGATGTCTCCAAGTTCTGAATTAATTGCTCCAATTAGCTGCTGTTTACTGCCGGTCTTGGCCCTGGTCCACGTTTTCGTCTGAAGAATGTACCTCTTGGGTTCGGACTCACGCAAATGCATTGTTTCACATTGAATGACCTTAGTTTTACATTCATGATGAGCAAATTGAAGTTTTTCTTTTCCAAATTCTACCTGGAAAAGAGTAACTACCATTCCCATCACAAACAAATTGGGCATATCGCTAGGATATGTCCTCATTGTCTGATAGGTGCGGGTCCCACCTACAACGAGAACGAAGTGGGGAAGTGAATTTTCATGAATTTTTGCTCTTGATCCCCACCCTGTCCTTTTGAGCTCTTGAACACAATGACAGCAATAGCAAAGGCAGAGTGACCTTGACATACATACAGTCATGTGAAAAAATTAGGACACCCTTTGAAAGCATGTGGTTTTTTGTAACATTTTTAATAAATGGTTATTTCATCTCCGTTTCAACAATACAGAGAGATTAAAGTAATCCAACTAAACAAAGAAAACTGAAGAAAAGTCTTTTCAAGATCTTCTGTAAATGTCATTCTACAAAAATGCCTATTCTAACTGAGGAAAAAGATAGGACACCCTCACATGTATTCCCTCTTAAATTGGCTCAGATCTCACACAGGTATATCACACCAGGTGCACATAATTAGTAGATCGTTACTCTGCATGTTGAATGAGGCTTGCCCTATTTAAACCTCAGACATTTAGTTTGGTGTGCTCCTGACTGTTGAAGTGAGAGTGAGCACCATGGTGAGAGCAAAAGAGCTGTCAGAGGACTTCAGAAAAAAGATTGTAGCAGCCTATGAGTCTGGGAAGGGATTTAAAAAGATCTCAAAAGATTTTGAAATCAGCCATTCCACTGTCCGGAAGATAGTCTACAAGTGGAGGGCTTTCAAAACAACTGCCAACATGCCCAGGACTGGTCGCCCCAGCAAGTTCACCCCAAGAGCAGACCGCAAGATGCTAAAAGAGGTATCCAAAAACCCTAAAGTGTCATCTCGAGAACTACAGCAGGCTCTGGCTACTGTTGATGTAGAAGTACATGCCTCTACAATCAGAAAGAGACTGTACAAGTTTAACTTGCATGGGAGGTGTGCAAGGAGGAAACCTTTGCTTTCCAAGAGAAACATCGAGGCCAGACTGACATTTGCCAGCGATAAAGTTGACAAAGACCAGGACTTCTGGAATAATGTTCTTTGGACAGATGAGTCCAAAATTGAATTATTTGGACACAACAGCAGAGGACATGTTTGGCGTAAACCAAACACAGCATTCCAAGAAAAGAACCTCATACCAACTGTGAAGCATGGAGGTGGAAGTGTCATGGTTTGGGGCTGCTTTGCTGCAGCAGGACCTGGTCAGCTCACCATCATAGAATCCACGATGAATTCTACTGTGTATCAGAAGGTGCTTGAAGAACATGTGAGACCATCAGTTAGAAAATTAAAGCTGAAGCGGAACTGGACCATGCAACATGACAATGACCCAAAACATACTAGTAAATCAACCAAAGATTGGCTGAAAAAGAAGAAATGGAGAGTCCTGGAATGGCAAAGTCCAGATTTGAATCCCATTGAGATGCTGTGGGGTGACTTGAAAAGGGCTGTACGTGCAAGAAACCCCTCAAACATCTCACAGCTGAAAAAGTTCTGCATTGAGGAGTGGGGTAAAATTTCCTCAGACCGATGTCGAAGACTGGTAGATGGCTACAAGAACCGTCTCACTGCAGTTATTTCAGCCAAAGGAGGTAACACTCGCTATTAGGGGCAAGGGTGTCCTATCTTTTTCCTCAGTTAGAATAGGCATTTTTGTAGAATGACATTTACAGAAGATCTTGAAAAGACTTTTCTTCAGTTTTCTTTGTTTAGTCGGATTACTTTAATCTCTCTGTATTGTTGAAACGGAGATGAAATAACCATTTATTAAAAATGTTACAAAAAACCACATGCTTTCAAAGGGTGTCCTAATTTTTTCACAAGACTGTAGCTATGGGTTAACAAATGGTTGATGGTGTTAACACACACAATGTTTAAAAAAAACACACTACGCTGTTGTATATGTTATGCTTTTTCATATTAGAAAGCTTCCAAAAATTATCGGGGGCAGACAATGTTTAAACACACACAATGTTATAGGAAAAAACTGTGGGTTGTTAGGACCAATCGTCCAAAAATCATGTCTTAATGGGGGCAGATCCCTGCTCCAGTTTATACACATGTTAACATCATAAAGAAACAGTGTCTTGTTCTGCACAAGCATGCAAAATTATGCATTAATGGGGGAAGAATGCCGCCCTTATTTATACATGCACACGTATTTTCAGATGAGAAATTGGCTTGTTCTGTCTTTGAACTATGCATTTGATATCACCGGTTCAACAATGACATTTTTGTAGTAAATTGTAGTAAATATTTCTGAAACACACAGTCTGATGCTGAAATGCATCTGCTAACACAGATATAACAATGCATTTTGCGGTAAAATTTATTTGAACTATGGGGGAGATTCATCAAAACTAGAGTAAAAGAAAACTGGCTTAGTCGCTCATAGCAACCAGAGCTCCTTTGAAAAATGAAAGATGGTATCTAATTGTTTGCAATGGACAACTAAGTCAGTTTTCCTTTATATCAGTTCTGATAAATCTCACCCTATGTGTTTACTATCACTGGTTCAACAATGAAAATTTTATAGTAAAATTTATTTTGAAACACATGGAAGAACGTTTATCAAGACTGGCATTCCACGCCGGAGTGAGATATGTAGTACCCCAGTGCTACAAATTGTATATTGTTGTATTATGTGTTTTACTGTTTGCTCCTGGCCATTACGAGAAGAATAGCAAAGGTTGGCAGGAACAGGTTTAACCAAACCGTTCCTCCCCTCTTGGTAGGAGTGGGCTGGTTCTGCTTCCTGCCAGGAGGGGGAGTTCCTCCTGAGACATGAAAGAGAGAGGAAGCAGCTTGCTGTGCTCCTGTTATACGTTTCTCCTAAGAGAACGATTCCAAAATGTCCTCAAGTAAAGGTTTGAGAGTCCAGACAGCAGGGTGACCTGCCACACCTGCATCTACAGACATTGCTGTAACATGAGGAAATCCAGCAAACCACCTATCACCAAACCATCACTGGCCCTGTATCACCTAAGTGCTGAGTTACCACCAACCAATCCGCCTCAATATCCTTGCAGTGCCAGAGAATTGCACTCATAGCCTGCTGGTAAAATTATGTATTTTAAGTTCTACTTTGCACTTAGTAAAAAAGACTTTGTTACATTTAATTCTGGCCTCTTTTTCGGTATTTTAATTCCACTGCACCGATCCCTAGGAAGTAAAGGTCTGAGGGAGTATATTGTGACACAACACTTCATCAGGGCCACTACCACTCCTATCCTCTCCACCGGCTCCTCAGGGAATCTCTGCAGATGTGCTTCATTTGTTAAGAGTAGAATTGAGTGGACACCTGGATGTTCGGGTTCGACGAGTTTGGCCGAACTTGAAAAAAAAGTTTGGGTTCGGGACCCGAACTTGAACCCGAACCCCATTGAAGTCAATGGGGACCCGAACTTTTGGCCACTAAAATTGCTCTAAAATAGTCCTGGAAAGGGCTAGAAGCCTGCAAAAGGCATCAAAATGTGCTTAAGAGCATGGCAACTGTTCTGCAAACAAATGTGGATAGGGAAATGACTTAAAATAACATAAAATACAGAAGAATTAAAAATAACAATCTGGATTTAAGAGTAGGAGGTTGAGGAGGCAGTGGATGGGTGGATGTGGCGGTGTAGGTTGACGTGGCGGTGAAGGAGGAATAGGTAGCCAACACTGATTTGTGTTATTTTTAAATTGGGGCATCCCCCAAAATATTGGTACATACACTGCGTGCAGAATTATTAGGCAAATGAGTATTTTGACCACATCATCCTCTTTATGCATGTTGTCTTACTCCAAGCTGTATAGGCTCGAAAGCCTACTACCAATTAAGCATATTAGGTGATGTGCATCTCTGTAATGAGAAGGGGTGTGGTCTAATGACATCAACACCCTATATCAGGTGTGCATAATTATTAGGCAACTTCCTTTCCTTTGGCAAAATGGGTCAAAAGAAGGACTTGACAGGCTCAGAAAAGTCAAAAATAGTGAGATATCTTGCAGAGGGATGCAGCACTCTTAAAATTGCAAAGCTTCTGAAGCGTGATCATCGAACAATCAAGCGTTTCATTCAAAATAGTCAACAGGGTCGCAAGAAGCGTGTGGAAAAACCAAGGCGTAAAATAACTGCCCATGAACTGAGAAAAGTCAAGCGTGCAGCTGCCAAGATGCCACTTGCCACCAGTTTGGCCATATTTCAGAGCTGCAACATCACTGGAGTGCCCAAAAGCACAAGGTGTGCAATACTCAGAGACATGGCCAAGGTAAGAAAGGCTGAAAGATGACCACCACTGAACAAGACACACAAGCTGAAACATCAAGACTGGGCCAAGAAATATCTCAAGACTGATTCTTCTAAGGTTTTATGGACTGATGAAATGAGAGTGAGTCTTGATGGGCCAGATGGATGGGCCCGTGGCTGGATTGGTAAAGGGCAGAGAGCTCCAGTCCGACTCAGACGCCAGCAAGGTGGAGGTGGAGTACTGGTTTGGGCTGGTATCCTCAAAGATGAGCTTGTGGGGCCTTTTCGGGTTGAGGATGGAGTCAAGCTCAACTCCCAGTCCTACTGCCAGTTTCTGGAAGACACCTTCTTCAAGCAGTGGTACAGGAAGAAGTCTGCATTTTTCAAGAAAAACATGATTTTCATGCAGGACAATGCTCCATCACACGCGTCCAAGTACTCCACAGCGTGGCTGGCAAGAAAGGGTATAAAAGAAGAAAATCTAATGACATGGCCTCCTTGTTCACCTGATCTGAACCCCATTGAGAACCTGTGGTCCATCATCAAATGTGAGATTTACAAGGAGGGAAAACAGTACACCTCTCTGAACAGTGTCTGGGAGGCTGTGGTTGCTGCTGCACGCAATGTTGATGGTGAACAGATCAAAACACTGACAGAATCCATGGATGGCAGGCTTTTGAGTGTCCTTGCAAAGAAAGGTGGCTATATTGGTCACTGATTTGTTTTTGTTTTGTTTTTGAATGTCAGAAATGTATATTTGTGAATGTTGAGATGTTATATTGGTTTCACTGGTAAAAATAAATAATTGAAATGGGTATATATTTGTTTTTTGTTAAGTTGCCTAATAATTATGCACAGTAATAGTCACCTGCACACACAGATATCCCCCTAAAATAGCTAAAACTAAAAACAAACTAAAAACTACTTCCAAAAATATTCAGCTTTGATATTAATGAGTTTTTTGGGTTCATTGAGAACATAGTTGTTGTTCAATAAGAAAATTAATCCGCAAAAATACAACTTGCCTAATAATTCTGCACTCCCTGTATAACCAAATAGGCTGGTATAAATGTCTATTCTGCACAAGGTACGGACAAGTCCTGTGGGATCCATGCCTGGTTAATTTTAATAAACGTGAGCTTGTCCACATTGGCTGCGGCCTGTGATAATGCTCTCTGCCGTGCTAAACACACGTTCACACTATACATTGGCTGCAGGGCAGGTCAGCACCTCCAAGGCTGACAAAGCTTTTCCACATTTCGGTCATGCTAACCCTGCCTTCTCAGGTGCTGGCGGTGCCCCAGCTGCGTTGGCGACCTCTTCCTCCTCCTCTGCCTTCGCCTTGTGCTTCCACTGTGCCCCCGCTGTCAGGTGGGAATGCCATCATCAGCGTGCGCTTGTAGTCGCGCATCTTCCGATCAGTAACAGATGTTTTTACTAAATTTAGTTCCCTGTCAGCAATGCAGAGCAGGGGTTCATTCACAGCAAAAGGGGGTTCATGTCACCCAGCAATAGAACAGAGGATTTTGAGAGATTTAGGTCCCTGTCACCCAGGCACAGCAGGGGTTTGTATTCGCCAAAAATTGTAAAATGTCACCCGACAATTGAAAATAAGATTTTTTTCAATTTAGGGCACTAAAATTGCCACTTTTTTGCATTAAAATGGCTCTAAAATAGTCCTTGAAAAGACTAGAGGGATGTAAAAGGCAGTAAAATGTGCTTAAGAGCATGGCAACTGATCTGCAAACAAATGTGGATAGGGAAATAACTTAAAATAAAATAACTAAAAATTACAAATTATTAACCTGCAACTCAGAGGAGGAGGTGGATATGGAGTCGGAGGTTGAGGAGGCGGTGAATGTGGTGTTGTAGGTGGAGGCAGCAATGGAGGAGGAGGAGGTAGCCAACAATGTATTTTTTCTTTTTTTTATTGGGGTAGGTAGCCCCCAAAATATTGGGACAAATAAAAAAAAAAGAAAACAAAGAATCATTGCACTTGACTTCAGTACAAGAATGTCTGTTTGATGGTGGTATAAATGTCTATTCTGCACAAGGTACAGACCAGTCCTGTGGGATCCATGCCTGGTTCATTTTAATGAACGTGAGCTTGTCCACATTGGCTGTGGACAGGCGGCTGCGCTTGTCTGTGATGACGCCCCCTGCCATGCTTAACACACGTTCAGATAATACACTGGCTGCAGGGCAGACCAGCACCTCCAAGGCGTAAAGGGCAAGCTCTGGCCATGTGGACAATTTGGAGACCCAGAAGTTGAAGGGGGCAGACCCGTCATTGAATACGTGTAAGCGTGTGCACACATACTGCTCCACCATGTTGGTGAAATGCTGCCTCCTGCTGAGACGTTCCTTATCAGCTGGTGGTGCTGGTTGTTGTGGCGTGATGACAAAGCTTTTCCACATTTCGGCCATGCTAACCCTGCCTTCTAAAGTGCTGGCGCTGACACAGCTGCATTGATGACCTCTTCCTCGTCCTCTGCCTTCGCCTTGTGCTTCCACTGTGCCCACACTGTCAGGTGGGAATGCCACCAGCAGCGCGTCTACCAGCATGTGCTTGTACTCGCGCATCTTACGATCACGCTCCAGTGACGGAATTAAGGACGGTACGTTGTCCTTGTAACGGGGATACAGCAGCGTGGCCACCCAGTAATCAGCACAAGTTAGAATGTGGGCAACTCTGCGGTCGTTGCGGAGACACTGCAGCATGTAATCGCTCATGTGTGCCAGGCTGCCCAGAGGCAACGAAAAGCTGTCCTCTGTGGGAGGTGTATCGTCTGTGTCCTCTGTATCCCCCCGTCCACTAGTGATGGCCATGAGCTGGTCTGGGTGCCACCCTGCTGTAAACATGGTTCTTCCTCCTGCATCTCCTCCTCCTCATCCTCCACCTCATCATCCTCCAGAACTGTGCCCTGGCTGGACAATTGTGTACCTTGGGTTTGTGGGTGCAGGAACCTACCCTCGGAGCCACTTGGGAATGACTGGCCGGAAACCCTACGAAAGGATCCCTCTTCCTCCTCCTCCTGTGCCACATCCTCTTCCATCATCGTCAGGAGCGTTTTTTCAAGGAGGCATAGAAGTGGGATAGCACTGGCCATGTTGGTGGAGTACTCGAAACAGCGCAACAAGGAACACAGGTCTCGCATGGAGGCCCAGTCATTGGTGGTGAAGTGGTGCTGTTCCGCCGAGTGACTCACTCGTGCGTGCTGCAGCTGAAACTCCACTATCGCCTGCTGCTGCTCGCACAGTCTGCCAGCATGTGCAAGGTGGAGTTCCACCTTGTGGGCACGTCGCATATGAGGCGGTGAGCGGGAAGGCCGAAGTTACGCTGCAGCGCTGACAGGCGAGCAGCAGCAGGGTGAGAACGCCGAAAGCGCGCACAGACGGCCCGCACTTTATGCGTCAGCTCTGACATGTCGGGGGAATTTTTAGGGAATCTCTGCACCACCAAATTCCGCACATGCGCCAGGCAAGGGATGTGCATCAAATCGGCTAGTCCCAGAGCTGCTACGATATTTCGCCCATTATCGCACACAACCAGGCCGGGCTTGAGGCTGACTGGCACAAACCACTCATCGGTCTGTTGTTCAAAGCCCGTCTACAGCTCCTGCGCGGTGTGGGGTTTGCCCCCAAACAGATAAGTTTTAAAACTGCCTTCTGTCGTTTTCCCCTTGGCTGTGCTGAAGTTGGTGTTGAAAGTGCTATGCTGATCGGATGAGGAGCTGGTAGAGGATGAGGAAGCAGATTAGGAGGAGAAAGCAACAGTAGGCAAACTGAAGAGCCCTGCAATCCTCGGTGGTGGAAGGACATGCGCCAAACTGCTATCCGCGTCAGGCCAGGCCGCCACTGCATTTACCCAGTGTGCTGTTATGGAGATATAATGGCCCTGACCGTGCTTACTGGTCCACATATCCGTAGTCAGGTGCACTTTGCCACAGATGGCGTTGCGCAGTGCACACCTGATTTTGTTCCCTACTTAGTTGGTTGTGAAGGGAAGGGATGGCTCGCCTTGAAAAGTAGTGGCGGCTGGGCACGACTGACAGCCACCGCCATAAGGCCTTTAAAACTATCCGTCTCCACCAGACGGAATGACAGCATTTCAAAGGCAAGTAATTTAGAAATGCTGGCATTCAGGGCTAGGGATCGCGGGTGGGTAGGGGGGTACTTCCTCTTCCTCTCCAACGTTTGGGAAATGGAGAGCTGAACGCTTCCGTGGGACATTGTGGAGATGCTTGGTGACCCAGGTGTTGGTGTTGCTGGCAGATCCTCTGTTTGCGGGGTGGCAGGTGGCACTGTCACTCCAGAGGTGGATGAAGAGGCCGCGACTGCAGCAGAAGAGGAAGCAGGAGGGGCCAGAGACCTTTCTTGGTTTTTGAGGTGTCTACTCCACTGCAGCTCGTGCTTTGCACTTAAATGCCTGGTCATGCAGGTTGTGCTCAGGTTGAGAACGTTTATGCCTCGCTTCAGGCTCTGATTGCACAGTGCTGCAGTGGGCAGTAGGAGGCGTACTGTCTAGAGGACGGCCGCTCCGCTTTTACACCCTGCTCCCTCTTCTGCTGTGCTGATGGCTCTGTGCGACCACCGCCTCTTCCTCCGAACTACATCAGTCACTCGCGTGAATTTGATTCCATGTGGGGTCGAGGACCTCATCGTCCTCCACATCATCTTCCACCCAGTCTTCACCCCTGACTTCCTTGTTGGTCTGCACACTTTCGAAAGCCCCACCAGTTGGCACCTGTGTTTCATCATCATCCGAGACGTGCTGCGATGGTCCTCCCATGTACTCATCTTGAAAAATAAGTGGTTGGGCATCGGTGCACTCAATCTCTTCCACTTCTGGGGCAGGGCTAGGTGGATAGCCCTGGGAAACCCTGCTAACAGAGTCATTAAAAAGCAGAAGAGACTGCTGCATGACTTGGGGCTCAGACTGCTTGGCTGATTTGCAAGGGGGTGAGGTGAAAGACTGATGGACATCGGCTGCAGGTGCCAACTGTGGTCTTTCAGGCACATTAGTATATGTGAGGGGGGGGGGAAACTTTTCAAGATGGGTGGTGACCATGGCGGCCATTTTGAAGTCAGCCATTTTAAATCCAACTTTAGTTTTTTCAATAGGAAGAGGGTCATTTGACACATCAAACATATTGGGAATTTCACAAGAAAAACAATGGTGTGCTTGGTTTTAACGTAACTTTATTCTTTCATGAGTTATTTACAATTTTCTGACCACTTATAAAATGTGTTTAATGTGCTGCCCATTGTGTTGGATTGTCAATGCAACCCTCTTCTCCCACTCTTCACACACTGATAGCAACACCGCAGGAGAAATGCTAGCACAGGCTTCCAGTATCCGTAGTTTCAGGTGCTGCACATCTCGTATCTTCACAGACAATTGCCTTCAGATGACCCCAAAGATAAAAGTCTAAGGGGGTCAGATCGGGAGACCTTGGGGGCCATTCAACTGGCCCACGACGACCAATCCACTTTCCAGGAAACTGTTCATCTAGGAATGCTCGGACCTGACACCCATAATGTGGTGGTGCACCATCTTGCTAGAAAAACTCAGGGAACGTGCCAGCTTCAGTGCATAAAGAGGGAAACACATCATCATGTAGAAATTTCGCCTTGAGGTTTCCATTGAGGAAGAATGGCCCCACTATCTTTGTACCCCATATACCATCAATTTTTTGGTTCCAACAATCTTGGAGGGATCTATCCAATTTGGGTTAGTGTCAGACCAATAGTGGTGGTTTTGTTTGTTAACTTCATCATTCACATAAAAGTTTGCCTTATCACTGAACAAAATCTTCTGCGTAAACTAAGGGTCCTGTTCCAATTTTTGTTTTGCCCATTCTGCTAATTCAGTGCGCCGATCTGGGTCATCCTCGTTGAGATGCTGCAGTAGCTGGAGTTTGTAAGGGTGCTATTTGTGAGTAGCGGCGAGTGCTACGCTGTGGGCTCTTGCTGAATGAAACTAGGACAGCCACTAATGTTTCTTCATTAGAGACAGATTTCATGCGTCCACATTTTGGCAAATCCAACACTGAACCAGTTTCACGAAACTTAGCAAGCAGTTTGCTAACTGTAGCATGGGAGATGGGTGGTCTCGTAGGGTGTCTTGCATTGAAATCTGCTGCAATGACCCGGTTACTGCGTTCACCAGACATCAACACAATTTCTATCCGCTCCTCACGTGTTAACCTGTCAATGGCTGTAAACAAAGAGAAACTTGTAAATAACTCATGAAAGAATAAAGTTACGTTAAAACCAAGCACACCATTGTTTTTCTTGTGAAATTCCCAATAAGTTTGATGTGTCACATGACCCTCTTCCTATTGAAAAAACAAAAGTTGGATTCAAAATGGCCGCCATGGTCACCACCCATCTTGAAAAGTTTCCCCCATCACATATACTAATGTGCCACAAACAGGAAGTTAATATCACCAACCATTCCCATTTTATTAAGGTGTATCCATATAAATGACCCACCCTGTACTATCGCCTGTATTTGTTCAGGCCTCACCATTCGTAGAGCAGCATTAGGCCCGACCAAATACCGCTGCAGGTTTTGTCGCCTACTCGCACCTGAGGAAGGGGTTTCACTTGTGCGTGTAGCTGGCACAGATCAACCACTTCCTGTCCCTGCAACAGGAGCTCCACCAGCAGCACCACGACCTGGGCCACGTCCCTTATTTGACGCTCTCCTCATATTTTTTGAATTTAGGATCTTGCCCTAAATGGGTGTTTAATTAATTGTAGAAAAGAACGACAGTATGTAAAGGGTGTATCTCACACGGCCTGAACCACACTAGGCCTCAATTAAAGATTTCTTTGCACAAAATTGCTGTATTTCAAATGGCTGTATTTCAAATGCCTAATTCAAACCCCTGTATGTAGAGGTAGTATCTCACACGGTCTGAACCAGTGTAGGCCTGAAGTAAATATATCTTTGCACAAAATGGCTGTATTTCAAATGGCTGTATTTCAAATGCCTGATTCAAACCCCTGTATGTAGGGGGGGTATCTCACACGGTCTGAACCAGTATAGGCCTGAAGTAAATATTTCTTTGCACTAAATGGCTGTATTTCAAATGCCTAATTCAAACCCCTGTATGTAGAGGTAGTATCTCAGAGGGCCTGAACCAGTGTAGGCCTGAAGTAAATACACTGCTTAAAAAAATAAAGGGAACACTTAAACAACACAATGTAACTCCAAGTCAATCACACTTCTGTGAAATCAAACTGTCCACTTAGGAAGCAACACTGAGTGACAATCAATTTCACATGCTGTTGTGCAAATGGGATAGACAACAGGTGGAAATTATAGGCAATTAGCAAGACAACCCCAATAAAGGAGTGGTTCTGCAGGTGGTGACCACAGACCACTTCTCAGTTCCTATGCTTCCTGGCTGATGTTTTGGTCACTTTTGAATGCTGGCGGTGCTTTCACTCTAGTGGTAGCATGAGACGGAGGCTACAACCCACACAAGTGGCTCAGGTAGTGCAGCTTATCCAGGATGGCACATCAATGCGAGCTGTGGCAAGAAGGTTTGCTGTGTCTGTCAGCGTAGCGTCCAGAGCATGGAGGCGCTACCAGGAGACAGGCCAGTACATCAGGAGACGTGGAGGAGGCCGTAGGAGGGCAACAACCCAGCAGCAGGACCGCTACCTCCGCCTTTGTGCAAGGAGGAATAGGAGGAGCACTGCCAGAGCCCTGTAAAATGACCTCCAGCAGGCCACAAATGTGCATGTGTCTGCTTAAACGGTCAGAAACAGACTCCATGAAGGTGATATGAGGGCCCGATGTCCACAGGTGGGGGTTGAGCTTACAGCCCAACACCGTGCAGGACGTTTGGCATTTGCCAGAGAACACCAAGATTGGCAAATTCGCCACTGGCACCCTGTGCTCTTCACAGATAAAAGCAGGTTCACACTGAGCGCATGTGACAGACGTGACAGAGTCTTGAGACGCCGTGGAGAATGTTCTGCTGCCTGCAACATCCTCCAGCATGACCGGTTTGGCATTGGGTCAGTAATGGTGTGGGGTGGCATTTCTTTGGACGGCCGCACAGCCCTCCATGTGCTCGCCAGAGGTAGCCTGACTGCCATTAGGTACCGAGATGAGATCCTCAGACCCCTTGTGAGACCATATGCTGGTGCGGTTGGCCCTGGGTTCCTCCTAATGCAAGACAATGCTAGACCTCATGTGGCTGGAGTGTGTCAGCAGTTCCTGCAAGACGAAGGCATTGATGCTATGGACTGGCCCGCCCGTTCCCCAGACCTGAATCCAATTGAGCACATCTGGGACATCATGTCTCGCTCTATCCACCAACGTCACGTTGCACCACAGACTGTCCAGGAGTTGGCAGATGCTTTAGTCCAGGTCTGGGAGGAGATCCCTCAGGAGACCGTCCGCCACCTCATCAGGAGCATGCACAGGCGTCGTAGGGAGGTCATACAGGCACGTGGAGGCCACACACACTACTGAGCCTCATTTTGACTTGTTTTAAGGACATTACATCAAAGTTGGATCAGCCTGTAGTGTGTTTTTCCACTTTAATTTTGAGTGTGACTCCAAATCCAGACCTCCGTGGGTTGAAAAATTTGATTTCCATTTTATTTTTTTGTGTGATTTTGTTGTCAGCACATTCAACTATGTAAAGAACAAAGTATTTCAGAAGAATATTTAATTAATTCAGATGTAGGATGTGTTATTTTTGTGTTCCCTTTATTTTTTTGAGCAGTGTATATCGTTGCACAAAATGGCTGTATTTCAAATGCCTAATTCAAACCCCTGTATGGAGAGGTAGTATCTCAGAGGGCCTGAACCTATGTAGGCCTGAAGTAAATATATCTTTGCACAAAATGGCTCTATTTCAAATGGCTGTATTTCAAATGCCTGATTCAAACCCCTGTATGTAGAGGGGGTATCTCACATGGTCTGAACCAGTGTAGGCCTGAAGTAAAAATATATTTGCAGAATATGAAAGCTGTATATATTAAACTTGAATTTAACACTTGCAGATCTGGAAAATACTGTTTTTTGAAGAAGAAAAAAGTGTGTTTTTCAAGCCCCAGAAAATGATGAGTGTATTTCTACCTTATATTGCACACTGACTAATGCAGATGTTGTAGATTGCCAAAAAAGTCTTTTTTTGCTTACAGAATATGAAAGCTGTATATATTAAACTTGAATTTAACACTTGCAGATCTGGAAAATACAGTTTTTTTAAGATAAAAAAGTGTGTTTTTAAAACCCCAGAAAATGATGGGTGTATTTCTACCTTAAATTGCATACTGACTAATCCAGATGTTGTAGTTTGCCCCCAAAAAATTGTGATTTGCAATCTCCCAAAAGCTCAGATGCAGTGCTGGTGCACTGAGCATGCATAAAATGGCCGCCGCCGCCACCCACCTAACTAACAGAATTCTAAAAGTTAGTATTTTTTGGTCAATGAGCTCAGGGCAGGTAAAACGATTGTGCCCTGCACCCACACAACTATTTGTCTGTAGATCGCTGAGTTAGATTCTCTCCTATGCTCTCCCTGAAATAACAAGTCCAGCAGCATCCTCTCCCTACACTTGTTACAGCAGAGTGACGGGCGGCGCTATGTGACTCCAGCTTATATAGAGACTGGGTCACATGCTGCACTGGCCAATCACAGCCATGATGTGATGGCCTCTTGGGGCAAGTAGTATGGCGCTTGTTGATTGGCTGCTGTTCAGGTTCGGGTCTGGGGTCCAAAAATCCTAAAGTTCGGTACAAACCCGAACTTTACAGTTCGGGTTCGCTCAACCCTATTGAGGACCCGTTGGCATTGTGTTTTAACGTTTTTATTTTCAGGTTGCCCTAGTTTGTCTTCACCCTGATGGTCATGAGCTGTAAGGACTCCCCCCATCAGCATTTAACCCCTCACGTCCAAGTTCATTGTTTTACCCCCTTTCTCAGGTTACTTAACCGCCTCATGTCCGCCCATAGGATATAAACGTCCTATGGGTGGACGTCTATTTCTGACAGCACGTTTTAAAACGTCCTGTCAGAAATAGCAGCTGCACGCTAATCGTGCAGCTGCTGATCGGGTTGCCCGCTGTCAGTGACAGCAGAGCAACCCTAAGACAAGGCAGGGACAGTGCCCAGGTGTCCCTGCCTTCTAGATCGCTGCAGACACAGCTCTCACCGAGCGCTGTGCGCTTCCTGTTCCGGCCCGGCGGTCATGTGACCGCCGTGACCGGAGAGTGCAGGGGCTGTGTGAGGTCTCTCAGAGACCTCGATCAGCCCTGCTGTGAGGCTGTACAGCGCAGGATTGCTGCTGTACAGCCTCTATAGGGGTGCATTTCCACTGTAACTGGGGCTACTATGTCAGCCCCAGTTACAGGAGAAATCAACAGTGAAAAAAAAAAGAAAAAGTGAAGCAAATGTCCCCCAGAGGTCTTGTATGACCTTATGGGGGACGAAAAGTGTAAAAAAAAATAAAAAAAATAAAGGGTTGAAAAAATAAAATAAAATAAAGTTTCACATGTAAAAAAAAAAAAAGTTCCCAAGTTAGGAATAAAAAAAAAAAATTTAAATAGAAAAAATAAAGTAAAATAGACATATTTAGTATTGCCGCGTCCGTAAAAACCAGCTCTATAAAAATATCACATGACCTAACCCCTCAGATGAACACCGTAAAAAATAAATAAAAAAAACTTTGTCAAAACAAGCAATTTTTGTCACCTTGCATCACAAAAGGTGCAACACCAAGTGATCAAAAACGCGTATGTCCCACAAAATGGTACCAATAAAACCGTCACCTCATCCCGCAAAAAATGAGCCCCTACATAAGAAAATCTCTCAAAAAATAAAAAAACTATAGCTCTTAGAACATGGAGACACTAAAACATAATTTTTTTGGTTTCAAAAATGCTATTATTGTGTTAAAGTGAAACAAATAAAAAAAAGTATACATATTAGGTATTGCCGCGTCCGTAAAAACCAGCTCTATAAAAATATCACATGACCTAACCCCTCGGATGAACACCGTAAAAAAAAAAAAAAAAAAACTGTGTCAAAACAAGCAATTTTTGTCACCTTGCATCACAAAAGGTGCAACACCAAGTGATCAAAAACGCGTATGTCCCACAAAATGGTACCAATAAAACCGTCACCTCATCCCGCAAAAAATGAGCCCCTACATAAGAAAATCTCTCAAAAAATAAAAAAACTATAGCTCTCAGAACATGGACACATTAAAACATAATTTTTTGGTTTCAAAAATGCTATTATTGTGTAAAACTTTAATAAATGAGAAAAAGTATACATATTAGGTATCACCACGTCCGTAACAATCTGCTCTATAAAAATGTCACTTGACTGAACCCCTCAGGTGAACGCTGTAAAAATAAATAAATAGAAACTGTGCTAAAACAACCAATTTTTTGGTCACCTTGCCCCATAAAGTGTTATATTGAATGATCAAAAAATCATATGTACCCAAAAATAGTACTAATAAAACTGGCACCTTATCCCCTAGTTTCCAAAATGGGGTCACTTCTTGGGAGTTTCTACTGTAAGGGTGCATCAGGGGGCTTCAAATGGGACATGGCATCTAAAAACCATGTGGAGTTCCTTTCCTTCTGCGCCCTGCCGTGTGCCCATACAGCAGTTTACGACCACATGTGGGGTGTTTCTGTAAACCGCAGAATCTGGGTAATAAATATTGAGTTTTGTTTGGCTGTTAACCATCGATGTGTTAGAGAAAAAAATTGATTAAAATGGAAAATCTGCCAAAAAAGTGAAATTTAAAAATTTGATCTCCATTTTCCTTTAATTCTTGTGGAACGCCTAAAGGGTTAACAAAGTTTGTAAAATCGGTTTTGAATACCTTGAGGGGTGTAGTTTCTACAATGGGGTCATTTATGGGGGTATCCACTATGTAGGCCCCACAAAGTGACTTCAGACCTGAACTGGTCCTTATAAAGTGGGTTTTGGCAATTTTCTTAAAAATTTGAAGAATTGCTTCTAAACTTCTAAGCCTTCTAACGTCCTAAAAAAATAAAATGACATTTCCAAAATGATGCCAACATAAAGTAGACATATGGGGAATGTTGAATAATAAATATTTTATGAGGTATCACTTTCTGTTTTAAAAGCAGAGAAATTGAAATTTAGAAAATTGCGATTTTTTTTAAATTTTTGGGTAAATTTGGGATTTTTTCATAAATAAAGGTGAAATATTTTGACTCAAATTTATGACTATCATGAAGTACAATGTGTCACGAGAAAACAATCTCTGAATGACTTGGATAAATAAAGGCGTTCCAAAGTTATTACCACATAAAGTGAGATATGTCCGTTTTGCTAAATTTGGCCTGGTCAGGAAGGGGGCAAAGGGCCCAGATGGGAAGTGGTTAATAACCTTATGGAACTACGGTTCTTAAGCTGCTTTTTTAAGTGCTTTTATGACATTTTATATTTCCCATTGGATTACAATTAACTTTTATCCCTGTGGATTACAATTGACTTTTACCTGTTTCCAGAGGATTCAACGTCGAGCACTTGAAGTTATTTTTGAGCCTATCCTTGCATTAATAAAATTGCACTACTTGCACCCAAAGAAAAGACTCAAACTATACCTGAACTCTTTGTGATTTCCTATTTAATATTTTGGCACTAATTGTACCAGTTTACCTGTTATGCAACGTTTAAGTATAACATGCCCATTGTGTGTATTCTCTTTTAGGTGCCGCAATGTGACCTTCCTGCACTTTTTGTGACAATAGCACTTAACATTGCACTCAACCAAAAATGTAGCAACTTACTCAAGTATGCCTTACTTTGCAGCTCTTGTTCTCTCACTCTCTTTATACAGACTGCCTTTATGCGGACGCTTAATACTAATGGCCTACACCTGGATTCATATATCCTGGGTACCCAGGGTAGGACCAAGTGGTAAGTCCTGGCAGGTCTAGTAACTACACGGGTAACCCCGCTGCTGGAATGGTTAGTAGTCATAGACCCCTCCTTCCCGTTTGTTATATGTTCAGGATTGCTCCCATCCTGAGGTGTTTCTTCCAGGAGTTCCATGGGATTATACTACCCTCCTCCTGTGACATTGCCAGAAGTGTATGGAGACGCTAAATACCTCCCCTTCTGAGCCTTTGCCTAAGGTATGGTACCTCAAGCCTTAGAGCCACAATTTAGCTACCCCTTAGTCACTATAGTGATGGTGCTATAAGCCAAATTTGGTGCAGGGAAGGGAATACAGGATAAAGCCACCCTTTCATTTGCGGGCATTCCATTACATAATGGTGGGATTACGGAGTAAAGACACCCCCATGCTTTCTTTGGTGTTTTAGGGCCAGAAAACTTCAAAGTCAGTCAGTAATGTTTGCTTGGTGCAGTATTTGGTTCACTGTGTGTTGGAAACTGTGTGTTGGACACCCTACTCATGCAGGCAGGAACTTGGGGATAGCCATTTCATGTTTGTCTTTGTATGTCTTTATGTGTAATACATGCAGCACTTTGTACTTATTTGGGTACCCCAGAGCTGGTTCTTTCTCTCCCTCCTAAGCATAAGCCGAGGGCGGCTTAACTCGAAGTAAGGGGGAATGTAACATCCCAGAGTTATGTTACGAAACTCTTATACCCAGCTACAACCTGTTAAGTGTATCTGCATTGTCATCCTGTGTAATTTAACATCACATTCTCACAAATGTGCATTCTAATCCTTGTAATGTATGTATATATTGCTGTAATTTTTATGTACACCAGCAGGTGGCAGCAATGTGTTTACCAGGGACTTAGTTCAGTTTAGTGTTGCTAGACTGGAATAGTTTATTCCAGTTTAGCTCCCCTTTCTGTGAGGAGGTGTGGAATTTTCCCACATCCTGCCTCATGGGTGGGGAAGGAAGCTAAGTTAGTGTGCCAGCCACCCCGGCTAGGGGAAGGCTGTGCAAGTAGGAGCTCCCAGTTCTAGGGATCCAAGCCAGTCTCTTGTCTCGGCTGAGATAAAAGATCATCATTCCCAGCCTGAGCCTTCAGCCTCAGCTGGTGGAAAGCAAGCAGCCATCTCCAGAACTCCAGGAAGAACCATACCCTGTGAGCACAACTGTGAGTACCATCCAGAGACCAGGAGAAGCCAAATTCCTCCTCAGCTAGTCAGTCCCCAATACAGCAGAAGACAGATAGCACAGAATATATAAATTCCTGCCATATTACAGAGCCACAAGCAGACGACTTATCCTGCAGAGAGCTCCAGGCACATGAGAGAAGCAGAAGATAGATTCCTGCCATACATTGCCAATACCTGCTGGGACTTCAAACTATTGCTGTATCTCATATAGATTACTGCTGCATCAAGTAAAGACCAGTTTGAATTATATTCCAAGTCTGGATCTCATTTACTGCTACAAAATCCCTCAATTACTCCTACTAGCAACACACTCATTTATTGCAAGTGAGCCAGGATCCAGAAGTCCAGCCATACCCAGGTAGGAGACACCGTTGACACTATTACTATTACCACACAGAGACATTACACCACTCTGGCATTCCTAACCTGGTACTTGAGTTGCAACACCTTAAAGGGCCCTGAGACTGTACCCTGCGCACGCTGCAATTGGTGTCACGAACAAAAACTATAGACTTCTATACCCATATCCGGACCCACTGCATAATTTGGCGTCCGTGAAACTGCACCCACGGTCCGGCTCATTGCAGTTATTCGGCGTCATCATCTTTTTACGCTCAAATATTTGGGCCACGGAAGCCTGCCTTTAGCCAGATCGCGACAACGGCACGGTGGAAGGAGTGGAGGACAAATGGGAGGAGAGAGGAGGAGGAGAAGGAGAAGAGGCAGGATGTGGAGCACCTGGAGTGTGTCTTTGTGGGTTCTGTCAGTGTTGCTCCCACTGGGCTTGGTGATGGGAGGCCAGGTGCCTTCTTAAGGTGGATGTCCCTAGGTAAGTGTTGGGATTACCGCGACTTATGCGTTGACAGCACAGGCTACAGATGGCAACAGAATTCTCAGCAGCAGACACATTAAAAAAAGCCCACACTGCAGAGCCATGTGCCGGCGTCCTGGGTGCGCCAGATGTGACCGTGCATGGTGGTTGGCTCGTTCCAGATACATTAGCTGTCTGCTTTTTGCCTCCTGTGCACTTCTCCTCCCTATCTGCTGCTCCGTCTCTCCCTCTGAACTCCCCTCCCCTTCCTCTCTTGTGGGCACCCACGTGACATCCATAGACAGGTCATCATCTTCCCCTTCACCACCACTGACATTAGAGATCTCGGAGTAGGCAGCGGGGACCACCCTCCTTAAGCTGGTCTGGGTACTGTCGTCAGACTGCTCGTGGCGACCGTGGATACCTCCTCTTTCTGATCCGATGACAAGAATGGCTGTGCATCTGTGTCCTCGAGCGGAGGGGATATGGTGGTGGTGTCTTTCGGGGTGCACACAGCAAAGAGTGAAGAGGGTGCAGACAGGGCCGTCTTTAACAAGGGGCAAAAGGGGCAGCTGCCCCGGGCCCAGTTGCTCCTGGGGGGCCCAAGGCAGCTGCCTCTAGAGCCCTGCTAGCCACTGCCCCGGGTGTAAGGCTGTCAGCTACACAGGGGGGTGCTGCCATGCCATGCCATGCCTCCCTGCATGCCGTCACTCCAGGCAGCGTACTGTGAGAGCTGTGATTCTCTAGGTCCTTAGATGACATCATCACCATGTGACCAGTAAACTAGCAATATTACTGGTCTCATTGCTATGAGGTCATCAAAGGTCCTTTCTTTCTACCAGGAGTGTTGCTGCAGGAGAAGTTTGCCTTAACTGTGGAGCTTTTTTTGTGTGAAGATTACATCAGGAAAAGGTGACAGGGGCTTTTATGCTAATATACTGTAAGCTACTGTATATTGTGGGGTGCTGTATATTGTGGGGGGCTATACTGCTCTACTGTATACTATGGGGGGCTGTATACTGTGGGGGGCTGTATACTGTGGGGTGAAATATACTGTGGGGGACTGTATACTGCGGGGTGCTATACTGCTCTACTGTATACTATGGGGTGCTGTATACTGTGGGGGGCTGTATACTGTGGGGTACTGTATACTGTGGGGGGCTGTATATTTTGGGGTGCTGTATACTGTGGGGTGCTATACTGCTCTACTGTATACTGTGGGGTGCCGTATACTGTGAGGTGCAGTATTCTGTATACTGTGAGGTGCTGTATACCGTGAGGTGCTGTATACTGTGGGTGCTGTATATTGTGGAGTGCTATACTGCTGTACTGTATAGTGTGGGTGCTGTATATTGTGGGGTGCTGTGTATTGTGGGGTGCTATACTGCTCTACTGTATGCTGTGGGGTGCTGTATACTGTGGGGTGCTGTATACTGTATAGTGTGTGGTGCTATACTGCATACGGTGGGTTGCTGTATACTATAGGGAGCTATACTGCATACTGTGGGGTGCACTGTAACGCTAGGGTGAGCCGAGCCCCAGTCTCCTTCTTGCAGAGCGGTGCCCACTTCCAGCCTTGAGCCCAGCTGCCCAGAGTACTGATCCTGAGCCGCTGGAGTCTTCAGAACTGGAAGTATTTACAGTCATTCACTGTACTCTACCAGGTGTGTGGATTTTTTGTGTGTGTTGTGGTGGAGGCCGTGATTGCATGCTAAGGTGTGGGAAGGCGGGATCCAGGGGGCCCAAGTAAATTTTTGCCCAGGGTCCAATCGATATTAAAGACGGCCCTGGGTGCAGATAGAGAGGATGAGGAGGGTGCAGAAGCGGAAGCCTGAGTGAGCCACTCAACCAAGTCTGGTGTGTCCTTTGACGCACCATCTGCAACTTCCCACTTAGGTTCCGGCCTGGTGCACCTGCCCGACCCCTACCACCCCTGCGGAATGTCTTGCCTCTTCCTCTGCCTGTCATTTTCAAAATGACCCTGTGACTAAATTTCCTATAGAAAAGCAGTAATTGTGGAAGAAGGTATATCACACCCTTGCTTCAATCAGTTTTTTTGGGGGGGCTACAGGTATATCACACCAGTAGAAATTATTTGTTCCAATAGCGTTTGTCACTCTGTGTAGCTGCGGTAATGCAGCTAAAACGCAATCAAATGCTGCACTACCCAAATGCACTAGATAGAAAGTATATCATTGGTATATAACACCCCTGCTTCAATCAGTTTTTTAGGGGAAGCAACTGGTGCGTATATCACACCAGTAGAAATTATTTGTTCCAATGGTATTTGTCCCTATCTGTAGCTGAGGTAACGCAGCTAAACCACAAACAAATGCTGCACTACCTAAATGCACTATATAGAAAGTATATAATTGGTATATAACACCCCTGCTTCAATCAGTATTTTGGGTGGGCAACTGGTATATCACACCAGTAGAAATTATTTGTTCCAATGGCGTTTGTCACTCTGTAAGTCACACCTATTGATAGCACACCTATACCAGTCCTTAAAAGAACTTTTGTGGCCCTATTAGCTAGCGTTTGATGTCCCTAACAGCCTGTCCCTGCTCCACACGGCAACCTCTCCCTACACTAGCAAAAGACTGAATGGAAAATGGCGGCCAGATCGGGTTTATTTATAAAGGTAGGTGGTATGTCCATGTGCTGAAATGTCTCAATTGGCTGTCCTGTACCACCTGATGGATGTGTCATGGGCTAAAGTTCTTCACAGTGTAAAAGAACATGGCGTCGGCGGACATCGCCATATGTTCACCCGTTCGGTGAACCGCGAACGAGAAAAGTACGCCGCGAAACCATCGCGGGTGAACCGCAAGGCCATCTCTATTCACAGGTAGGTATGTGATCTCTCCCCGTCATTGTGGTGAGTTTGAGCTTCACTGGTTCTGTAGCCACTTGTCATTTCTTGCAGATTTCTTGATCAATGAAGGTGATGTCACTCTGGGCATCCAGTAGCGCATAGGCGTATACCTTCTTATTCCTCCTTTTAGCATTTGGAATGCAGACTTGTACAACCATTGATGTGCCGTTGCTTTCTCCTTCCCTCACTCTGCAAGAGAATACCGATACTTTCTTTCCTTCCTCAATATCTTTAGGTATTGAGGATTTATCCTTCTTTGGAAGTTCTTCATGTAGTGGTGTAGGACGGCGTCCTTTGCAAATGCTGCATGTGGCCTTTTTCTTACACTCCTTAGTAACATGGCCTTTTCTTAGACATCCGAAACACAGTTGGTTCTCAATTACAAACCTTTTCTTTTCATCTGGGTCTTCTCCTTCAACTGTTGGCACTTGTGTATGGAGTGGTTCTCTCCACAGAACATACATTTGAAGGTAGTCTGAAGATTTGTCCGTTCTGTCTCTCTACTGATCCCAGTAGTGACTTTGGACTTGCTCTCGTAGGTATCTGGATAGAGTTGAGCGAACCCGAACTGTAAAGTTCGGGTTCGTACCGAACTTTAGGTTTTTCGGCACCCGAACCTGAACATTTACGTAAAAGTTTGGGTTCGGGTTCGGCGTTCGGCGCTTTCTTGGCGCTTTTTGAAAGGCTGCACAGCAGCCAATCAACAAGCGTCATACTACTTGCCCCAAAAGGCCATCACAGCCATGCCTACTATTGGCATGGCTGTGATTGGCCAACTGCAGCATGTGACCCAGCTTCTATTTAAGCTGGAGTCACTTAGCGCCGCCCGTCACTCTTCTCGGATTAGTGTAGGGAGAGGCTGCAGCTGCTGTGAGGGAGAGATCAGGGAGGAATCTTATGAAGAACTGCTTTTTTAATCAGCAATCTACAGAAAATGTGTTTTGTGGGTGCAGTGCAGAATTGTTTTAAGCCTGCCCTGAGCCAACTACTGCTAAACACAAACTTTTTTTACTTCAGTTTGTCAATATCAATACATAATCGGCAGCCATTTTATGCAACGATAGTGCACCAGCACAGGCTATCTGCAAGTCCAGAAATACAGCTTTCTGCTTACTGGGGTTAAAAAAAAACTTTTTTTCATATACTGCACATCTAGGATTAGACGTGCATAAGTGAGTGTCACATTTAGGCCAGAAATACAGCTTTTTGCTTACTGGGGTGAAAAAAAACCATCTGTTTCATATAGTGCACATCTAGGATTAGACGTGCATAAGTGAGTGTCACATTTAGGCCAGAAATACGGCTTTTTGCTTACTGGGGTGAAAAAAACCTCTGATATACTGCACATCTAGGATTAGACGTGCATAAGTAAGTGTCACATTTAGGCCAAAAATACGTCTTTCTCATACTGGGGCATACTGGGGTGAAAAAAACCCATCTGTTTCATATAGTGCACATCTGGGATTAGACGTGCATAAGTGAGTGTCACATTTAGGCCAGAAATACGGCTTTTTGCTTACTGGGGTGAAAAAAACCTCTGATATACTGCACATCTAGGATTAGACGTGCATAAGTAAGTGTCACATTTAGGCCAAAAATACGTCTTTCTCATACTGGGGCATACTGGGGTGAAAAAAAACCATCTGTTTCATATAGTGCACATCTAGGATTAGACGTGCATAAGTGAGTGTCACATTTAGGCCAGAAATACGGCTTTTTGCTTACTGGGGAAAAAAAAACCTCTGATATACTGCACATCTAGGATTAGACGTGCATAAGTAAGTGTCACATTTAGGCCAAAAATACGTCTTTCTCATACTGGGGCATACTGGGGTGAAAAAAACCCATCTGTTTCATATAGTGCACATCTGGGATTAGACGTGCATAAGTGAGTGTCACATTTAGGCCAGAAATACGGCTTTTTGGTTACTGGGGTTTAAAAAAAACTCTGATATACTGCACATCTGGGATTATATATAGGAGATAAAAAGGCCCCTACAGACAGACAAACAAGTAAGACGTGTGCACCCTCAGCGTGATGTAAGGAGAGGATACTGAAGGCTACAATGACAACATTAATATTAGTGGTGGGCTAGACAGAAGCAAAACGTAGAAGGTCAGAGGAGAGTGTTGGTATAAAATACCCACTGGCCCTAATGACTCCCTACTTGTCCTAGTGCACCCTAATAATGTATCCAAAGGACGGGGTCCAAAAATCCCCGCAAGGGGGGGCCCAGACTGGAGCTCTAATCCTGCACTGGAAGCCCTAATGAGGCCCTAACCAGTGACGAAAAAAGGACCTTACGTACAATGAAAAAAAAACATTGATGCAAGTTGTTAGAGATATGACCCAACCAAAAACCAAAGAGATTAAGATGAGGAATACTCAAGTGTCCCGACGCGTTTCCTCGATAAAGGCCCCAAGATTCTTCAGGGAACATGGGGCGTAAATGATGGTTACCCCCGCCGGCATATGGCCCGACAACTAGGGAATAACCTGTGCAGTTGCTTCAGTCAGTATGTGGCTGAGCCTAAAAATAACAACAGAAAGCACAAAATATAAGTGTAGTAACCAAATGGATCACCACCAATCATCCAATATGGGACAGTGGAGGAGAGTGACTCACTTTTTGGTGGCTGCGGTCAGCGTATGGCTGTAGACCCAAACACAAGCAAGACCCAGGGTGGTGGTGTCTGCAGGAGTAGATCGACCGGCAGCAAATGGGGCTGCACTGCCCCATTATAAAGGCAGAGGGGCCATGTGAGACGCATCTCCAGTAATCGGCGTCCGCTGATGACATCATGTGATGCGCCTCACAGTCGCGGTCACGTGATCGGGAAAACCGAAACCACGTGGCCGCGCATGCACTACAGGATCCTACCCCATTCGTTTCATGGGGCCTAGGATGGAATGCATTGCTGCAGATGAACTTCCGCATCACGTGACCACTGAGACGCGCCGGCGTCAAGCGCGGCAGCGTCATACCAACAGTCACAAGATCGGAGTCAGAAGCAGTTTGTACAGAAAAAATACACCCCAACTGTCACGACTGGGAGGAGAAGGTCGCAGCGACTTGCTACTCGCGATAGCTTGTGAGTTTGCTCCGTGGTTCAGGGTATGTCATCCGGGTTTTGCCTTTTGAACCTTTTTGTCCTGAATGGGAGTTTGTAGGCATTCTTCTCAGGTGAGTCCTGTCTGCCACTCCCAGCTACTATATTAGTTTTAGTTTCACTTGCAGTCATTGCCAGATATAGTCCTTACTTCCAGTGCTATTCTGACCTTTGAAGGAGATCGTTTGACGGTATTGCTGTGGAGCTCTTGTCTGGCGTGAACTGTCGTGATTGGGATCGCCTTCTCTGCTCGTGACTGGATAAGTCTATCTCTGCTGTTTGATTGTTTGTTTGTTGCTGTCTTCCCCTGTTGTTCTCCTAGACGCGAGTGATGGTGACTAGTGCTCCCATCGGCCTTTCCCCAGTCTAGTCTTGTTAGGGTGACTGAGGGTTTAGGCATCCCGCTCGCCGCACGGGTTCACACCACGTCTAGGGTATCAGGGCAGACAGGTGCCAGCTTAGGGTTAGTCAGGGGTGGCCATTCTATTTCCCATCCGTAGATAAGGGTCCCCCTTCCCCTCCGTCTGGTGCGACACGACTGCTGCTGGGAAAGCGGTCGTGACAGTATATCTGGCCTTTTAAAAAAAAAAGGCTTGCTGTTTTGCTTTGTATTTTTCTGTTCCACTATGGATCCGGTTACGGTTTTGGCGAAACAATTACTGGGGTTGTCCCTTGAAGTGGCAGGATTAAAAGCAACAGTGCTGCAGCAGCAGCAGCAATCCTTGGGTTCCACCGTTGCTATGGGAAACCAAGGTACTCCTGAGCCAAAAGTGGCTTTACCTGATAGGTTCTCAGGAGGGAGAGACCAATTTGTAACCTTCAGAGAAGACTGCAAATTGTTCTTCAGGTTACGCCCTAGATCCTCCGGCGGTGAGGAACAACGGGTGGGCATTGTAATTTCTCTCCTGCAAGGAGATCCGCAGGCTTGGGCTTTCTCCCTTCCATCAGACTCTCCGGCCTTACGATCGGTGGAGGAGTTTTTTGAAGCCCTGGGTCTCGTATATGATGACCCGGACAGGGTCTCACTGGCTGAGTCTAAGCTACGTAGACTTCGGCAGGAGAACCGGTCTGCTGAACTATATTGTTCCGAATTCCGTAGGTGGGCTACTGATACATTGTGGAACGACTCGGCCCTTAGGAGTCAGTTCTGCCAGGGGTTGTCTGAAAAATTAAAAGACGCGCTGGCGGTATACGAGGTCCCTGGGTCTCTTGAGGCTGCTATGTCTCTGTCCATAAGAATCGACAGACGACTCAGGAAGAGACTATTAAATTTTACGGAGGCCTCTATAGGGCAGGGATCGGTTTGTTATGATCCAGTCAAACCAATGCAAATAGGGGGCGCCACTAGACGGGTGAATCCTCCTAAGTTCCGCCGTAGGTCAGAGGTTTGTTTTCGTTGTGGGGGGAGGGGTCATTTTGTAAAGGTTTGTCCCTCAGAACCCAAGAGACCACAAACAAAGCAGCCGCCGGAAAACTAGAGTCCCCAGATTGTGCGGAGGATAACAGTCTGGGCGTATTCGTTTCCTCCATACGCATGTCTCAGTTTTTGTTGTCCGCTACCGTTGAGGCGGGCAATAAGACTGAGATCTGTTCCGTATTTTTGGACAGTGGGGCGGGGGTCAACTTGGTGGATTCACGGTTTGCTCAGGCTCTGGGTTTTACTCCGGAACCGGTACGCAGAACTATTCCTGTTTTTGCCATCGACTCCTCCCCTCTTACTCAGAGAGAGTTAACTCAGATCATCCATAATATCCATCTGCAGGTAGGGGACCTCCATAAAGAGCATATCTCTTGTTATGTCCTGGACGGTCTTCCGGCTCCTATGGTATTGGGGCTTCCCTGGCTGGTGACCCACAATCCAGTGGTGGATTGGCAGGCCGGGGAGATTGTGGAGTGGAGTGAACATTGTAAGGACAACTGCTTGAGTAGTAGGTGCTCTACACTCTCTGTAACATCTTTACCTGCCTTTCTGTCAGATTTTATGGATGTGTTCTCTGAGAAGGGTTGTCAGGGGTTACCACCTCATCGTCCATATGATTGCCCGATTAATATATTACCTGGGGCAAAACTACCAAAAACCCAGTTATACAATCTTTCCGGCCCGGAGAGGAAGTCTATGCAAGATTATATTTCGGAGAGTTTGGCTAAGGGACACACCAGACCCTCTTCTTCACCCGTGACTGCAGGGTTCTTTTTCGTTAAAAAGAAAGATGGGGGCCTGCGTCCTTGCCTGGATTTCCGGGAATTAAACCGGATAACTATCCGAGATCCCTATCCTCTTCCACTCATTCCCGACCTCTTTAATCAGGTTGCTGGTGCTAAATGGTTCTCCAAAATGGATCTCAGAGGAGCCTATAACCTGGTTCGCATCAAAGAGGGGGATGAGTGGAAAACGGCTTTTAATACTCCGGAAGGGCATTATGAAAATCTGGTCATGCCATTTGGTCTTACTAATGCGCCTGCGGTGTTCCAACATTTTGTCAACAATATTTTTAGTCACCTTATCGGGAGATTTGTTGTGATATATCTTGATGACATCTTGGTCTATTCCCCGGATCTGGATACACATAAGATCCATGTGAGACAAGTGCTGCAGATATTAAGGGCCAACAAATTGTTTGCTAAATTTGAGAAATGTGTGTTCGCCGTAAAAGAACTGCCATTTCTGGGGTATGTGTTGTCAGATTCAGGTTTCCGCATGGATCCAGAGAAAGTCCGGGCGATTATGGACTGGGATCTGCCTGAGAACCTGAAGGCATTGCAACGCTTCCTGGGGTTTGCCAATTTTTATAGAAAGTTTATAAAGAACTATTCCTTGGTGGTCAAACCAATGCCGGACATGACCCGGAAGGGATCCGATTTTTCCAAATGGTCACATGCAGCCAAAACTGCCTTTACATCTCTGAAGGAGAGATTCATCTCGGCCCCTATTCTCGTACAGCCAGATGTCTCGCTTCCTTTTATTGTAGAGGTTGACGCATCAGAGGTGGGGGTGGGAGCGGTGCTATCTCAGGGCCCATCCCCTGGTGAATGGCGTCCGTGTGCTTTCTTTTCGAAGAAATTGTCTACTGCAGAAAGGAACTATGATATTGGCAACAGGGAACTTTTGGCTATTAAGTTGGCCTTTGAGGAGTGGCGTCATTTTTTCGAGGGGGCGGTTCATCCCGTCACGGTTTATTACTGATCACAAAAACTTATTATATCTGGAGTCTGCTAAACGTCTCACCCCTAGACAGGCTCGGGGCAAAAAATACTAAGGCGGATGCATTGTCTCGAAGTTTTCCTGGAGGGGGTGATGTTGATGTACCAGAGCCCATTTTGCAAAAGGGGGTGGTGGTATCTGCATTACACTCAGGTTTAGAAGGGAGGGTGTTGGAAGCTCAGGGGGACGCCCCGGCCTCCTGTCCCTCGGGTAAACTGTTTGTGCCAGAAAATTTACGCCTGGAGATACTAAAAAAACACTATAACTCCACACTGGCAGGACACCCAGGTTTTTGAAAAAACAAAACAAAAATAGGGGTGGGGAGGAGGTACAGGAGAGGCGCCAAAAACCGAGCAAAAATGCACTAAAAATGCACTAAAGCTATTAGCCACTTGCTCCTGATGAAGGGGAAACATTGATCCCCGAAACGCGTTGAGCCACTTATCTGCTAATAATGGTGATTTGATCAGAAGCACACCGCCTTGCTGCCATCATTCACTAAGACTCTACAAACGATCCTGGCCAGGGGGGAATCGTCACAGGTGTTTTATGCTTATCCTGCTGACGACCCCCCAGTGAAGTAAGTGCCTCACTGGATGTTTGTTCATCCATTTTATTACTTTCTTTTAACCCTTGGTTTTTAACCTCCACCTTAAACCCTCTGTGCTCACCACAGCAGGGACCTCTTTTATATCTACTATTTTATTTCAATTATATTTAATTAATTTTTTAACAATCATTATTATTATTTCACTTTATATGTTTTTTACATGAAAGGTTTTTTATATATAGAAGCTTTTGACCTATATGCATAATATGCTAGCACTCTAGCACCATGATAAAAAAAAATGGTGAATTTTTAGTGCATTTTTGCTAGGTTTTTGGCGCCTCTCCTGTACCTCCTCCCCACCCCTATTTTTGTTTTGTTTTTTCAAAAATCTACATTGAGTGCCCCACTTGGACACTTTTTGGCTGCCACCCTTGCACTACCTAGACTTCAGTCACCACCACTGTCAGCGCCTACTGTCAGACACAGGAGGATCTTTTCTCTCTAGATCCTTTAGTGTCTGAATAAAACCTCCTCCTTTTTTCCCTCTTTTTTTCATCAAGGACACCCAGGTAGTAGGGCAACCTCTGAATTAGTGTCTCGTCGGTTCTGGTGGCCTAAATAGCGCCAGGAGGTGTTGAATTTTGTGGGTGCATGTGCTACCTGTGCTCGTTCTAAGGTAGATCATACTCGTCCGGCAGGGCGTCTTTTATCTCTGGCCATCCCCAACAGGCCTTGGACGCACCTATCAATGGATTTCATTACGGATCTACCAGTATCAGCGGGGAAGACTGTTATTCTTGTAGTTGTTGACAGATTTAGTAAAATGGTGCACTTTATTGCTCTTGCTGCATTGCCTAATGCTAACACACTGGCTCAGGTTTTTATTGACCACATCGTGAAGCTTCACGGGGTCCCTTCCGATATTGTTTCGGATCGTGGTACCCAATTTGTTTCTAAATTTTGGAAAGCTTTTTGTTCTCGTTTAGGGGTTCATCTGTCGTTTTCTTCATCTTTCCATCCACAGTCCAACGGTCAGACTGAACGTACCAATCAAAACCTAGAGACATATTAGAGATGCTTTGTTTCCGAAAATCAGGAGGAATGGTCATCTTATTTAACGTTAGCCGAGTTTGCCATTAATAATCGTCGTCAAGAATCCACCGATAAGTCACCATTATTTGGTGCGTATGGTTTCCATCCTCAGTTTTGTACGTTTAGTGAGGGGGGGGCCGTCTGGGATTCCCGAGGAGGAACGATTTGCGTCTTCACTTTCTTCAGTGTGGCAGAGTGTGCAAGAAAGTTTGAAGAGAATTGGTGGTAGATACAAACGTGTGGCTGATAGGAAGCGCTCTGAAGGTCCGGACCTTGGGGTGAATGACTTGGTGTGGTTGTCTACCAGAAATATCAAGTTGAAGGTTCCCTCGTGGAAATTAGGTCCGAGATTTATTGGTCCTTATAGGGTAATTAAGATCATTAACCCGGTGGCTTTTCGTCTGGAGCTACCTCAGACTCTAAGGATCCATAATGTCTTCCACAGATCTCTGCTTAAGAGATATGTAGAACTTTCTGAACCATTGCCACTACCGCCTCCACCGGTGGTTGTTGATGGCAGTCTTGAGTTTCAGGTAGAAAAGATTGTTGATTCACGATATGTTCGCCGCTCTCTTCAGTACCTGGTGCACTGGAGAGGTTATGGTTCCGAAGAGAGAATGTGGGTTCCAGCATCAGAGATAAAAGCGGACAGACTCATTCGGACTTTTCATAGCTCCCATCCGGAGAGGCCTGGTCTTGAGGGTCCGGGGGCCCCTCGTAGAAAGGGGGGTACTGTCAGGACTGTGACTGATCCAGACAGGTCTGGGAGGAGAAGGTCGCAGCGACTTGCTACTCGCGATAGCTTGTGAGTTTGCTCCGTGGTTCAGGGTATGTCATCCGGGTTTTGCCTTGTGAACCTTTTTGTCCTGACTGGGAGATTGTAGGCATCCTTCTCAGGTGAGTCCTGTCTGCCACTCCCAGCTACTATATTAGTTTCAGTTTCACTTGCAGTCATTGCCAGATATAATCCTTACTTCCAGTGCTATTCTGACCTTTGAAGGAGATCGTTTGACGGTGTTGCTGTGGAGCTCTTGTCAGGCGTGGACTGTCGTGATTGGGATCGCCTTCTCTGCTCGTGACTGGATAAGTCTATCTCTGCTGTTTGATTGTTTGTTTGTTGCTGTCTTCCCCTGTTGTTCTCCTAGACGCGAGTGATAGTGACTAGTGCTCCCATCGGCCTTTCCCCAGTCTAGTCTTGTTAGGGTGACTGAGGGTTTAGACATCCCGCTCGCCGCACGGGTTCACACCCCGTCTAGGGTATCAGGGCAGACAGGTGCCAGCTTAGGGTTAGTCAGGGGTGGCCATTCTATTTCCCATCCGTAGATAAGGGTCCCCCTTCCCCTCCGTCTGGTGCGACACGACTGCTGATGGGATAGCGGTCGTGACACCAACATTGAATAGTGCCTTCTCAGAACTTACCAGACTATTCAAAGAGCACATTAGTTCCTGGTGGGAGGTGCAGGGGTTGGAACATTATATAAGACAGGGGATTGTACCTTGGCGTCTTTGCATCACCCTTACCCCAGCACACCGTATCAGGAATCCGGAGTTCCTGAAAAAATAGGAAAGGGAGGCTACATCTAGCTCCTTGAAACTGATGCAGCTTCTCCTGGATGAGGAGAAGGTGGTTCTGGAACGGGCAGAGTCTAGTCTCAGTGAGCAGATTGAAATTGCGAAGAAATTTCAGTCAGAACCTGAATTCTCTGTTAAAGAGGTGCAGTTACAAAATACTGTGGAGCGGTAGCAGTATCAACTGAAGGATCGTAAGCACAAACAATTTAACAGAGATTTTCAGGATTTTCGTGACAATAAGGTATATTAATTTTTAATAAATCCACCCGTTACCCAGAACACCGACCTCTCATCCACGGATACGGAAGCGTCGGACGCAGAGAAAGAAAGGTACCCTAAAAATAGGGGCCGCAGCTGGGGATCTTACAGATCCAGGGGACGGGGCAATCGCCCCAGACATAATAGACAAAATCCCCCGCAAACTTTGCCTGTATCTACGTTGGGCTCCCCTTTTTTAGATCAAGGGGCACACTACCCTCTGAGGAGCCGGAACACTCAACAATAGGTACCACATGCCCTGTTTCCTTGGATAAACGGGTCATAAATTTATCCTCCCGCGCCTTGTCGCCAGTTGAACTTAGGTTGCTTGGAAGTGGACTTTCCTTTGTTCTAACTAATAAATTTGACATTTTTCGGTGGACAAGAGATCTCCATCTCTTTGCTCGTAAACTTAAGTGGCACAAGTTTCACAAACTTAGAGATAAAAGGGAAAGCCGTGAATTGGGCGTTCCTGTGGAAATCTTGAAGGACGTCCACTTACTTTTTAACCTTGACCACTCACCACCCAACGCTGAAGGGTTGGGTCCCTTTACGTCCTTGAAGAATAAAAGTGTTAGAATGTCCCCAATGGGCGATGTTTCCTGTGTGGATGTGTTTTTACAACACACTACCTCTGATCTGGCTGCTCTACACTCGGTGCCACCCAGATTTAACTGCAGCAAAGAGGAAAGGCTAGCCATTAAGACTCTTGAAAGTGATAAAAGCATTATAATTAAACCGTCGGATAAGGGCGGCAATGTGGTCGTGATGGATATGTCTGTGAATAAAGAAATGTGTCTTTCTGTCCTGACGGATAAAACCGGCTACGAGATACTTCCCACTAACCCCACTAGTGGGTTACAAAGGACACTAAGACACATTTTACAGCGGGCCAAAAGTGCCAATTTGATCAGCGGTGACGAATTTAATTTCTCTACCCACTCCATCCGGTAACAGCCACCTTTTACTGTCTACCAAAAGTCCACAAAGGGGCCACCCCCACCAAGGGACGACCGATCGTCTCGGGAGTTGGTAGCCTGTCACAAAACTGTGGGATTTATGTGGACAAGGTGTTGCGCCCCTTTGTTGTAGCATTGCCGTCCTATGTGAGGGATACGGGTGACCTGTTGGGGAAGTTGGAAGATATCTGTATCGAGCCACACTGGTTCTTGGCTTCCATTGATGTGGAGGCTTTATACTCCTCTATCCCACACGATCGAGGTCTGGAGGCCACCAACTATTTCCTGAAAACTAGAAGGCAGCAATTTACCTCGCATAATGCTTTTACTCTTGAACTTCTGGACTTTATACTGTCAAGTAATTTTTTTCTCTTTGACAGCCGGATCTACCACTAGCTCAGGGGCACTGCCATGGGCAGTTCGTGTGCCCCATCATATGCCAACTTGCTCCTGGGCTGGTGGGAGGAGTCTGTGGTTTTTGGGGAACCATCAATGTGGTTTGTCGATCATATCGCTCTCTGGTCCCGCTATATTGACGATATTTTTCTGTTGTGGAGCGGGCCAGAGAGCGATTTTGATAGACTTATCTCTGAGTTGAATATCAACAACTTCATCCTGAGATTTACTTCTGTTATTGTCAAAGATCGCCTCCCTTTCTTGGATGTGGTTATCTTCAGGGATGATAAAGGAGGTTTAAGTACGTCCATCTACCGCAAACCCACTTCCACTAACTCCCTTCTTAGGTGGGACAGCTGCCACCCTGTCCCTCTTAAGAAAGGGATCCCCACTGGACAGTATCTGAGACTAAAACGTAATTGCTCAGAACCAAGTGATTTTAAGTACCAGGCCAGAGACCTGAGGTCTAGGTTTCAGGAGAGGGGGTATCCGGATAGGACCTTCAGATTGGCCTATGAGAAAACTAAGGCATGCACACGAACGGAATTACTCCACCCCACGACCAGTAGGGCACGTGAATCTCAAGGTACTGTCCGGGTAATAGGCACTTTTGATGCTGCTGCTTCTCAAGTTGGGAGGGTTCTGGCACGTCACTGGGACACCTTATTGATGGACACAGACCTGGTGGAGGTCCTTAATCCCTCCGTTTCCCTGACCTTTAGGAGGGGTAACAACTTAAGGGACAGGTTGGTACACAGTCACTTCACCCCTCCAGCGAGACCACGCACATGGTTGGATGTGCCCGTGACGGGATGCCATAGGTGCGGTCATTCCAGTTTCTGTGACTGCCTATCACAGGGCAAGACGTTCATTGGAGAACCCAATGACACTGTTCACCATGTACGGGGTTTCATAAACTGCCGCACAGCTGGTGTGATCTATCTAATAACCTGTGTGAGCGGAAGACGATACATTGGCAAGACGTTCAGGGAACTGCGCAAACGTATGGGGGAGCACTTTAGTGATATCCGAAACAACAGGGATACCCCCATAGCGCGTCATGTGCAGTCATCCCATAATGGACGCCCTGCGTCTATTAGCTTCATGGCCATTGAGCGTGTTGACAAACCCGCGCGGGGCGGTGACTGGAACAGACACATTCTCCTAAGAGAATGTTTGTGGACGTTTACTTTGAATACGGTTGCCCCTCACAGTCCTAATGAACAATTGAACTTCGGTTGTTTTCTCTAATCATCATTGTTCCCGGTCAGCCCCGTGGTTTGTTTCTTTGTCATATAAACCCCTTTTATTTGGTCTTCCATGTGGGACAGTGGGCACATACTGCCATGTCCCTTAAGAATAGGTGATAGGGATAATTGGGGTTATGGCCCTGCTGGACCAACGAGTAGTCTGCTCCCCCTTTTTGTTCCTCCCCTCTCCATATTTATTCTAATTCATACCAGAGCTGAGTTCTCCCTGTGGCCATGTCTCTATTAGACTAACCATTAGGGGGCGTTCCCGTTATGACGTCATGCAGACCGGAAGAGTGGTTTTGCATGACATTAACTGTGTCATAGCCAGGCGGGCTGTTAAATCGACATAATCCAGACTGGACTGCCGTATTTTACCTGTCTTTCAGTGCTTTACTGCGCAAGTGCAGCTGCTTCTGACTCCGATCTTGTGACTGTTGGTATGACGCTGCCGCGCTTGACGTCGGCGCGTCTCAGTGGTCACGTGATGCGGAATTTCATCTGCAGCCGTGCGTTCCATTCTAGGCCTTATGAAACGCATGGGGTAGGATCCTATAGCGCATGCACGGCCACGTGGTTTAGGATTTCCCGATCACGTGACCGCGACTGTGAGGCGCATCACATGACGTCATCAGCGGACGCCTTGTCGGCTGGCGCCGATTACTGGAGATGCGTCTCACATGGCCCCTCTGCCTTTATAATGGGGCAGTGCAGCCCCATTTGCTGCCGGTCCATCTACTCCTGCAGACACCACCACCCTGGGTCTTGCTTGTGTTTGGGTCTACAGCCATACGCTGACCGCAGCCACCAAAAAGTGAGTCACTCTCCTCCACTGTCCCATATTGGATGATTGGTGGTGATCCATTTGGTTACTACACTTACATTTTGTGCTTTCTGTTGTTATTTTTAGGCTCAGCCATATACTGACTGAAGCAACTGCACAGGTTATTCCCTAGTTGTCGGGCCATATGCCAGCGGGGGTAACCCTCATTTATGCCCGGTGCCCCCTGAAGAATCTTCGGGCCTTTATCGAGGAAACGCGTCGGGACACTTGAGTATTCCTCATCTTATCCTCTTTGGCTTTTGGTTGGGGCATATCTCTAACAACTTGCATCAATGTTTTTTTAATTTATTTTTTATTGTACGTAAGGTCCTTTTTTTTTCACTTTAGGGCCTCATTAGGGCTTCCAGTGCAGGATTAGAGCTCCAGTCTGGGCCACCCCTTGCGGGGCTTTTTGGACCCCGTCCTTTGGATACACTATTAGGGTGGACTAGGACAAGTAGGAAGTCATTAGGGCCAGTGGGTATTTTATACCAACACCCTCCTCTGACCTTCTACGTTTTGCTTCTGTCTAGCCCACCACTAATATTAATGTTGTCATTGTAGCCTTCAGTATCCTCTCCTTACATCACGCTGAGGGTGTGCAACTCTTACTTGTTTGTCTGTCTGTAGGGGCTTTTTTATCTCCTATATATAATTAAAAGTGAAGTTTTATTTTAGTATACTGCCCCTTATAGTTTTTCTTGTCGCAATCTTTGAGCAGTATTCAGGGGGGCTTCATTGCCTTCCCTGTCTGACCCTCTTCTCTTGTTCACATCTGGGATTAGACGTGCATAAGTTACTGTGAAATTTAGGCCACAAATACTGCTGTCATATAGAGTTTAAAAAAAAAATTGAGTGCAATACCCTACATCAGGGTTTTTGTTGGCGGTTAATTATTTTTAACAGACTTAACCACTTTTTACTTTGCTTGGTGAACGCTAACTATGAGGCCAACATCTAATAATGGATGCGGTCATGGTCTTGGTGGTGGTGTTGGTGGAGCCTCTGGTGCAGGGAGAGGACGTGGCTGTTCTGCCACAGCTACACGTCCTACCGAATCTACTACCTCAGGTCCCAGTAGCCGCCAGAATCTACAGCGATTTTTGGTCGGGCCTAATGCCGTTCTAAGGATGATAAGGCCTAGGCAAGTACAGGCGCTAGTCAATTGGGTGGCCGACAGTGGATCCAGCACGTTCACATTATCTCCCACCCAGTCTTCTGCAGAAAGCACACAGGTGGCGCCTGAAACCCATGGCCATCAGTCTGTCACATCACCCCCATGCATATCGGGGAACCTGTCTGAGCCTCAAGTCATGCTGCAGTCTTTTATGCTGTTTGAAGACTCTGCAGGCAGGGTTTCCCAAGGGCATCCACCTAGCCCTTCCCCAGGGGTGGAAGACATAGAATGCACTGACGCACAACCACTTATGTTTCCTGATGAGGACATGGGAATACCACTTCAGCACGTCTCTGATAATGACGAAACACAGGTGCCAACTGCTGCGTCTTTCTGCAGTGTGCAGACCGAAAAGAAGGTCAGGGAGGAAGACTGGGTGGAAGACGATGCAGGGGATGATGAGGTCCTAGACCCCACATGGAATGAAGGTCGTGCCACTGACTTTCAGAGTTCGTAGGAAGAGGCAGTGGTGAGACCGAGCCAACAGCGTAGCAAAAGCGGCAGCAGGGTGCAAAAGCAGAGCAGCCGTCGCCAAAACTACTGGCCACCGTCACCAGGGACCGAGCACACCAAAGGCAGCTTCAAGGAGTTCTCTGGCATGGCACTTCTTCACACAATGTGCTGACGACAAGACCCGAATGGTTTGCACGCTGTGCCATCAGAGCCTGAAGCGAGGCATTAACGTTCTGAACCTTAGCACAACCTGCATGACCAGGGTTCTACATGCGAGACACGGGCTGCAGTGGAGTAAGCACCTTCAAAACCAAGAAAGGGCTCAGGCCCCTCCTGCTCCCTCTTCTGCTGCTGCTTCGGCCTCTTCCTCCGCCTCTGGAGGAACGTTGGCACCTGCCGCCCAGCAAACAGAGGATGTGTCACCAACAACACCACCTCCGTCAACAAGCATCTACACCATGTCACATGGAAGCGTTCAGCTCTCCATCTCACAAACCTTTGAGAGAAAGCGTAAATTCCCACCTAGCCACCCTCGATCCCTGGCGCTGAATGCCAGCATTTCTAAACTACTGGCCTTTGAAATGCTGTCATTCAGGCTGGTGGAGACGGACAGCTTCAAACAGCTCATGTCGCTTGCTGTCCCACAGTACGTCGTTCCCAGCCACCACTACTTGTCCATGAGAGCCGTGCCCTCCCTGCACAACCAAGTATCGGATAAAATCAAGTGTGCACTGCGCAACGCAATCTGTGGCAAGGTCCACCTAGCCACAGATACGTGGACCAGTAAGCATAGCCAGGGATGCTATATCTCCCTAACTGCACACTGGGTAAATGTAGTGGCGTCTGGGCCCCAGGCGGAGAGCTATTTGGCACACGTCCTTCCGCCGCCAAGGATCGCAGGGCATCATTCTTTGCCTCCTGTTGCCTCCTCGTCCTACTAGGCTTCCTCCTCCTCTTCTACCACCTCCTTATCCGGTCAGTGACAGACCTTCACCACCAACTTCAGCACAGCCAGGGGTAAACGTCAGCAGGCCGTTCTGAAACGGAGGTGTTTGGGGGACAGGCCCCACACCGCACAGGAGTTGTGGCGGGGTATAGAACAACAGACCGATGAGTGGTTGCTGCCAGTGAGCCTCAAGCCCAGCCTGGTGGTGTGCGATAACGGGCAAAATCTCGTTGCAGCTCTGGGACTAGCCAGTTTGACGCACATCCCTTGCCTGGCGCATGTGCTGAATTTGGTGGTGCAGAAATTCATTCACAACTACCCCGACATGTCAGAGCTGCTGCATAAAGTGCGGGCCGTCTGTGCGCGCTTCCGGCGTTCTCATCCTGCCGCCGCTCGGCTGTCTGCTCTACAGCATAACTTTGGCCTTCCCGCTCACCGCCTCATATGCGACGTGCCCACCATGTGGAACTCCACCTTGCACATGCTGGAGAGACTGTGCGAGCAGCAGCAGGCCATAGTGGAGTTTCAGCTGCAGCACGCACGGGTGAGTCGCACTGCGGAACAGCACCACTTCACCACCAATGACTGGGCCTCCATGCAAGACCTGTGTGCCCTGTTGCGCTGTTCGAGTACTCCACCAACATGGCCAGTGGCGATGACGCCATTATCAGCGTTACAATACCACTTCTATGTCTCCTTGAGAAAACACTTAGGGCGATGATGGAAGAGGATGTGGCCCAGGACGAGGAGGAGGAAGAGGGGTCATCTCTAACACTTTCAGGCCAGTCTTTTAGAAGTGGCTCAGAAAGAGGCCAGGTACAAATTTGGCCAGCCAGGGCCCACTACTGGAGGACGAGGAGGATGAGGAGGATGAGGATGAAGCATGTTCACAGCGGGGTGGCATCCCACGCAGCTCGGGCCCATCACTGGTGCATGGCTGGGGGGATACGGAGGACGCAGACGATACGCCTCCCACAGAGGTCAGCTTGTCCTTACCTCTGGGCAGCCTGGCACACATGAGCGACTACATGCTGCAGTGCCTGCGCAACGACAGCAGAGTTGCCCACATTTTAACGTGTGCTGACTACTGGGTGGCCACCCTGCTGGATCCCCGTTACAAAGACAATGTGCCGTCCTTAATTCCCTCACTGGAGCATGATCGGAAGATGTGTGACTACAGGCGCACGCTGGTAGACGCGCTCCTGAGAGCATTCCCGACTGACGCCGGGGGACAAGTGGAAGCACAAGGCGAAGGCAGGGGAGGAGGAAGATGTCGCCAACGCAGCTGTGTCAGTGCCAGCACCTCAGAAGGCAGGGTTAGCATGGCCAACATGTGGAAAAGCTTTGTCACCTCGCCGCAACAACCGGCCCCAACTGCTGATATGGAGCGTGTTAGCAGGAGGCAGCATTTGAACAACATGGTGGAACAGTACCTGTGCACACGCCTACACGTACTGACTGATGGTTCTGCCCCATTCAACTTCTGGGTCTCCAAATTGTCCACATGGCCAGACCTTGCCCTGTATGCCTTGGAGGTGCTGGCCTTCCCTGCAGCCAGTGCACTCTCTGAACGTGTATTTAGCACGGCAGGAGGCATCATTACAGACAGACGCAGCCGCCTGTCCACAGCCAACGTGGACAAGCTCACGTTCATTAAAATGAACGAGGCTTGGATCCCTCAGGACTTGTCTGTACCTTGTGCAGAATAGACAGTTCTAACAGCCTCAACCATCCGTCCTTGTACTCAAGTGCACTTATTCCTTTTTTTTTTTTTTATATGTCCCAATATTTTGGGGGATACCCCTATGTAAAAATGCTAAATAACACACATCTGTGTTGGCTACCTATTCCTCCTTGGCCGCCGCTTCCACCTAGACCGCCACGTGAGCCTACACGGCCACACCCACCCATTCACCGCCTCCTCAAGCACTACATGCTGGAGATTTCCTTCCATTTTCCTGGGCATATGAAGGAAAGTAGGAGTCTGTTTATTCATTCAGTACAGATTTGAACCTATGACGACTCTGACTCATATCCTCTTCGTGTACTCTGAGTCTGGCTTCTATGATCTTAACTTCTTTCTGCCTTTCCAGACTTTTCAATTCAGCTTCCATTTGAAGGTGTTGTGCCTCCATTTCAGCTTCCATTTGGTGGCGCTGTGCCTCCATTTCAGCTTCCATTTGATGGCACTGTGCTTCCATTTGACAGCACTGTACCTCGATGGCAGCTTCCATTTCAATTTCTGCTCTCTTGACAGCAAGTTGTTCAGCTAATTCCTTTCTTTTGGCTGGAGTATTTGAGGACTCTAATATATGGGTGGCACTTCTGCTAGCGAAGGAAGTCACACTTGAGATTGTGGTTCCCCTTAAGGACCTAGTATAGTCTCTCATGAAAAGCTTGTTCATTCTACTTCTTGCTTTAACTTCATCATAATTATCTGCTAATGATAGTTCTCTCATGAGCTTTACTAAATCTTTAGTGACTGTAGTACATGTGTCCATGTTCCTTACAATATCCTGGAAAGGTCTCGTAAACGACCGTAGGTTGACATATGCTGCCATAAGCTCGGATTCAGATTCTTCTACCGTCTCTACTATATCACACAAGTTCCCTTTTATACTTTCTTGCTTTAGCTTTTTAAGAATGTCTTTAATGTATAATTTCCACTTCTCATACATTCTGGCGAACTTTTTTCCTTTCAGTGCTGCTTCTTGCTTCTTGCTCCAAATTTTCCTGCATCTTTAGGGTCGGTTTTCTGGCATGTGATGAACGTCTTAGTTCATCTGCTTGGGCTATATTTGTTTGAGGCAAGACTAATGCTGCATCAGACTCTTCTACCTCAGACAGGTTCCCTTGCTCTTCAACTTCTACTCTATCTTTGCATCGTCTAACAGTGGCATGGTAATACTAGGCTCAGACAATTTACTTTCAATGCTATCACAATCAATACAAATAATAATATGACTTTCACTTTAACCACCTCAGCCCCCAGTGCTTAAAAACCCTGAAAGACCAGGCCACTTTTTACACTTCTGCACTACACTACTTTCACCGTTTATTGCTCGGTCATGCAACTTACCACCCAAATGAATTTTACCTCCTTTTCTTCTCACTAATAGAGCTTTCATTTGGTGGTATTTCATTGCTGCTGACATTTTTACTTTTTTTGTTATTAATCGAAATTTAACGATTTTTTTGCAAAAAAATGACATTTTTCACTTTCAGTTGTAAAATTTTGCAAAAAAAACGACATCTATATATAAATTTTGCTCTAAATTTATTGTTCTACATGTCTTTGATAAAAAAAAAATGTTTGGGTAAAAAAAAAATGGTTTGGGTAAAAGTTATAGCGTTTACAAACTATGGTACAAAAATGTGAATTTCCGCTTTTTGAAGCAGCTCTGACTTTCTGAGCACCTGTCATGTTTCCTGAGGTTCTACAATGCCCAGACAGTACAAACACCCCACAAATGACCCCATTTCGGAAAGTACACACCCTAAGGTATTCGCTGATGGGCATAGTGAGTTCATAGAACTTTTTATTTTTTGTCACAAGTTAGCGGAAAATGATGATTTTTTTTTTCTTACAAAGGATCATATTCCACTAACTTGTGACAAAAAATAAAAAGTTCTATGAACTCACTATGCCCCTCACGGAATACCTTGGGGTCTCTTCTTTCCAAAATGGGGTCACTTGTGCGGTAGTTATACTGCCCTGGCATTCTAGGGGCCCAAATGTGTGGTAAGGAGTTTGAAATCAAATTCTGTAAAAAATGACCTGTGAAATCCGAAAGGTGCTCTTTGGAATATGGGCCCCTTTGCCCACCTAGGCTGCAAAAAAGTGTCACACATCTGGTATCTCCGTACTCAGGAGAAGGTGGGGAATGTGTTTTGGGGTGTCATTTTATATATACCCATGCTGGGTGAGAGAAATATCTTGGCAAAAGACAACTTTTCCCATTTTTTTTATACAAAGTTGGCATTTGACCAAGATATTTATCTCACCCAGCATGGGTATATGTAAAAAGACACCCCAAAACACATTCCTCAACTTCTCCTGAATACAGAGATACCAGATGTGTGACACTTTTTTGCAGCCTAGGTGGGCAAAGGGGCCCATATTCCAAAGAGCACCTTTCGGATTTCACAGGTCATTTTTTACAGAATTTGATTTCAAACTCCTTACCACACATTTGGGCCCCTAGAATGCCAGGGCAGTATAACTACCCCACAAGTGACCCCATTTTGGAAAGAAGACACCCCAAGGTATTCCGTGAGGGGCATGGCGAGTTCCTAGAATTTTTTATTTTTTGTCACAAGTTAGTGGAAAATGATGATTTTTATTTTATTTTTTCATACAAAGTCTCATATTCCACTAACTTGTGACAAAAAATAAAAACTTCCATGAACTCACTATGCCCATCAGCGAATACCTTGGGGTCTCTTCTTTCCAAAATGGGGTCACTTGTGGGGTAGTTATACTGCCCTGGCATTCTAGGGGCCCAAATGTGTGGTAAGGAGTTTGAAATCAAATTCAGTAAAAAATGACCAGTGAAATCCGAAAGGTGCTCTTTGGAATGTGGGCCCCTTTGCCCACCTAGGCTGTCACACATCTGGTATCTCCGTACTCAGGAGAAGTTGAGGAATGTGTTTTGGGGTGTCATTTTACATATACCCATGCTGTGTGAGATAAATATCTTGGTCAAATGCCAACTTTGTATAAAAAAATGGGAAAAGTTGTCTTTTGCCAAGATATTTCTCTCACCCAGCATGGGTATATGTAAAATGACACCCCAAAACACATTCCCCACCTTCTCCTGAGTACAGAGATACCAGATGTGTGACACTTTTTTGCAGCCTAGGTGGGCAAAGGGGCCCATATTACAAAGAGCACCTTTCGGATTTCACAGGTCATTTTTTACTGAATTTGATTTCAAACTCCTTACCACACATTTGGGCCCCTAGAATGCCAGGGCAGTATAACTACCCCACAAGTGACCCCATTTTGGAAAGAAGAGACCCCAAGGTATTCGCTGATGGGCATAGTGAGTTCCTGGAAGTTTTTATTTTTTGTCACAAGTTAGTGGAATATGAGACTTTGTATGAAAAAAAAAAAAAAAAAAATCATCATTTTCCACTAACTTGTGACAAAAAATAAAAAATTCTAGGAACTTGCCATGCCCCTCACGGAATACCTTGGGGTGTCTTCTTTCAAAAATGGGGTCACTTGTGGGGTAGTTATACTGCCCTGGCATTTTCCAGGGGCCCTAATCTGTGGTAAGTAGGTAAATGACCTGTGAAATCCGAAAGTTGCTCTTTGGAATGTGGGCCCCTTTGCCCACCTAGGCTGCAAAAAAGTGTCACACATCTGGTATCTCCGTACTCAGGAGAAGGTGGGGAATGTGTTTTGTGGTGTCATTTTACATATACCCATGCTGGGTGAGAGAAATATCTTGGCAAAAGACAACTTTTCCCATTTTTTTATACAAAGTTGGCATTTGACCAAGATATTTATCTCACCCAGCATGGGTATATGTAAAAAGACACCCCAAAACACATTCCTCAACTTCTCCTGAGTACTGAGATACCAGATGTGTGACACTTTTTTGCAGCCTAGGTGGGCAAAGGGGCCCAAATTCCTTTTAGGAGGGCATTTTTAGACATTTGGATACCAGACTTCTTCTCACGCTTTGGGGCCCCTAAAATGCCAGGGCAGTATAAATACCCCACATGTGACCCCATTTTGGAAAAAAGACACCCCAAGGTATTCAATGAGGGGCATGGCGAGTTCATTGAAAAAAAAAAATTTTTGGCACAAGTTAGCGGAAATTGATTTTTTTGATTTTGTTCTCACAAAGTCTCCCTTTCCGCTAACTTGGGACAAAAATTTCAATCTTTCATGGACTCAATATGCCCCTCAGCGAATACCTTGGGGTGTCTTCTTTCCAAAATGGTGTTATTTGTGGGGTGTTTGTACTGCCCTGGCATTTGAGGGTCTCCGCAATCATTACATGTATGGCCAGCATTAGGAGTTTCTGCTATTCTCCTTATATTGAGCATACAGGTAATGAGATTTTTTTTTTTCGTTCAGCCTCTGGGCTGAAAGAAAAAAATGAACGGCACAGATTTCTTCATTCGCATCGATCAATGTGGATGAAAAAATCTCTGCCAAAAAAAGAAAAAGGAGGGGAAAGGCGTCTGCCAGGACATAGGAGCTCCGCCCAACATCCATACCCACTTCAGCTCGTATGCCCTGGCAAACCAGATTTCTCCATTCACATCAATCGATGTGGATGAATAAATGATTGCCGGGATTTTTTTTTTTATATATACAAAGTGTTTGCCAAAGTATATGAACACTGCCACCTCCTCAGCTCATATGCCTCGGCAAACATATCTTTTACTGCAGAGGAGAAATCTCGTCTTGCAGCGCCGCATACACCGACTTGCGTGTAATCTGACAGCAGCGCAATGCTTCTGTCCGAATGCACATCAGTGCTGCAGCTGGTCGATCGGTTGGTCCACCTGGAAGGTAAAAAAAACAAAACAAAAAAGAAAAAACCAGGCCGCAAAGCAATAACTTTATTAACTTTAGAACAGAACATATTAACTTTTTTTTAACTTTTTTAACTTTTTTACTTACCGGTAATTTTTTTTTTGTTTAGTTTTTTTTTACCTTTATAGAACAAACCTCTCCTTCCCCATGGGACAATGTGCAAAGCGCAAATCGCCCAAAGATGTGGCGAAGTACGTTATGCACTTTATCCCAGGTGAAAGGAGAGGTTTGCAGCAGCTGTGAGAGAAAGGGCCCTAATAGCCCTGTGTGCCTGTCCTGGTGAGATGTGATCCCTATGCTAGGTGTACCTGTGTGTGGTACTTCCGGAAACACTCTCCTAAGCATAGGGCAGGGTGGTCCGGACAGTCAGGACAGAAATAGCGGGTGTCACGCCTTATTCCACTCCTGCTACAGACACAACATTTTTTTCGGGGTGGCGGTTGGGTTGAGGTACCAGCAACGACACTGGGGAAATGTCGCTCGTGTAGATGGCTAACTACACTGGTGGATGGGGCCACGGAACCTCCTGGGTAAAAATTTGAGGAAGGATCGTGTTCTCCCAGCCTTACTGTAGAGAACAAAACTATTGTACAGCGCCAATTGAATTAAATATACAGACACCTTATACCAGCGTCTGGTTCTGCGGGAAACTAAATAGGGAGCCAACATCTGGTCATTGAAGTCCACCCCTCCTATGAGCAAATTATAGTCGTGGACTGAGAGGGGATTTTCAATGACACGGGTTGCCCTTTGAATTTGTATTGTCGTGTCTGCGTGTAAGGTACCTGTAAAAGGTAGTGTCCGAAGTGGAAGTAGTGTGCTTGAGATCCAGGCAAAGCGTCGTCAGGCAAATAGTTCACAATCAAAATCCGGAGAAGAGTCAGGCAGGCTAAGGTCATTCACGATCTGGCTGCAAGATACAAAATCAGCAGGCTGTAGAATAGTCGGGATATCAGGCAGGAGTTCAATACAAGGAAGATCACTGAAGTCAAAACACCCAGGGAAGAAATCCAAATAAACGGGCACTGAGTGATGTCTTCACTTCCTATTTAAAGGCTGTCCAGATTGAGAATTGTCCACAGCTGGCAGCAGGAGGAGCTAGAGAGTATGATGTAGTGTTGAACACAGTAAGGACATTCCCAAAGTCTAGATTTCTTCTGTAGCACAACAGGTAAGGCTATGGTTTAAGAGACCAGGAAGATCCCGGTTCGAATACAACCTGGGTCATGACAGGGCCCCCTCCCCAATGGACCCCTCCGGGGGCCTAGCGGGGCTTAGTGGGAAACGAGGTATGGAAGTATAAGAGAAGGGGCATGCAGATCTTTGGCTGGAACCCAGGAGCGGTCTGTGACAGGATACCCCTTCCAATGAACCAGATACCGAAGGCCACGGCCCTGTCTTCTGGAATCAAGAATCTTGGAGACTTCAAACTCATTTTGTCCATCAACAAGAACAGGAGGAGGTAGCTGTTGTGATCTGGAGTAGCGGTTGAAAATAGCTTTTTTGAGGAGTGAAACGTGGAACACGGGATGTATCCGGAGAGAAGAAGGTAATCTTAAGCGATAGGAAACTGGTCCAACTCGAGCAATGATCCTGTAAGGACCAATGAATCGAGGGCCCAATTTGGTAGAAGGTTGTTTCAGTCTCACATACTTGGTTGATAGCCAAACTCTGTCCCCCACCACATATGGAGGTATATGGCGTCTTCGTCTGTTGGAAAAAAGCCTGTACTTGCCTGCTGATTTCCGTAGTAATAAACGAATCTTCTTCCAATGTAGTAGAATATTTTTCACCCGCTGATCTGCTGCTGGTACACCAGAAGAAGGCTGAAGTAGGGGAAAAGTCTGAGGGTGATAGCCTAGGGCTGCGTAGAATGTTGTGGTATGAAGAGCACTGTGCCAACGGGAATTTAGGGCGAACTCAGCTAAAGGCAAATACTCAGACCAGTTGGAGTGTAAGGCATTGACATAATGTCGAAGGTAGGTTTCTAGGGTCTGGTTCATGCGTTCGGTTTGACCATCAGTTTGAGGGTGATGTGAGGTAGAGAGTGAGAGCGTTACTCCCAGTTTCTTGCAGAACGCTCTCCAGAATCGGGAAACAAACTGGGATCCGCGGTCTGAGATGACATTGGTAGGTATGCCATGATGTCTTACAATATGGGAAAGGAAAAGAGTGGACAGTGCTTTCGCTGTAGGTAATCCCGGAATCGGCACAAAATGAGACATTTTGGAAAAGCGATCCACTGTGACCCATATAGCAGTCATGCCCTCGGACTTGGGTAAGTCTACAATGAAGTCCAAGCTCAAATGGGTCCAAGGCTGGCGAGGTGCCGGAAGTGGATGTAACAGTCCAGCAGGTAATGTGCGGGGTACTTTATTAGCAGCACAAGTTGGGCAGGCAGCCACATAGTCAGTAACATCCTTTTTCATACGAGGCCACCAGACATGACGCTGCAAGGTCTTAAGAGTGATGGTGACACCAGGATGACCGGATAACACGCCATTATGTGCCCAGAGGAGTATAGGTTTTCTGAGACTAGGGGCTACGTACAGGCGACCTGGTGGTATCTTCAAGCCCTGGGGAACACGATTCTGGGTTTCTTGTAGCTGTTGGGAAAGGGCCGTAGAGATCTGTGCGACAATTTTGTGAGGTGGGATTATATACTGCTCGGCTGGTTGATCTTCTTCAGAGGAAGCGAACTGTCTGGAAAGAGCATCGGCTTTTTTGTTTCTATGCCCTGGAACGTAAGAAAGGACAAAATTAAAACGGGAGAAAAACAGAGCCCATCGAGCCTGACGTGAGTTCAGACGTCTAGCAGTCTGAAGATACAGTAGGTTTTTATGGTCAGTGAGGATAGTAAAAGGTTTGGAAGCCCCTTCCAGAAGATGTCGCCATTCAGACAATGCCAATTTGATGGCCAGTAGTTCTCGATTCCCAACATCATAAGTCATCTCTGCCGGAGAAAACTTTCTAGAGAAAAAAGCTACTGGATGGATTCTACCAGACTTTGGCTGTCTCTAGGAGAGTACGGCACCTGCTCCAACCTCAGAGGCATCAACCTCAACAATGTACTGGAGGTCAGGATTTGGATGCTGAAGAATTGGAGCTTTACTGAACATGTCCTTTAATCGTTGGAAAGCTGATTTTGCTTCTGAAGACCACGCCTTGCAATTTGTACCCTTCTTAGTCATGGCAGTAAGGGGTGCCGCAATGGAGGCAAAACTCTTAATGAAGCGTCTGTAGTAATTTGCAAATCCTAAAAAGCTTTGGAGTCCTCTTAAAGTGGTGCAAGACAGCGGAAAGTTTTTGAGGGTCCATTTGGAAACCGTCAGCACTTATGATGTACCCAAGGAAAGGAATACAGCTTTGATGGAAACTGCATTTCTCGATCTTTGCATAAAGATGGTTTTCTCTAAGCCGTTGTAATACCTGTTTCACATGCGAGATGTGCTCTGGAAGAGTCTTGGAAAAGATTAAAATGTCGTCCAAGTAGATGATCACAAAACGGTTGCTGAAATCATGAAAAATTTCATTCATGAAACGTTGAAAGACAGCAGGTGCGTTACACAAGCCAAATGGCATGACCAAATATTCAAAGTGTCCATTACGAGTGTTGAATGCTGTCTTCCACTCGTCCCCCTCATTAATTCGAATCAGGTTATAAGCCCCTCGTAGGTCTAGCTTGGAGAATATAACAGCCCCCTTAAGTAGATCAAATAGTTCAAGAATGAGTGGCAAAGGGTAGGAGTCCTTTACGGTGATTTGATTTAACCCCCGATAGTCTATGCATGGTCGAAGGCCCCCATCTTTCTTTTCAATAAGAGACAAGACAACTTCCTCTTTGTGGAGGAGGCCTACCTGCAGGGTGATTGTCGTAGTCTCGAATTTCACAATACCATCTCCCAAGGGCTGTCCATTCAGGGTGGTAATGTTCAGGGGTCTAGACTTAGGAACAAACGGGATGTTGTTCTTTCTTGCAAAAGTGTAGTCCAAGAATATACCCGCAGCTCCGGAATCCACAAAAGCCTCACAGAAAACAAGCTTAGAAGATAAATGGATAGTAGCCGGAACAGTAATCTTGGTCTTGGAGGATCTACCTGTAAGGTCTAAGCCAGCTCCTCCAACACTGGTTAGACCCTGCCTTTTACTGGACGGGAGGGTCAGACAGATACTAAATGTCCTTTAAGTCCGCAGTACAGGCATAGGCCCAATGAACGTCTCCTTTGTTTCTCTGACTCAGTTATGTGGAGACGGCTCACCTCCATGGGTTCCACAGGTGTCTGGGGTTCAACAGAGGTTTCAGGTTCTGGCTGAGGTGGTGCTTGGAAGTTAGGGGCCAAACGGTAAACTGGCCTAGGAAACTTGCGGGTTCTAAGTCTCTCTTGGCACCTTTCATGGTACCGGACATCCAGACGAACACACAGCTCTATGAATTTCTCAAGGTCTTCTGGGAGATCTTTATAGACTAATTCGTCCTTGATGCGATCCGTAAGACCTTTTCGGAAGGCTGCACGTAATGCCCTTGAGTCCCAATTTGTTTCAGCAGCAAGGGTACGGAACTCAATAGCATACTGTGCCACAGATCTGGTGTCTTGTTGTATGTCCAAGAGGGAGTACTCAGCTGCAGAAACTCTACCTGGCTTGTCAAATACAATCTGGAGAGAGGCCAGAAATTTTTCAGCATCTTGGAGTACAGGATCGTTGCGTTCCAAATAAGGAGAGACCCAGGCCAGGGCCTTCCCCTTTAACAAGGAAATTACAAAAGTCACTTTGGCAGACGAAGTGCTAAAAGTCGCAGGGTTGTTGCGGAAATGCAAACGGCAAACATTTAAAAAGCCTCTGCAGTCCTCAGTATCACCACCAAACTTGTCAGGCAAGGGAAGTTTTGGTGGTACAGAAGAGGCGGGTTGGACCGTAGCAGGAGTAGGATCCGGAGTCTGAACCGTTGCAGAGGAACCAGGCAAACAAGATTTGAGCATGGTGCAAAGTTCATCTAACTTGGCGTCCAGGGAAGAAAGATGCTGTTCATGAGCTCCGATCAATTGTCCCTGACGTGTAATCGCCTTAACAATCTCAGCAGGGTCCACTGCCATTGTGGCCCGTTTATTATGTAAGGTACCTGTAAAAGGTAGTGTCCGAAGTGGAAGTAGTGTGCTTGAGATCCAGGCAAAGCGTCGTCAGGCAAATAGTTCACAATCAAAATCCGGAGAAGAGTCAGGCAGGCTAAGGTCATTCACGATCTGGCGGCAAGGTACAAAATCAGCAGGCTGTAGAATAGTCGGGATATCAGGCAGGAGTTCAATACAAGGAAGATCACTGAAGTCAAAACACCCAGGGAAGAAATCCAAATAAACGGGCACTGAGTGATGTCCTCACTTCCTATTTAAAGGCTGTCCAGATTGAGAATTGTCCACAGCTGGCAGCAGGTGGAGCTAGAGAGTATGATGTAGTGTTGAACACAGTAAGGACATTCCCAAAGTCTAGATTTCTTCTGTAGCACAACAGGTAAGGCTATGGTTTAAGAGACCAGGAAGATCCCGGTTCGAATACAACCCGGGTCATGACACTGCGTGAATGGAGGAGAGCATGTAAACGTCACGCTTGTCTCTCCTTTTCACCGCGAGCAGTTCTTCGTTACACAAGGCAGCCCTCTGCCCCCTTGCAAGATGGGTGGTTACAAGCCGTTGGGGGAAGCCCACGCGACTAGTTCGCGCGGTGCCACAGGCACAAATGCCTAAAGAGGGCCACACTTGTGTAAAAATTGTCCACATAAAGATGGTACCCCTTGCCGAATAAGGGTGACACCAAGTCCCAGACTGTCTTCCCACTGCTCCCCAGGTAGTCAGGGCAACCGACCGGCTCCAGGGTCTGATCTTTTCCCTCATAGATCCGAAATTTGTGGGTATAGCCTGTGGCCCTTTCACAGAGCTTATACAATTTGACCCCATACCGGGCACGCTTGCTTGGGATGTATTGTTTGAAGCCAAGGCACCCGGTAAAATGTATTAGGGACTCGTCTACGCAGATGTTTTGCTCAGGGGTATACAAATCTGCAAATTTCTGGTTGAAATGGTCTATGAGGGGCTGAATTTTGTGGAGCCGGTCAAAAGCTGGGTGGCCTCTGGGACGGGAGGTGGTGTTGTCGCTAAAGTGCAGGAAACGCAGGATGGCCTCAAATCGTGTCCTGGACATAGCAGCAGAGAACATGGGCATGTGATGAATCGGGTTCGTGGACCAATATGACCGCAATTCATGCTTTTTGGTTAGACCCATGTTGAGGAGAAGGCCCAGAAAAATTTTAAGTTCGGAAACTTGGACTGGTTTCCACCGGAAAGGCTGGGCATAAAAGCTTCCCGGGTTTGCGGTTATAAATTGTGTGGCATACTGGTTGGTCTCTGCCACGACTAAGTCCAAGAGCTCCGCAGTCAAGAACAGCTCAAAAAATCCCAGGGCCGTACTGATCTGAGCCGTCTCAACCCGAACTCCAGACTGGGCGGTGAAAGGGGGAACTACTGGTGCGGCTGAAGTTGGTGACTGCCAATCAGGGTTTGCCAGCACCTCAGGGATTCTAGGGGCTCTACGGGCCTGTCTGTGCGGTGGCTGCGACGGGGTAACTAGTGCACGTGCCACCGTACCAGCTTCAACTGCCCTTCTGGTGCTCGCTACTTCACCATGTTGTACGGCAGTGCTGGTACTAGGTCCAGGAAGGGCTGCGCTGCTGGTGTATGCCTCACCACGTGATCCGGCAGCGACAGCCCCACTCTGCTGCTCTTGAAGCGGATCCTGCATAACCTGTGGTCTAGCGACACGGGGCCGGGTACGCCTGGTGCTGCCAGGGACCTCAACCTCCTCGTCCGAACTTTGGGTCAGAGAGCCACTGCTTTCTACAGGTTCATATTCTGACCCGCTAGATTCGTCAGATGAGGGTTCCCATTCCTCATCCGACTGGGTCAGAATCCTGTAGGCCTCTTCAGAAGAATACCCCCTGTTTGACATTTTGGACTACTAAATTTAGGGGTATTCCCTGAGACTACCCAAGAAAAAAAGCAAACCTGTCTTACAAAAGGGAGGCTAGCGAAGTACCGGAGGCCGCTGCGGTTGATAAAAAATATCAAAACTGATTTTTTTATCGCCGCAGTGCTTGTAAAGTGAATGTGCAGTGATCAAAAAAAAATAATTTTTTGTCACTGCGGTGGGGCGGGCGTGGGTGAACGCACGTGTGGGCGACCGATCAGGCCTGATCGGGCAAACACTGCGTTTTGGGTGGAGGGCGAGCTAAGGTGACACTAATACTATTATAGATCTGACCGTGATCAGTTTTGATCACTTACAGATACTATAAAAGTACAAATGCTGATTAGCGATACGCTAAACAGCGAATAAAAGTGACTGCGGTGCGGTGGGGTGGGCGCTAACTGACGCTAACTACCTAACCAAGGGGCCTAAACTATCCCTAAAACCTAACAGCCAATACTAGTGAAAAAAAAAGTGTCAGTTTACACTGATCACTTTTTGTCTTTCACTAAGTGATTGACAGGGGGCGATCAAGGGGTTAATTTGTATGATGGGGGTGATGGATGGTGATCAGGGGCTAAGGGCAGTGTTTGGTGTACTCACAGTGATGTCTGCTTCTCTGCTGGATCCAACCGACGAAAAGGACCAGCAGAGGAGCAGAGAAGCCATATAACACATCATATTTACTAATATGATCTGTTATCTGGCTTGTGATTCGATTTTTTAAAAATCAGCAACCTGCTAGCGACGATCATTGGCTGGCAGGTTGCTGATGCAATAGTCCTTTAACTTTTGCCGGCCCGCGATGCGCATGCGCGGGCCGGCTGTGACCGAAATCTCGCGTCTCGCGAGAGGACGCACCGGCGCGTCCAGGAGGAATTAAACAACCACCTCCAGGACGCGTCTGTGCGTACAGCGGTCCGGAGGTGGTTAAATGCAATACTGACAAAATGCAGAAATAAATGACTTTCACTTTAAATGCAATAGAGTCTGTGTATTACAAACTGTCCTTTGTCTTTTATTCCTGAACACGAAAATGTTCTGTGCTGACTTGCGATGTTCTGTGCTGACTTGCGATGCTCTGTGATGACTTGCGATGCTCTGTGCAGACTTGCAATTTTCTGTGCTGACTTACGATGTTTGTGATGACTTGCGATGCTCTGTGCAGACTTGCAATGTTCTGTGCTGACTTGCGATGCTCTGTGCAGACTTGCGATGCTCTGTGCAGACTTGCGATGCTCTGTGCAGACTTGCGATGCGCTGGCTTGAATACGCTGCTGCAGGCTTTGGGCGGTGATATATGCTGGCGCTCCGCTGCTCTAATGCGCTCTTTTCTGTGCAAGTTGAGAAGCGCTATAGCTTCGCCCTCTGAGGGTAATAGTTCGACTGTGGCAGTTACATTAGAAGAATTTTAATATCTCTGACTTTTAGTTTAATCAGACTGTCTATTACTCTGTAATTCCTCTATGGAAACAGTAGGTTTAAAGAGCACACCAAATGCTTAAAATAACTTCTTTATTAACTTCAACTTTTCTTCATATAACACTGCCGCCTCCGCAGCAGATAGTCCATGTACATAACACGTGTTGAAAAGGTATCACAAAATGGCGGTATGCATAAGATGGTGGTTCAACTGTTCAATCTTGTCATTCAACATAAAAAATGGTGGATATATTTCTCTTTTGAGTATTTGTACTCTCACTTTAAGTTATTTAAGCACTTTAAGATCTCTCTAAGAGGTATATTTGAGGTCTAACAGTTCTACTCGCTGAGATTGGTCGCAATTTGCAGTATGCAGTTAGCAGTAACTATTTGCAGATTGGTTGAATATGATCTGTTATGGTTGTATGCAATTTGGATTGCAGTATGGAATTTGAATTTTTATGCAATTTGTAGTTTGGTGGAACTGTAAGTAAACACACATACAGTCCTGATCAAAAGTTTAAGACCACTTGAAAAATGGCAAAAAATCATATTTAGCATGGCTGTATCTTAACAAGGTTCCAAGTAGAGCTTCAGCATGCAACAAGAAGAAATGGGAGTGAGACAAAACATTTTTTGAGCATTCAATTTAATGAAAACAACGAATAAACTGAAACAGGCTGTTTTTCAGCTGATCAAAAGTTTAGGACGACACCTCCAAAAAAAAACTAAACCCCCCCAAAACAGAAATCCAACTTCCAAACATGAACTCAGTAATGAGTAGCTCCGCCGTTATTGTTGATCACTTAAAAAATTTGTTTCAGCATGCTTGATGCAAGCGTTTCCATGAGGTGAGTGGGAACATTTCTCCAAGTGGTGAAGATGGCCGCACGAAGGCCATCTACTGTCTGGAACTGTTGTCCATTTTTGTAAACTTCCCTTGCCATCCATCCCCAAAGGTTCTCAATTGGATTTAGATCAGGGGAACACGCAGGATGGGCCAAAAGAGTGATGTTATTCTCCTGGAAGAAGTCCCTTGTCCTGCGGGCATTGTGTACTGTAGCGTTGTCCTGTTGAAAAACCCAGTCGTTACCACACAGACGAGGGCCCTCAGTCATGAGGAATGCTCTCTGCAACATCTGGACATAGCCAGCGGCCGTTTGACGCCCCTGCACTTCCTGAAGATCCATTGTTCCACTGAAGGAAAAAGCACCCCAGACCATTATGGCGCCCCCTCCACTGTGGAGCGTAGAAAACATCTCAGGTGGGATCTGCTTGTCATGCCAGTAACGTTGGAAACCATCAGGACCATCAAGGTTAAATTTTTTCTCATCAGAGAATAAAACTTTCTTCCACCTTTGAATGTCCCATGTTTGGTGCTCTCTTGCAAAGTCCAAACGAGCAGTTCTGTGGCGTTCAAGGAGGCGAGCTCTTTGAAGACGTTTTTTGTTTTTGAAGCCCTTCAGTCTCAGATGCCGTATGATTGTTATGGGGCTGCAGTCAGCACCACTAAGGGCCTTAATTTGGGTCGAGGATCGTCCAGTGTCTTGACGGACAGCCAATTGGATCCTCCGGCTCAGTGCTGATGAAATTTATTTTGGGTCTTCCACTTGACTTTTTTGTTCCATAACCCTCAGGATCATTTTAGATATTCCAAATGACTGCGTCCCACCTTAGCAGCGATGGCGCGCTGTGAGAGACCCTGCTTATGCAGTTCAACAACCCGACCACGTTCAAAAAGGGAGAGTTTTTTTGGATTTGCCATCACAACGTGTGACTACCTGACAGAAAATGACAATGAATCCACATCTTTGCACAGATTTGGCCTTTTAAAGGCATGTGGTCCTAAATTTTGGATCAGCTGAAAAACAGCCTGTTTCAGTTTAATCGTTATTTTCAAATAATTGAATGCTCAAAAAATGTTTTGTCTCACTCTCATTTCTTCTTGTTGCATGTTGAAGCTCTACTTGGAACCTTGTTAAGATCCAACAATGTAAAATATGATTTTTTGCCATTTTTCAAGTGGTCTTAAACTTTTGATCAGGACTGTATAACTGGTTAAGTATACAGTTCTAATCACTATATTAACAGTAGGAACATTATATAACTGTTTTAAATACCTATTTTGGCCTCTTTCTTCCATAAAACACAGCTCTTAGTGGAGTATGTGCCTGTTCAGCTCCTCTCTCTGGTGAATAAGGATTCCAGCAGCTCCTTCTAGGGGAATTTCCCACACAAGCTGTGTGTGAGGCTGGCTGTGATTAGTCAATACTCCTGCTTAGCAACAACAGTTTAACTTTATGCTTTCTGTTGTTTCTGCTGTGCCAAGTCCCTAGTTTAAACACTCCTCCAACCTTCTAGCCATCTTCTCCCCCAACACAGCTGCCCCTTCCCCATTGAGGTGCAGCCTATCCCTACAATAGAGCCTGTAGCCGAGAGATAAGTCAGCCCAGTTTTCCAGCAACCCAAACCCCTCCTTCCTACACCAGTTCTTGAGCCACTTGTTAACCTCCCTAATCTCGCTCGTGTTACAGGCAGTATTTTGGAAAATACTACCTTTGAAGTCCTTGCCCTAAGCTTTTAACCTAAATCCCTAAAATCATTTTTAAGGACGCTCCACCTACCTCTAACTTTGTCATTGGTTCCGATATGGACCATGACCACTGGATCTTCTCCAGCCCCTCCCAGTAATCTGTCAAACCGATCTGCAATGTGTCGAACTCAAGCGCGAGGAAGACAACACACCGTTCGACGATCCTGGTCTATGCGACAGATCGCCCTATCTGTACCCCTAATAATTGAATCTCCCACTACCAGCACCTGTCTGGCCTGCCCTGCTCTCCTGGTCCCCTGCTTACTGGAGCTAACATTCCCCTAACTGGCAGAAGAAGTGGCCGGCTGCAGCAGTGCTCTAAACCGACATCCCCCTCATCTGCCAACCTTGCAAACTTGTTGGGGTGTGTCAGATCAGGGCTAGCCTCCCTGGCACTCTACCCTCTACCCCGTTTTCTAACTGTTATCCAGCTAGCTACCTCACTTTCCTCAGCCTCCTCGCTACCACCCTCCCCCACATCTACCCCAAAGAGTGCTTGCTCAGTGAGCAGCAAACTCTTTTCCAAGTTGTTAACACCTCTCAGTGTTGAAACTCGTCCGGTTAGATACTCGATGTGCAATTCCAAACAGGCAATTTGCTCACATTTTAAACAAATATATGCACCCTCAAATGGCTGTTCCAGGACTGCATACATTAGACAAGATGTGCACTGGACGGCTCTGTCAATAACGGAACACATACTAAATGGGGATTACGCAAAAAAAAAGAAGAGAAAAATACAATATAATGCAGTGATAAGAAACTGATTTACTGCTGTCCCCCACTAAAGTCCCTGAATCTGAAGTCACTTAATCTAAAGTCACACACTTAATACAAACACACACGCGAATGCTCACAAACTCGCGTTATTTGCCTACTTGTATAAATGGAGCTCTCAAAACAGTCTGCTTTTTTTTCATCTGGACTAATTTTCAGATGAATGGAATACCATGTCCCATTAAGGCTGCGACATCAGCAAGGAGGTGGTGGAATCATATTTTGGGCCGGAATAATGGTGGGGGAGAAGCCGGTAGGCCCATTTAGGGTGTGAGAAAGTCCTCGGCAAAGTATATAGAGTTTCTGACTGACTTTCTTCCATGGTACAAAAATAAGAACCATGCCTTCCATAGCAAATTCATCTTTATGCTGACAATGCACCATCTCAGGCTGCAAGGCATTGGCTACTATGGGCATCAAAGGAGAGAAACTCATAGTGTGGCCACCATCCCCCCACAACCTCCACCCTATTGAGAACCTTTGGAGTATTCTCAAGCAAAAGATCTATGAGGGTTGGAGGCATGGGCATCACTAGGTTAAAACATTCGGGGCCTTGGCCCCAGATGTTTTGTCCCAGGCCCCGAATGTACTGCCTGCTAATAATAAAAAAAACGTAACTACTAACCAGGGACGCACTGCAGGAGCTGAAGGACCTGTGTGATGTCAGGTGATCTGTGCTAGAGGCAGAGCTTAGTGGTGGAGAAGGACCTTCGATGATGTCACCGTCATGTGATAAGTGCGGGAGGGGGCGGAGCTAAGCTGTGAAGAGGAGAACTAGTGGAGAAGACCCTGACCCTGATGGCTTCTGTGACTGAGGAGAGGTAAGTGAAGGGATGGATACAGTGTGAGAGCCAGAGGAATGCTGGGAGTTGTAATTCTGCTCTCTTACACCACCTCCCTGCTTGGTTGAGAGAATTATGTTATTTACAAGGGACTGTATGTTAGGGCTGAAGGGAGGGGTGGTATTTACATGTGAACTGTATATTGAAGGGGCTGAAAGGAGGGGTGTGATGTTATTTACATGGGACTGTATATTGAAGGGGCTGAAGGGAGGGGGTGATGTTATTTACATGGGACTGTATGTTGGAGGGGCTGAAGGGAAGGGAGGGATATTATTTACATGTGACTGTATGTTGGAGGGGCTGAAGGGCGGGGAGTGATGTTATTTACATGGGACTGTATCTTGGAGGAGAGTGATGTTATTTAGGTCATGTGACAGCAGTTTAAGTAGCGTCCATATATAACCAATTATAACCAATTGCAGTCTATGTGGCTGTTCATACGGCAGTTTTTTTTTTTTTTTTTTTTAAAGGTCTAGTAAATACCGGCCAACAAAAAATAGGACATGTCCTATTTTTGGCCATGAAATCAATGGGGACATTTTTAACAGAGCCGTCTAGACAGGAGCGTGCCCGTTTAACAGCTGATAAAAACAGGTACAGTGCGGATAAATTATATTTCAGGAGTTAAAATAATTTTATAAGTACTTACCTCCTCCAAAGCACAAGGACACAGACTGATCATTGGATGCAGATGGACCTGTGCTCCCAGCGTGATGACATCACACGATCACATCAGGTCCTGATGCATTCAGTGAGGAGCGAGTGTCCTCGCGTGTGAAAGTAGATGAGGTTTGTTTTTTTTTGCATTAAAAAAAAATGCCGTGGGCTATATTATTAATGCTGGCAGCCACTATGAGAGACATTATTAATGCTGGGGGCCAATATTTGGGCATTATTTACAATTGGGGCCATTACTGGGGGTTGGGATAAGCCAATGAAATTCATCAATTTTTAAACAGCCAGATGGTGAGAAAATGGACGCACAAAGGGTTAGAAAATGGTTATGACAGTGCGTCTGCTTCTAAACGCCAATTTATTTTATTTTTTTACATTTGTGTTCATGTAGCCTTACATGGAACTGTATGATGGAGGCGGTTTGGGAGGAAGTGATGTTTCTTACATGGCACTGTGTGTTGGATGCGGCTGAAGGGAGGGAATGATGTTTTGTTCATGGGACTGCATGTTGGAGGAGCTGAAGACAGGGGATTGAAGTTATTTACATGGGACTGTATGTTGGAGGAGGCAGGAGAGATGGCGTGATATTATTTACATGGGACTGTATGTTGGAGGAGGCAGAAGAGATGGCGTGATGTTATTTACATGGGACTGTATGGTGGAGGGAGGGAAATAATGTTATTGGGTCTGTATGTTGGAATGGCTGGGGCATTATAATTTCTAATGGGCACTACAGGGAGGATTATAACTATAGGGGACACTGCAGGGGGGCATTATAAATACAGAGGACATTATTGGGGTCCTGATTGCTACAGGGGGCTCTATAGGAGTGTTTATACATTGGGGCTGTAGAGAGATTTATTACCACTGGGGGAACAATAGGGGGGCCTTATTTCTACTGCGGGGCTGTGTGAGGACATAATTAATACTGGAGGGCTCTTCTACTAATGGAGGCACTCTTGGGGAGCATTATCACGATTAGGGGCACTGTAGGGGGCAGTTTTACTAATGGGGGCATTCTAGAAGGGAATTACTATTGGTGGGACTTGGAGGAGCACTATTATGACAGAGAAGTTCAGTAGAGACGCCACTTGGGAGGCTCTGGATGTGCTGCTGTATACTTCTGTATGTTTGATAGTGTCTATACAGCAAGTAAAGCAAGTAAAATGTCTTTAGTGCTTGTGCCCGCACACTGGCCACTTAACTCTACTGCTTCTGCAATCAAGCTTTGCTATTTCAGTCTCCAGTACTCTGTTACATCAGTCCAGCTACTTTGGTTTCCAGTACTTTACTGCATCATCTCTGTTACACTGGCCTTCAGTAACTGTTCTGCATCAGCTCTGCTACAACAGTCTCCAGTACTCTGCTACATCAGCCTTCTGTTTTATTCTACTGTGTTAAACTTCCAGCTTTTCTGCATCGTATCTACAGCTCTGTTCTGGTTTGCCTGGTATACACTGGTTCTCCTGTTGCAACAGCACCCATGCTATCCGTGCTACTCAAGATCAGCTCTACTAAACAAAGTGGAGCCACCTCACCAGGTGAGAACCTAATACAGTCTAGCCAGTACCAAACCATTTGCTGATCTGAGGATCCATTTAGTCCTGATCTTACTTCTGGACAGGATCATATGAACTTTGGGCCCTTCTCATCATTTGGTAAGACTTGTCTATAAACATTTTTGTAAAATACATAAAAAAATCCCAACATAATGTTAAAAAAAATCCAGTCATGTCTAGTAAATGAGGCTGTTCTGCTCTATTACTTGGAGCCCTCACACCTGAATTATTCTCAGACATTCATTAGCCCGCGTCATTATTTTCCATAACTCCAGAGGAAATCACGTTGCGCTCAAATGTTGTGTCGAGAGGGAAATCAGAGCCAACCTGCGGGACGTTATCAGACAAGAAGGAAACGCATCTTAAGCCTGTGCTAATGAGGACATTAAACTAATTCAGTGCAGGATGAGTCTTCTGCAACCAAGGTTTATGGCATGCAATTCACTAAACTCTAAGCAATTAGCTGCAGATTGTCACTTAAGAGAATGTCATGCGGGAAAAGAAATGGGGACGTTTTCTTATCTTTCTAGTTTGGTTCAGTTTTTGTGACAGTTACAGGAATTGTGTAATTTAGCAGACTGGTGCCTGACGGGTACCCATATATGTGCCTACAGACTGGAGTTGCCCAGGTAGAACTTGGTGTGAGTCTGGGTGTCATTCGTGGAATTTCAATATTCTTTTTAAAGTACAAAATGGATCCCAAAGAAGGACGGTAACGCATCAACTAGATCTCATCGAAAAAGATTGAGCCTCCATGTAGAAAACTGTTGCTGGTGAGAGGAAAGCTAAAGTTTCTCAGTATTTAATTTTTTTTGCTCCAGTTTTCACTTTGCAGTGTGTAACAGGAATGTAAGACCTATTAGTGCCTCACTCTCAGACAACCCCATCCGTGGCTCAACCTTAAATGCTCTGTCAACTCCTGAATCTCAGATGTCTCCATCAGTGGTTCGAACTAAAATATCTTCATACATTGCCTCAGCCTCAGAAGGCTCCATACAGTGCCTTAGCATTACATGATATCCCCCAGTGCATCAGATGCCTCCACAAGGTGCCTCAGATGTCCCATACAGTCTTTCAGCCTTAAATCCCCCTATCAGCACCTCAGCCCCACATGACCGCATCAGTGCCTCAGAGGCATCCCTACAGTGTCTTGGCCTCAAATTCCTTAGCAGTTCCTCCACTTTAGATCCCTCTCTGCAGTGCCCCAGATCCCCTCATGAAGTTCTTCAGATGCACCTTTAAAGTTCCTCAGATGTGCCCATAAAGTCTCAGCCACAGATACCCCATGAGTCCCGCAGTCTTAAATCCCCATCAGTTCCTTAGCCTCAGATGCCCCATACGGTGCCTCAGCCTCCAATACTCCATCAGTGCCTTAACTGCAGATGTCTACATACCGTAGAGTCCTTCAGATGCTTCATAAGTAGAGTTGAGCGGACACCTGGATGTTCGGGTACGGCAGGTTCAGCCGAACTTGAAAAAAAAATTCGGGTTCGGGGCCCAAACTTGACCCCGAACCCCATTAAAGTCAATGGGGACCCGAACCTTTGAGCACTAAAATGGCTGTAAAAATGTCATGGAAAGAGCTAGAGGGCTGCAAAAGGCAGCAAAATGTGCTTAAGAGCATGGAAAATGTTGCCCTGCGATCCTTGGCGGCGGAAGGACGTGCGCCAAAGAGCTCTCCGCCTGGGGCCCAGCCGCCACTACATTTACCCAGTGTGCAGTTAGGGAGATATAGCGTCCCTGGCCGTGCTTACTGGTCCACGTATCTGTGGTTAGGTGGACCTTGCCACAGATGGCGTTGCGCAGTGCACACTTAATTTTATCCGATACTTGGTTGTGCAGGGAAGGCACGGCTCTCCTGGAGAAGTAGTGACGGCTGGGAACGACGTATTGTGGGACAGCAAGCGACATGAGCTGTTTGAAGCTGTCCGTCTCCACCAGCCTGAATGATAGCATTTCAAAGGCCAGTAGTTTAGAAATGCTGGCATTCAGGGCCAGGGATCGAGGGTGGCTAGGTGGGAACTTACGCTTTCTCTCAAAGGTTTGTGAGATGGAGAGCTGAACTCTTCCGTGTGACATGGTGTAGATGCTTGGTGACGGAGGTGGTGGTGTTGGTAGTACATCCTCTGTTTGCTGGGCGGCAGGTGCCAGCGTTACTCCAGAGGCGGAGGAAGAGGCCGAGGCAGCAGTAGAAGAGGGAGCAGGAGGGGCCCTTTCTTGGTTTTGAAGGTGCTTACTCCACTGCAACTCTGGAGGTGTACAATTCAATGTAACTCAAGATCTCTTAGTACAAGATAAGCAAAGCTAAAGCTCTACCAATATATACATTGCAGAATTGTGAAGGCTGCTCTGGAGGTATGCAATTCAATGTAACTCAAGATATCTTAGTATAAGATAAGCAATGGTAAAGCTCTACCAATATACACTGCTCAAAAAAATAAAGGGAACACTTAAACAACACAATGTAACTCCAAGTCAATCACACTTCTGTGAAATCAAACTGTCCACTTAGGAAGCAACACTGAGTGACAATCAAATTCACATGCTGTTGTGCAAATGGGATAGACAACAGGTGGAAATTATAGGCAATTAGCAAGACACCCCCAATAAAGGAGTGGTTCTGCAGGTGGTGACCTGACCACTTCTGAGTTCCTATGCTTCCTGGCTGATGTTTTGGTCACTTTTGAATGCTGCCGATGCTTTCACTCTAGTGGTAGCATGAGACGGAGTCTACAACCCACACAAGTGGCTCAGGTAGTGCAGCTTATCCAGGATGGCACATCAATGCGAGCTGTGGCAAGAAGGTTTGCTGTGTCTGTCAGCGTAGTGTCCAGAGCATGGAGGCGCTACCAGGAGACAGGCCAGAACATCAGGAGACGTGGAGGAGGCTGTAGGAGGGCAACAACCCAGCAGCAGGACCGCTACCTCCGCCTTTGTGCAAGGAGGAACAGGAGGAGCACTGCCAGAGCCCTGTAAAATGACCTCCAGCAGGCCACAAATGTGCATGTGTCTGCTCAAACGGTCAGAAACAGACTCCATGAGGGTGATATGAGGGCCCGACGTCCACAGGTGGGGGTTGTGCTTACAGCCCAACACCGTGCAGGACGTTTAGCATTTGCCAGAAAACTCCAAGATTGGCAAATTCGCCACTAGCGCCCTGTGCTCTTCACAGATGAAAGCAGGTTCACACTGAGCACATGTGACAGACGTGACAGAGTCTGGAGGCGCCGTGGAGAACGTTCTGCTGCCTGCAACATCCTCCAGCATGACCGGTTTGGCATTGGGTCAGTAATGGTGTGGGGTGGCATTTCTTTGGAGGGCCGCACAGCCCTCCATGTGCTCGCCAGAGGTAGCCTGACTGCCATTAGGTACCGAGATGAGATCCTCAGACCCCTTGTGAGACCATATGCTGGTGCGGTTGGCCCTGGGTTCCTCCTAATGCAAGACAATGCTAGACCTCATGTGGCTGGAGTGTGTCAGCAGTTCCTGCAAGACGAAGGCATTGATGCTATGGACTGGCCCGCCCGTTCCCCAGACCTGAATCCAATTGAGCACATCTGGGACATCACGTCTCGCTCTATCCACCAACGTCACGTTGCACCACAGACTGTCCAGGAGTTGGCAGATGCTTTAGTCCAGGTCTGGGAGGAGATCCCTCAGGAGACCGTCCGCCACCTCATCAGGAGCATGCACAGGCGTTGTAGGGAGGTCATACAGGCATGTGGAGGCCATACACACTACTGAGCCTCATTTTGACTTGTTTTAAGGACATTACATCAAAGTTGGATCAGCCTGTAGTGTGTTTTTCCACTTTAATTTTGAGGGTGACTCCAAATCCAGACCTCCATGGGTTAAAAAATTTGATTTCCATTTTTTTTTTTTGTGTGATTTTGTTGTCAGCACATTCAACTATGTAAAGAACAAAGTATTTCAGAAGAATATTTAATAAATTCAGATCTAGGATGTGTTATTTTTGTGTTCCCTTTATTTTTTTGAGCAGTGTATAAACTGCAGAATTGTAAAGGCTGCTCTGGAGGTGTACAATATAATGCACCTCAAGATTTATTAGTATAAGCTAAGCAATGCTAAAGCTCTATCAATATATAAACTGCTGAATTGTGAAGGCAGCTCTGGAGGTGAACAGTAAAATGTACCTTAAGATCACTCAGTGCGCGGTAATTGCAGATCTCCTCCACACTATACTGTATGTAAATGTGAGCTCCTCAAGTGTCGCTATTACACATGCAGACACCTCTTCAGTATATTTACATACTCTTCTTCAGGATCCTTGTCTGCATTTATTATACAATGTAACGTTTAAGTATTACAAGGGCTCTTTGCCGTTTCCTTATACATTGATTGAGGCTGGATTGATTCCCCGCGCACAAGAAACATTTGCCCGAGATGGATTGAAAGCTTAATATAAATGAGAACAAATATACGATATTGGTCCAGACATGTTTGAATGTGACGTGATATTAAACAGAGGGTCAGCCGTTTCTGACTCACAGAGTCTGGTCGATTAAAATTGAATTCACCGTCTACTGAAAAGTACAAAATAAAATATGTTATTATTCAGCCCTGCGCCGCAATCATCTCCTCCTCTGCTGAAGCTTCCCCGGGACCATGTTAATTAATTGATGCCTAACAACATATGTCACAAATATTTAACATTCTGATTAGCTGGGAGAAATGAAATGAAATTAAATGTAACATAATATCTGCGGCTCAGACAATATTGTCTTTATCCACAGATACATATATAATGCAATTCTTCTTTATTAAACTAATATTAGACTTTCAGATTGTGTACACACAATAGGACACCATTCAGCAAAGAGCTCATTTCAGAAGGTGCTCAGTATGGTTAGAAAATAAGCGCACCTTCCCATGCAAAGATCAAGTCTTTTTAAGATATTGTGGGGCATTGTACTGTAATACTGTATGATCCCATGGTCAGTATGCATCCTGGTGGACACCATTGATACGGCTGAATAGGTTGCAACTGTTTATTACTAGTTGTTTCAGCCATGTAAGATAGTGTTGAGCAAATCAAAGTGCACTAAGTGGACTTCGATCTGAATTTCAGGATAAATTAGATTCACCGCGAAGCAGAATTTCCTCGTGCTTCGTGGTAACGAATCAATTTAACCTTAAATAGTGTATAAAACAAAAAAAAATTATCGTACTTACTTTATCAATTTGCTTCCCACGGGCCGTCCGCCGCCGCCATCTTGCTTGAAGATCCTGGCAGAAATCCCGTCACCGGTGATGTATTCACCACGAGGCGCGCAAGTTTTCATGCCAGATCTTCAATCAAGATGAGCAAATGTATGAGGTAAGTATTATTTTTTCAAATTTGACACTCAGATGCTGCGATCATGTATGAACGTTGCATCTGAGGAGTACAATGACGGGGAGAGGGGTGCAATCGCCGCTCCTTGTCATTGCACCCACTACTTCCAAAGAAATACACTTCGTGACAGTAATTTGTCACAAAGCGAATTTTTTTGTAGAACAGGGTGAAGCAGTCGAATCGAACTTTTCAACAATTCGCTTATCACTAATGTTAGACCTCATCAGTGTGAGGATTGGAACACTATGGGGTAGGGTTACAGGTTTGGTGTGATGGGATGAACATAAAACAGCCTAAAAAAGGTATTCGCTGGATGACGGTGAAGTATATGGTATGAGTTTAATTAGCAAGTTGCTTCAGCCTTGATAGACCTCATCAGTGCAGGAGATTGTGCATTGTATTATATTGAGTAGGGGTACAGTTTGGTGTGATGGGATGGAAATAAAAATGCAACAAAAAGCAGCTACTAGAGGACTGTAAAATAGGTTAACAATTTAATTAGCGATTTTTTTCAGCCCCGATAGATCTCATCAGTGCAAGGAATAGAATATTTAATGATATGGAGTAGGGAGTGGGGAACAATGAACCTGCATGTTTTTTGGGAGATGGGATAAATCAAAGCCAATAAGTGACAAAGGTACACGCTTCAATTATATAAGAATTTACTGCGTAAAGAAACACTAAACTAAACAAAAAGTCTTTATTGGTATACAGAAACCTCCCACGTGTTCGGGTAAATGAGGCAAAATACAGAAGACGTGGTCTATAGTAAGTATCCACTCTATTTACAGGCTGACTATAATTAGTGCATGTATAAAGCTGCAGCCTGCTCTCCCGGTAATCATTGGAGGCCATTTGGCACCAGGAGAGGTAAGGCATAGAGTGGACTAAGCATGCATGTGGAGCCTGCATCCCCTGAATTTAATGGATGCCGGTCTGGCACTAAAAGAGGTGATATTTAGCACAAGTTCCTGTCGTATAGAGATCACCTTGCCGGGGCGACCAGGCACAAACGATTGTGTACAAAATGTATTTGCCGTGAATCTCACATTTACAGTATATAATGTTCTGTAGTGAGTATGACGCTATTTTATATATTTTTTGATTTGTGTTTGCAGAGTGCTGTTCCATTGTGTTTGTTTTTGCTCTTGCGTTTTCAGCCATGTTGACCGGCACCTTCACATAGGGATGTTCGGACTAAACCCCTTTTTTTTTCATTACCAGTTATAGCCTTTTTTTTCTGCACTCAATGAACCCCACCATCATCATAAGTTGGTGGTCGGTATGCACTAATATATGCTTATGGGAATAAAAAGGCAAAAACACAAGTATACGCCACTCGCAAAGACTGTGTCTAGGATATGACTGCATATATACACATGAACTACATTAATTGGGTCCAGCCACTGGATACCCGTGGTCCAAACGTCACATGGACCGGCCAGTCACTACATGTGAATAGTGTTGCAGTCAACCCCAACTCAGATGCAAGATGAAAGGCCAATATCCCACTCAGTTGCCGTCAGGTATATGTCACAGTATAGTTAAATGACAGACCCAGAGGTATTGCACGGACACGTCAATGCACTTAACGCTCTACAGTTCAACATACAGTGTCCTGACAAAAGTACCAGGACCAGCTGCCGTGCTCTATGCTGAGCTAGCTGCTTGCACTATATACACACTCTCTAGGTTCACATGCTCAAGGCATTTCTCCATATCATGTATGGGTCATCAGGAGTTAAACCGGACCAGAGCACAGACCAACTAAGGAGCATAGTGACGTTCGCCACATGGGTGATATGTGGCAGCATCTCGGGTGCTAGTGTGGCCACGGAGATGGGATAAAAAATAAAAATGTAACAAAAAAGTATCCAATGAATGTGAAGTGCATGTTTTAATTCAATCTGCAACCTGTTTCAGCCCTGTTCGACCTCATCAGTTCAGGGAATAGAGCATTTATTTATATGGGAAAGGGGTACATTTTTGGATTGATGGGATGAAAATTAAAATGCAATAAAAGGTATCCACTGGGTGAATGTGAAGTACACAAGTTATGAAATTTTGTCAGCAATTTTTTTCAGCCCTGTTAGACCTCATCAGTGCAAGGAATAAAACATTTAGTTATATGGGGTAAAGGTATGAATTTGGTTTGATGAGATCAATATGAAAATGCATACAATCATGGAAAATAATGCACTAAAACAATAGATGCAAACACAATACATGGACTAAGCCCTTACTCTAATAATACAATCTAAGACTCTTAGCCAATATATTTTAATCAAAACACATCTGTGCCCACCTACCTGCGCCACAGTGGTTTTGGTCAGGCTGGTCCTACTCTAAACCTACCTATGCCATATGGGCATCTACATTCAGGAGAGCAGACCCCACACATATAGTGTGCTGCTCTTAGTTACATCTGTGTGCACCAAGCAACCGATGAGAGGAGGAGTACGCACAGCTATATATGCCACCTAATCAAGGTCACCTATTAGATAGGTGGGGCAAAAGTGCACAAGAATGCTACTCCCCAGATAATAGAAGCGCATTCACACCTGAAGGTGCATTCATGTGCACTTTTGCCCCACCTATCTCATAGGTGACCTTGATTAGGTGATACATATAGTTGTGCGGCAGGGTCTGCTCTCTTGAATGTAGATGCCCATACGGCATAGGTAGGTTTAGAGTAGGACCTGCCTGACTGAGATCACCTTGGCGCTGGTAGGCGGGCACAGATGTGTTTTGATCAAAATATATTGGCTAAGAGTCTCAGATTGTATTATTAGAGTGAGGGCTTAGTCCATGTATTGTGTTTGCATCTATTGTTTTAGTGCATTATTTTCTGTGACTTTTATAAATGCAGCCATGCACATATTTACTGTCATATCGTGCAGGATGTTTTGTATCTTTTTTCCATGATTTTTTTAAATATAAAAATGCAACAAAAAAGTATCCACTGGATGACAGTGAAATACACGTTATTAATTTTATTAGCAATTTGTGTAAGCCATATTAGATCTCATCAATGCAAGGTACAGAACATTTAATTATGTGGAGTCGGAAGTGGGCAACAACGAACCGGCATGTTTTTTGGGAGATCGCAACCTGCCTGAGGAAAGCTTTTGTTTGGCCCCAAAACACATTGCCCGGACAACTGTAAATAAAGTGATTGCTGCTAAACCAGTGAATCCTTACCTTCTTACCTCGGCTGCACCGATGTCCCATTCCTGTTCTCTTCTTCTTCAAATCACAACAGACTAATTTTAAGGTGCCGAGGATAAGCCATCGAACTCATTCTTGTTACCTGTGTGGCCAACTATGCAACCTATTAGATTGTAAGCTCTTGCAGACAGAGTCCTCTCTCCCTCTGTACTAGTCTGTTAATAGTTTCATGCTTATTGTATTTGTATTGTCTCTATTATGTATGTGTAACCCCCTCTTGATGTATAGCTCCATGGAATTAAAGGGGTTATCCGAGTTTTATCTATATATGTTATGGTGGCTTATAAGATTATTAAAAATACATTTGTAATTTACTCACATTATTTATTCTGCAGGCTTTCTGAACTACCGATGTGGGTCACGTGACCTCTGGCGTCATCCACCAGACTCCGGTGGTGACGTCTCGTGTACAGGCTTCCCCCTGCCTTAGGGAGTGGCCCGGCTCTGTACACGAAATGTCAGACCCTTGTGTCTCCGCCCCCCCCTCTCCTCTGGCTGCCGCGGTTCGTGTGAGGTATCGCACATGCAGTGATCCTTACCAGTGCCGGCAGCGGTGCAGAAAGATTCAACAGTGTGCCCGCCCCCTCCCTGTGATCCTATCTAAGCTATATGACAGATATATGTATCTAAGCTATATGACAGCTATATGTATCTAAGCTATATGACAACTATATGTATCTAAGCTATATGAGAGCTATATGTATCTAAGCTATATGACAGCTATATGTATCTAAGCTATATGACAACTATATGTATCTAAGCTATATGACAGCTATATGTATCTAAGCTATATGACAACTATATGTATCTAAGCTATATGACAGCTGTATGTATCTAAGCTATATGACAGCTATATGTATCTAAGCTATATGACAACTAAATGTATCTAAGCTATATGACAGCTATATGTATCTAAGCTATATGACAACTATATGTATCTAAGCTATATGACAGCTATATGTATCTAAGCTATATGGCAACTATATGTATCTAAGCTATATGACAACTATATGTATCTAAGCTATATGACAACTATATGTATCTAAGCTATATGACAGCTATATGTATCTAAGCTATATGACAACTATATGTATCTAAGCTATATGACAGCTGTATGTATCTAAGCTATATGGCAACTATATGTATCTAAGCTATATGACAGCTATATGTATTTAAGCTATATGACAGCTATATGTATCTAAGCTATATGATAGATATATGTATCTAAGCCATATGACAGCTATATGTATCTAAGCTATATGACAGCTATATGTATCTAAGCTATATGACAGCTATATGTATCTAAGCTATATGGCAGCTATATGTATCTAAGCTATATGACAGCTATATGTATCTAAGCTATATGACAGTTATATGTATCTAAGCTATATGACAGCTATATGTATCTAAGCTATATGACAGCTATATGTATCTAAGCTATATGACAGCTATATGTATCTAAGCTATATGACAACTATATGTATCTAAGCTATATGACAGCTGTATGTATCTAAGCTATATGACAACTATATGTATCTAAGCTATATGAGAGCTATATGTATCTAAGCTATATGACAGCTATATGTATCTAAGCTATATGACAGTTATATGTATCTAAGCTATATGACAGCTATATGTATCTAAGCTATATGACAGCTATATGTATCTAAGCTATATGACAGCTATATGTATCTAAGCTATATGACAACTATATGTATCTAAGCTATATGACAGCTGTATGTATCTAAGCTATATGACAACTATATGTATCTAAGCTATATGAGAGCTATATGTATCTAAGCTATATGACAGCTATATGTATCTAAGCTATATGACAACTAAATGTATCTAAGCTATATGACAGCTATATGTATCTAAGCTATATGACAACTATATGTATCTAAGCTATATGACAGCTATATGTATCTAAGCTATATGACAGCTATATGTATCTAAGCTATATGACAACTATATGTATCTAAGCTATATGACAGCTATATGTATCTAAGCTATATGACAACTATATGTATCTAAGCTATATGACAGCTGTATGTATCTAAGCTATATGGCAACTATATGTATCTAAGCTATATGACAGCTATATGTATTTAAGCTATATGACAGCTATATGTATCTAAGCTATATGATAGATATATGTATCTAAGCCATATGACAGCTATATGTATCTAAGCTATATGACAGCTATATGTATCTAAGCTATATGACAGCTATATGTATCTAAGCTATATGACAGCTATATGTATCTAAGCTATATGACAGTTATATGTATCTAAGCTATATGACAGTTATATGTATCTAAGCTATATGACAGCTATATGTATCTAAGCTATATGACAGCTATATGTATCTAAGCTATATGAAAGCTATATGTATCTAAGCTATATGACAACTATATGTATCTAAGCTATATGACAGCTATATGTATCTAAGCTATATGAAAGCTATATGTATCTAAGCTATATGACAGCTATATGTATCTAAGCTATATGACAACTATATGTATCTAAGCTATATGGCAGCTATATGTATCTAAGCTATATGACAACTATATGTATCTAAGCTATATGACAACTATATGTATCTAAGCTATATGACAACTATATGTATCTAAGCTATATGACAGCTATATGTATCTAAGCTATATGACAGCTATATGTATCTAAGCTATATGACAGTTATATGTATCTAAGCTATATGACAGCTATATGTATCTAAGCTATATGACAGCTATATGTATCTAAGCTATATGACAGCTATATGTATCTAAGCTATATGTATCTAAGCTATATGACAACTATATGTATCTAAGCTATATGACAGCTATATGTATCTAAGCTATATGACAGCTATATGTATCTAAGCTATATGACAGCTATATGTATCTAAGCTATATCACAGATATATGTATCTAAGCTATATGACAGCTATATGTATCTAAGCTATTTGTCAGCCATATGTATCTAAGCTATATGACAGCCATATGTATCTAAGCTATATGACAGCTATATGTATCTATGAGTACACTTTCCGTTAATGAGAATCTATTGGAGGGCAAGTCTGGTTCCAGCAGCCAACTTGCTCCCGGCCTCCAAGACGTTCACCCAGTGTGCCATCATGGTGAGGATTGTGTTGACAAGACTCTTGGCTACTGAGACTGGACTTGTAGGTGAGGGCCTGCTGCCGCTTTGTTGACTCTAGATAACTTCTAGGCGATCGCACGTCCCCGTGATGGCGACGATCCATTTGGATGTCTGCCCTATCAACTTTGGAGCAATTTTTCAACAAGGACCTTCTGGTATTGCACCGTTTTGCTTGTCCTCTCCACCAGAGGAATGAGAGATGAGAAGTTCTCTTTGTAGCGGGCGTCGAGAAGGGAAAACAACCAGTAATCCGTGTTGTCTGCGTATAACACGCAGGTCATGGGAAATGCAGCCTAACATGAAGTCAGCCATGTGTGCCAGAGTACTAACAGGCAAGACTTCGCTGTCGTCATCAGAAGGTGAGCTGACCTGTAAAAGATTGTAGGTGAGGGCCTGCAGGTGAGCTGACCCTGTAAAACATTATATGCGAGGGCCTGCAGGTGAGCTGACCCTGCAAAACATTATATGTGAGGGCCTGAAGGTTAGCTGACCCTGTAAAACATTATATGCGAGGGCCTGCAGGTGAGCTGACCCAGTAAAACATTATATGCGAGGGCCTGCAGGTGAGCTGACCCTGCAAAACATTATATGTGAGGGCCTGCAGGTTAGCTGACCCTGCAAAACATTATATGTGAGGGCCTGCAGGTGAGCTGACCCTGTAAAACATTATATGCGAGGGCCTGCAGGTGAGCTGACCCTGTAAAACATTATATGCGAGGGCCTGCAGGTGAGCTGACCCTGTAAAACATTATATGTGAGGGCCTGCAGGTTAGCTGACCCTGTAAAACATTATATGCGAGGGCCTGCAGGTGAGCTGACCCTGTAAAACATTATATGCGAGGGCCTGCAGGTGAGCTGACCCTGTAAAACATTATATGCGAGGGCCTGCAGGTGAGCTGACCCTGTAGAACATTATATGCGAGGGCCTGCTGGTGAGCTGACGCTATAAAACATTATTAAAAATGGCGTACTGTATATGTCACAGAAAGCCACACACTATGGACACTAGATTATGCCCAGATTATTGGAAGTTGCCCTAAAGAAACAGTTTTCGGATGGAGTACTGTATATGTCACAGATGTGCATTACACACACACACTACAGAGACAGTAGATCAGGACTGGCCCCTGATTATTTAAATTTAAGCTAAAGAAACAGTTTTCGGATGGTGTACTGTATATGTCACGGATGTGTATTAAACGCACACTAAAGGCAATAAATGTGGCGCGGATTATTTGAACTTACGCAAAAAGACACAGTCTGCGGATGCGGATGCGGTACTCGGCCGAGCATGCTCGCTCATCACTAGTGTTTGTTTCTATTCTTCTTTACAAACTCAAACATTCACTATATAAACTGAAAAATGTTTGAAGATTTTGCTTTCCTTTGAATCACTTCCCTAATATTTAGTTGTATAACCGCAGTTTCTGAGAACGGCTGGACGTCTGTGTTGCTCGGAGTCAACCATCTTCTGGCCCCTGTGACCAGGTATCCCAGCCCAGGATGATTGGACTACATTCCACAGTTCTTCTCTATTTTTTGGTTTTGCCTCTAAAACTGCATTTTTGATGTCACCCACAAGTTTTCTATTGGATTAAGATCCGGGGATTGGGCCGGCCGCTCCATAACGTCAATCTTGTTGGTCTGGAACCAAGATGTTGCCCGTTTACTGGTGTGTTTGGGGTCGTTGTCTTGTTGGAACACCCATTTCAAGGGCATTTCCTCTTCAGCATAAGGCAGCATGACCTCTTCCAGTATTCTGATGTATTCAAACTGATCCATGATCCCTGGTCTGCGATAAATAGGCCCAACACCGTAGTATGAGAGACCTCCCCATATCATGATGCTTGCCCACCATGCTTCACTGTCTTCAGTGTACTGTGGCTTGAATTTAGTGTTTGGGGGTCGTCTGACAAACTGTCTCCAGCCACTAGACCCAAAAAGAACAATCTTACTTTCATCAGTCCACAGAATGTCTCTTTAGGCCGTCAATGTGCTCTTTGGCAAATCGTAACCTCTTCAGCACATGTCTTTTTTTTAACAGTGGGACTTTGCGGGGGCTTCTTGCAGATCGCTCGGCTTCACATAGGCATCTTCTAATTGTAACAGGACTCACAGGTAACTTTATACCTTATATCATCTTCCTGGAGCTGTTTGTTGGCTGAGACCTTGCCATTTTGGCTATTCTTCTATTCATTCGAATGGCAGTTTTTCCGCTTTCTTCCACATCTTTCAGGTTTTGGTTGCCATTTTAAAGCATTTGCGATCATTTTAGCTGAGCAGACTATCATTTTCTGTACTTCTTTATATGTTTTCCCCTCTCCAATCAACTTTGCAATCAAGGTACGCTGTTCTTCTGAACAATGTCTGGAACAACCCATTTTCCTCAGAATTTCAGAGAGAAATGCACTGTAACCAGCATGTACAACATTTGCTGCCTTCCATCCTTAAATAAGGGCAATAATTGCCACCTGTTTTTCAAAGAATGAATGACCTCACTCATTGAACTCCACACTGCTATTATTTTGAACATGCCCCTTTCAATTAGTGATTCAATTACACAGAATCAGCAGCATGCATGTCATGACTGTTGGGTCTGTTGGGTTTCTATTACTCTACTACACCTGCTAGTAAATTATTTGTCATGTAGAAATATCATTTCTACCAAAAACAGTGATTGATCAGGTTAGTGATGTCTGACTGCTATTATTTTGAACACAACTGTAGCTGTCATATAGCTTAGATACATATAGTTGTCATATAGCTTAGATACATATAGTTGTCAAATAGCTTAGATACATATAGCTGTCATATAGCTTAGATACACATAGCTTTGATATAGCTTAGATACATATAGCTGTCATATAGCTTAGATACATATAGCTGTCATATAGCTTAGATACACATAGCTTTGATATAACTTAGATACATATAGATGTCATATAGCTTAGATAGATATGGCTGTTATATAGCTTAGATACATATAGCTGTCATATAGCTTAGATACATATAGGTGTCATATAGCTTAGATACATATAGATCTCATATAGCTTAGATACATATAGCTGTGATATAGCTTAGATAGATATGGCTGTCATATAGCTTAGATACATATAGTTGTCATATAGCTTAGATACACATGGCTGTCAAATAGCTTAGATACATATATATCTCATATAGCTTAGATACATATCGATGTCATATAGCTTAGATACATCTAGCTTTCATATAGCTTAAATACATAAATCTGTGATATAGCTTAGATAGAAATAGCTGTCATATAGCTTAGATACATATAGCTGTCATATAGCTTAGATACATATAGCTGTAATATAGCTTAGATAGATATAGCTCTCATATAGCTTAGATAGATATAGCTGTCATATAGCTTAGATACATATAGATCTCATATAGCTTAGATACATATAGCTGTCATATAGCCTAGATAGATATGGCTGTCATATAGCTTAGATACATATTGTTGTCATATAACTTAGATACACATAGCTGTCATATAGCTTAGATACATATACCATCGTGGCCAAAAGTTTTGAGAATGACACAAATATTAGTTTTCACAAAGTTTGCTGCTAAACTGCTTTTAGATCTTTGTTTCAGTTGTTTCTGTGATGTAGTGAAATATAATTACACGCACTTCATACGTTTCAAAGGCTTTTATCGACAATTACATGACATTTATGCAAAGAGCCAGTATTTGCAGTGTTGGCCCTTCTTTTTCAGGACCTCTGCAATCCGACTGGGCATGCTCTCAATCAACTTCTGGGCCAATTCCTGACTGATAGCAACCCATTCTTTCATAATCACTTCCTGGAGTTTGTCAGAATTAGTGGGTTTTTGTTTGTCCACCCGCCTCTTGAGGATTGACCACAAGTTCTCAATGGGATTAAGATCTGGGGAGTTTCCAGGCCATGGACCCAAAATGTCAAAGTTTTGGTCCCCGAGCCACTTAGTTATCATTTTTGCCTTATGGCACGGTGCTCCATCGTGCTGGAAAATGCATTGTTCTTCACCAAACTGTTGTTGGATTGTTGGAGGAAGTTGCTGTTGGAGGGTGTTTTGGTGCCATTCTTTATTCATGGCTGTGTTTTTGGGCAAAATTGTGAGTGAGCCCACTCCCTTGGATGAGAAGCAACCCCACACATGAATGGTCTCAGGATGCTTTACTGTTGGCATGACACAGGACTGATGGCAGCGCTCACCTTTTCTTCTCCGGACAAGCCTTTTTCCAGATGCCCCAAACAATCGGAAAGAGGCTTCATCGGAGAATAGGACTTTGCCCCAGTCCTCAGCAGTCCATTCACCATACTTTCTGCAGAAGATCAATCTGTCCCTGATGTTTTTTTTTGAGAGAAGTGGCTTCTTTGCTGGCCTTCTTGACACCAGGCCATCTTCCAAAAGTCTTCGCCTCACTGTGCGTGCAGATGCGCTCACACCTGCCTGCTGCCATTCCTGAGCAAGCTCTGCTCTTTCCCTGAAGTTCTTGATGATCCTATAAATTGTTGATTGAGGTGCAATCTTAGTAGCCACAATATCCTTGCCTGTAAAGCCATTTTTATGCAACGCAATGATGGCTGCACGCGTTTCTTTGCAGGTCACCATGGTTAACAATGGAAGAACAATGATTTCAAGCATCACCCTCCTTTTAACATGTCAAGTCTGCCATTTGAACCCAATCAGCCTAACATAATGATCTCCAGCCTTGTGCTCGTCAACATTCTCACCTGAGTTAACAAGACGATTACTGAAATGATTTCAGCAGGTCCTTTAATGACAGTAATGAAATGCAGTGGAAAGGTTTTTTTTGGGATTAAGTTAATTTTCATGGCAAAGAAGGACTATGCAATTCATCTGATCACTCTTCATAACATTCTGGAGTATATGCAAATTGCTATTATAAAAACTTAAGCAGCAACTTTTCCAATTTCCAATATTTATGTAATTCTCAAAACTTTTGGCCACGACTGTATAGCTTAGATACATATAGATGTCATATAGCTTAGATACATCTAGCTTTCATATAGCTTAGATACATAAAGCTGTGATATAGCTTAGATAGAAATAGCTCTCATATAGCTTAGATACATATAGCTGTCATATAGCTTAGATACATAAAGCTGTGATATAGCTTAGATAGAAATAGCTCTCATATAACTTAGATACACATAGCTGTCATATAGCTTAGATACATATAGCTGTGATATAGCTTAGATAGATATAGCTCTCATATAGCTTAGATAGAAATAGCTGTCATATAGCTTAGATACATATAGCTGTCATATAGCTTAGATACATATAGCTTTAATATAGCTTAGATACATATAGCTGTAATATAGCTTAGATACATATAGCTGTAATATAGCTTAGATACATATAGCTGTCATATAGCTTATATACAGTGACATATACAGTGACAGCCCCTTTAACAGTGACCTCCGCAGTGCCTTCCACTTTAACAGTGACCTCCACAGTGCCCGCCCCTTTAACAGTGAACTCCACAGCGTCCGTCCGTTTAATAGTGGCCCCTGCCCCCCATGCATGTAGCAGTGTAGTTGTGCCGTCATACGTCATATCACTCAATATTTCAGGACCTGCGAACTGCTAAAACCTGTGATCAGTTGTCATGGCAACCTGGAGTTGGACCTGTGAGCTTCTATTGGCTGATAAGGGACATGTGACCGTGTGTATGGCAGTTAAGATTTAAGTGAAAGGCTGGCAGGCTTGTATTAGCTAATGCAGGTCATTTTTTGGGAATATCTCGGGAACGGTACGTCCGAAAGAGCTGAGACCCCCAGCAAGATTTCTTTCCAGGTAGCAAGGGATGTGTATACCAAGTTTCGCTGAAAAAGATGGTTGCGTTTTTGAGTTTTCGCGGAAAACATACATACATACATACATATATACGTCCTTTTTTATATATATAGATATATACAGTGTACTGTCCTTTGTAGTATATATACAGTATACTGTCCTCTGTAGTGTATATACAATATACTGTCCCCTGTAGTATATATATACACATATATACAGTATAATTTCCTCTGTAGTGTGTATATACTGTATACTCTTCTCTGTAATATATATATATATATATACACTCACCTAAAGAATTATTAGGAACACCATACTAATACGGTGTTGGACCCCCTTTTGCCTTCAGAACTGCCTTAATTCTACGTGGCATTGATTCCACAAGGTGCTGATAGCATTCTTTAGAGATGTTGGCCCATATTGATAGGATAGCATCTTGCAGTTGATGGAGATTTGAGGGATGCTCATCCAGGGCACGAAGCTCCCGTTCCACCACATCCCAAAGATGCTCTATTGGGTTGAGATCCGGTGACTGTGGGGGCCATTTTAGTACAGTGAACTCACTGTCATGTTCAAGAAACCATAACTTTTAATATTTATATTAGAGGTGGGACGAATCCAAATTTTTTCGAATCCGAATCCGAAAAGGTTCTCGAATATATTGAATCTTTCGAATCTCGAATCCTACGAATCCTGTACATAATTGTGTGAACGCACGGTGTAAGAAACAAAGTCAGACCACGTCAGTTTGTCTAAACCTCCACCTCCCAGTCACGGTCGCACCCTATATGACCGCGATGACCCCTGCTCCTATCACTACAGAACATACAGGGTAATACAGCCTCATACCTCTTACATCCAGTGACGTCTCTTTCCTCATCTTCTCCTTTCAGACCTTCAGACCAGACACCAGTTTTCAGCCATTTTTCGTCTCTGCAGCTTGACAAAAAAAAAAATCTTAGTTTACTACTTTTCCATCATCCTCCTCCCATCTTCTGGACAAATCATCCTAACACCCCCAATACTGTGCCGCTGTGCTCCCCAATACTATACTGCAGAAACAGATAATACCCCTGATAATACTAGTACCACACAGAGCCCCCCATATAAAATACCCCTTCTTTGTGGCCTCAGTAGATGCCCCCACAGTGCCACCCAATAATGTGCCAGTAAGTGTCCCCATAGATGCCCCCCTAATCATGTGCCAGTATCAAGTGCGGAGTGCCTCTCTCCTCCCCCCATGTGCCGGTATCATAGTGCCATCTCCCCCTCAATGTGCCCGTATCATAGTGCCACCTCCCCCCATAATGTGCCCGTATCATAGTGCCATCTCCCCCCATAATGTGCCCGTATCATAGTGCCTCCCCCCAATGTGCCAGTAGTATCATAGTGCCTCTCACCTCTCCCCCTGGCATTCACAGACCCCCCCACCCCATAACAGTGCCATCCACAGACCTCCCCCCACCCCATAACAGTGCCATCCACAGACCCCCCCCCACCCCATAACAGTGCCATCCACAGACCGCCCCACCCCATAACAGTGCCATCCACAGACCCCCCCACCCCATAACAGTGCCATCCACAGACCCCCCCACCCCATAACAGTGCCATCCACAGACCCCCCCACCCCATAACAGTGCCATCCACAGACCCCCCCATCCTATAACAGTGCCATCCACAGACCCCCCCCATCCTATAACAGTGCCATCCACAGACCCCCCCATCCTATAACAGTGCCATCCACAGACCCCCCCACCCTATAACAGTGCCATCCACAGACCCACCCCCATCCTATAACAGTGCCATCCACAGACCCCCCCCCTATTGCCACTCCAGTAGTTATATAATGTGTAATTGTGATTAATAATCTTGCTGCCCCCTCTGTGTGTAGTATTACATTCAATAAATCTTACTTACAGCCGGCTACTGCTATCGTAACAGGCCGGCCGGGCAGACGAGCGGCAGCGTCACTGACTGACGTCACCTGCCTGAGCTGCCTGCTTTATGAATGAAGCGGCGCAAGCAGGTGACGTCAGTCAGTGACGCTGCCGCTCGTCTGCCCGGCCGGCCTGTTACGATAGCAGTAGCCGGCTGTAAGTAAGATTTATTGAATGTAATACTACACACAGAGGGGGCAGCATGATTATTAATCACAATTATACATTATATAACTACTGGAGCGGAGGGGCCGGAGCACAGTGAACGCACCGGCCCCCAGCTCCGCCTCCCAGTCCCTCCCACCGGATTCGTCGGATTCGTTTCAGGCAAATTACGTCTGGATTCGAGTCCACGAATCCCACGAATCCAGCAAGATTCGAGGGATTCGTGGATTTGACGAATCCCCCGTCCCATCTCTAATTTATATATAAAATAGTCAATAAATCCCTCTAATTAGTAAATAATCAATAAACATAGAAAGAAAAAAAGGAAAAATAAATTTGAAAAAACTAGGGTGAGAGTGATATATAGTAGCAAGATATTTGTTGTAGGTTAGTAAATGTTAATGAAACCTATTTAGGGGGGGTAATGACCCTACTTCTGGCCCTAACGTAGTCGCCCTACCTAATACGGAATAGCCGCCCCGATAGGGGCGATCCCGTTTCTCGTGCCTCCTAATGTCCCTGGTTAACCCTGTAGGGATGGGTGCCTATGTAATGAGGGACCCTATAGGAACACCTGGGCTAATCTACACAAGAAAAATAATAAATGTATATAGATAGCAAAACCCGGTGACAGACTACACCCAAATATGAAATAGGATATATAGGAGAATTACAGGGACACGGGACAACATTGGACATTTCACTTCTGTAATTCTCCTATATATCCTATTTCATATTTGGGTGTAGTCTGTCACCGGGTTTTGCTATCTATATACATTTATTATTTTTCTTGTGTGAGCTCGTGCAAATTGTAGCCTCTTTTTCCTATTTGTAGTGGAGATGAGTGGTACCCGGTGGAGTCTTCTGCTGTTGTAGCCCATCTGCCTCAAGGTTGTGCGTGTTGTGGCTTCACAAATGCTTTGCTGCAGACCTCGGTTGTAACGAGTGGTTATTTCAGTCAACGTTGCTCTTCTATCAGCTTGAATCAGTCGGCCCATTCTCCTCTGACCTCTAGCATCCACAAGGCATTTTTGCCCACAGGACTGCCGCATACTGGATGTTTTTCCCTTTTCACACCATTCTTTGTAAACCCTAGAAATGGTTGTGCGTGAAAATCCCAGTAACTGAGCAGATTGTGAAATACTCAGACCGGCCCGTCTGGCACAAACAACCATGCCACGCTCAAAATTGCTTAAATCACCTTCCTTTCCCATTCTGACATTTAGTTTGGAGTTCAGGAGATTGTCTTGACCAGGACCAACCCCCTAAATGCATTGAAGCAACTGCCATGTGATTGGTTTACTAGATAATTGCATTAATGAGAAATAGAACAGGTGTTCCTAATAATTCTTTAGGTGAGTGTGTATATATATAAAATAATAATACAATTTATTTATATAGCGCCACCATATTCCGCAGCGCTTTAGATATTCATAGAGTTCATGTACGAAACGAAACTAACTGGCTAATATGCAACTGAAACACGAGGAGTCAGGGCCCTGTTTGCAAGAGCTTACAATCTATGAGGAATTGGGGGTGACACATCAGGTAGTTGATTGTGATAAGTAGAATTTGAGCCATTATTGAACTGACAGGAGTGGAGCTGGCCGATCTGCTTCGGGTTTGGGACTACTAGAGGATCGAGTTCAGGCCAGAGGAGTTGGTGGGGGAGGTTTAGTCGGGGAATAGTCATTTTAGGCACCTTGATGTGTTTTTAAGGCACGTTTGAAGTTTGAGAAGCTGTGAATTGACCTAGTATTCCGGGGCAGAGTATTCCAGAGTAGGAAACATCTTGAAGACGGGAGTGAGAGGTACGAATTATGGAGGTTATTAATCTTAGGTCGCTAACAGAATGGAGAGCACGAGTAGGGTGGTAGATGGAGATGAGGGAGGAGATGTATGGAGGTGCAGCACTGTGGAGAGCTTTGTGGGTGAGGGTGAGAAGTTTGAACTGTATTCTGTGGTGGATGGGCAACCAGTGAAGTGACTGGCACAGACTAGTAGCATCAGTGTAGCGGTTGGATGGATAGATGAGCCTGGCTGCAGCATTTAGAACAGACTGAAGGGAGGAGAGTTTAGTGAGAGGGAGACAGATTAGTAATGCATTGCAGTGGTCGAGACGTGAATGAATCAGGGCAACAACAAGAGTTTTTGCCGTTTCCACCAAAAGAAAAGGGCGGATTCTGGCGATATTCTTGAGGTGCGGACGACAAGAGCGTGTAAGTGATTGAATATGGGGAACAAAGGAAAGATCGGAGTCAAATGTGACCCTAAGACAGCGGACACGTTGCACAGGAGTTATGATAGTGCTGCAGACCGAAATAGAAATATCAAGTTTAGGTGAGTTAGTAGATGGGGGAAAGCCAAGAAGTTCAGTTTTTGAGAGGTTCAGTTTTAGATACAGAGAGGACATGATGTTAGAGCCAGCTGCCAGACTATTACTGGTGTTTTGGAGTAAAGCAGGGGTGATGTCAGGGGATGAAGTGTATAGTTGGGTGTCGTCAGCATAGAGATGGTTCCGAAAGCCAAATACTAATAGTCTGTCCGATGGGGGCTGTATAGAGGGAGAAGAGTCGAGGACCTAGTACTGAGCCCTAAGGAACTCCAACATCAAGAGGAAGAGGAGGAGAAGAAGAAGAGCCAGCGAATGATACACTAAAGGAGCGGCCAGAGAGATTGGAAGAGAATCCAGAGAGAGCAGTGTCCTTAAGGCCAATTGAGTGGAGCATGGTGAGGGGGAGTTTAAGGTCTACGGTATCGAACGCTGCAGAAAGATCCAGCAGAATGAATAGCGAATAGTCACCATTTCTTTTTGCTGTTAGGAGATCGTTGGACACTTTAGTAAGGGCAGTTTCTGTAGAATGAAGAGGGCGAAAGGTAGATTGTAAGGGGTCAAGAAGAGAGTTTGCAGAGAGATAGCTTATTAAGCGAGAGTAGACAAGACGTTCAAGGAGTTTAGAGATGAAGGGGAGGTTAGAAACAGGCCTGGAGACTTCTTCCTCTGTTATAGGGTCAAAAGAGGAGAGAGAGCATGTGGAGGAATTGGAGGGAGGTGGATTGAAATTATTTGGGGACTGGGAGATTATTTCCTGCCGGATACTGCCAATCTCGTCTCTGAAGTAAGTGACCATGCCATCAGCGTAGAGGTCAGTGACAGGTTCTGGAACTTTAGGGCTTAGAAGGGAATGAAAAGTGTCAAAGAGTCGTTTTGGGTTATTTGAGAGTGAGGAAATGAGAGAGGTGAAGTACTTTTGTTTGGTGATGTGGAGAGCCGAATTATATGTTTTGAGCATAAATTTATAATGGAGGAAGTCTGCTGATATTCGCTATTTTCTCCATAAGCGTTCTGCACATCTGGAGCAGCGCTGTAGAAAACGTGTTTCAGGCGTGTGCCTGGGTTGCTGTATTCTGTGTCGAGAGGGACGGATTGATATTGGAGCAATTTCATCTAGGGTGGTTTTGAGGGTCTGGTTGTAATGATTGGCAGCCAAGTCTGGAAAGGGGAGAGAAGTGATTGGGGTAAAAGCTAGTTGTAGGGTGTTAATAAGTTGCTGGCAGTTAATGGTGTGTAGGTTTCTGTAAGTGTGAAAAGTAGGATTGCCATGAGAAAAGTGAGAGAAGATTGTGGTCAGAAAGTGGGAAGGATAAGTTACTAAGGTTTGAGACTGAGCAGTTACGGAAGAAGACTAGATCAAGTACAGGGTGGGCCATTTATATGGATACACCTTAATAAAATGGGAATGGTTGGTGATATTAACTTCCTGTTTGTGGCACATTAGTATATGTGAGGGGGGAAACTTTTCAAGATGGGTGGTGACCATGGCGGCCATTTTGAAGTCGGCCATTTTGAATCCAACTTTTGTTTTTTCAATAGGAAGAGGGTCATGTGACACATCAAACATATTGGGATTTTCACACGAAAAACAATGGTGTGCTTGGTTTTAACGTAACTTTATTCTTTCATGAGTTATTTACAAGTTTCTCTTTCTTTACAGCCATTGACATGTCGCCGAGGTTAACACGTGAGGAGCGGATATAAATTGTGTTGATGTCTGGTGAACGCAGTAACCGGGTCATTGCAGCAGATTTCAATGCAAGACACCCTACGAGACTACCCATCTCCCATGCTACAGTTAGCAAACTGCTTGCTAAGTTTCGCGAAACTGGTTCAGTGTTGGATTTGCCAAAATGTGGACGCATGAAATCTGTCTCTAAGGAAGAAACATCAGTGGCTGTCCTAGCTTCATTCAGCAAGAGCCCACAGCGTAGCACTCGCGTGGCATTAGTCGAACATCCCTTCGGCGGATATTAGCTACTCACAAATGGCACCCTTACAAACTCCAGCTACTGCAGCATCTCAACGAGGATGACCCAGATCGGCGCACTGAATTAGCAGAATGGGCAAAACAAAAATTGGAACAGGACCCTCAGTTTACGCAGAAAATTTTGTTCAGTGATGAGGCAAACTTTTATGTGAATGGTGAAGTTAACAAACAAAACCACCGCTATTGGTCTGACACTAACCCACATTGGATAGATCCCTCCAAGACTGTTGGAACAAAAAAATTGATGGTATGGTGTGGTATATGGGGTACAAAGATAGTGGGGCCATTCTTCATCAATGGAAACCTCAAGGCCACTGGATATGCGAAATTGCTACATGATGATGTGTTTCCCTCTTTATGCACTGAAGCTGGCACGTTCCCTGAGTTTTTCCAGCAAGAAGGTGCACCACTACATTATGGGTGTCAGGTCCGAGCATTCCTAGATGAACAGTTTCCTGGAAAGTGGATTGGTCGTCGTGGGCCAGTTGAATGGCCCCCAAGGTCTCCCGATCTGACCCCCTTAGACTTTTATCTTTGGGGTCATCTGAAGGCAATTGTCTATGCTGTGAAGATACGAGAAGTGCAGCACCTGAAACTACCGATACTGGAAGCCTGTGCTAGCATTTCTCCTGCGGTGTTGCTATCAGTGTGTGAAGAGTGGGAGAAGAGGGTTGCATTGACAATCCAACACAATGGGCAGCACATTGAACACATTTTATAAGTGGTCAGAAACTTGTAAATAACTCATGAAAGAATAAAGTTACGTTAAAACCAAGCACACCATTTTCTTGTGAAATTCCCAATAAGTTTGATGTGTCACATGACCCTCTTCCTATTGAAAAAACAAAAGTTGGATTCAAAATGGCCGACTTCAAAATGGCCGCCATGGTCACCACCCATCTTGAAAAGTTTCCCCCCTCACATATACTAATGTGCCACAAACAGGAAGTTAATATCACCAACCATTCCCATTTTATTAAGGTGTATCCATATAAATGGCCCACCATGTATATTGCCCTGTTCATTGTATTGGCCAAGAGAGGAGGTTAAAGAAAAAAAGTTAGCGGTTGATGGGGAGATAGTATCGCTTAATGGGGATATTAAAATCACCCATAATAAGAGTTGGTGAATATATATATTGTAAGGGATCATCTCTTTTCGGGGGTGGGGGGGGGGGGTCACACTCACAGATATCTTCGCAGACACGGTTATAATGTCCAAACTCTTGCTTTATTTCAGACACTTCAGCAAAGCACAGGTTACGAAGTCGCAGCTTCAACTTATCACTTGTGACATCCACACAAAATAACAAACCCTTGCCCGGCTAGTCTCTAATTAAACACATAAACGTATCCCTGACTCACCTAAAGAGCCCTGTTCACACAGTGAACACAATGCGGCTTTCCTCAGTCATACAGTCCAACCACCTTCAGGCTGTGACACTTCAATACCATTAGGGGGATTGTGGCCCAGTAGTCCTCCCGACTCTGGCCTCATGATCCTTGTTTCACAGGTGTCACCGCGTCCCCCAAAGTTCAGGCAATCGCCTAGCCTCGTGGCCCCTCAGCTAACCCGGCTGAGACCACTCAGACAGAGCCTCTGCTCCAGGATCACACACACTTCCCCCAGACTGACATACTGGGAGGCGCTTTATTCCGGCCTGATTACAGTAGGCCTCACCTGCGATCACCTCAGGTAGAAGGGAATACCCGTGCCGGAAGGGTGTGCATTGGCAGATCCCACTGCCAAGCCTACCCGCCAATCGAATTAAAATCCAGCCCAGAATTAATAAACAAAACTGTCTCAGCAAACTATGCTTTGCTGAGACTACTGCATCTCTCTGGATTTTAGTTGTCTCACCCATCTGAGGTACCTGAGTGGGACATACACGGCTTCCAGCACTGTTCACATTACCACAATATATACACAGTATACTGTCCTCTTTCATGGTAATTAATTTACACAGTTTAGTGTAATCTGCAAAAATTTATATTTTACTGTGCAAGCCTTCTACAAGATCAATAATAAATATATTGAAGAGAATAGGGCCCAATACTGACCCCTGTGGTACCCCGCTAGTGACAGTGACCCCTCAAAACTGACCCCTGTGGTACCCCACTAGTGACAGTGACCCCTCCAATACTGACCCCTGTGGTACCCCGCTAGTGACAGTGACCCCTCAAATACTGACTCCTGTGGTACCCCACTAGTGACAGTGACCCCTCCAATACTGACCCCTGTGGTACCCCACTAGTGACAGTGACCCCTCCAATACTGACCCCTGTGGTACCCCACTAGTGACAGTGACCCCTCAAATACTGACCCCTGTGGTACCCCACTAGTGACAGTGACCCCTCCAATACTAAACCCTGTGGTACCCCACTAGTGACCCCTCCAATACTGACCCCTGTGGTACCCCACTAGTGACAGTGACCCCTCAAATACTGACCCCTGTGGTACCCCACTAGTGACAGTGACCCCTCCAATACTGACCCCTGTGGTACCCCACTAGTGACAGTGACCCAATCTGAGTGTGTACCGTTAATAACCACCCTCTGTTTTCTATCCCTCAGCCAGTTACTTACCCACATACAGACGTTTTCTCCCAGTCCGAGCATTCTCATTTTATATACTAACCTTTTATATGGGTCAGTATCAAAGAAGTCCAGATATACGACATCCATTGATTCGCCGCGGTCAAGTCTAGAACTTACCTCCTCATAGAAACTGATTAAATTAGTTTGACATGACCGATCCCTCACGAAGCCATGCTGATATGGCGTTATTTGCTTATTTTCATTGAGGTCCTCCAAGATAGCATCTCTTAGAAAACCTTCCTACAGTTTACCCACGACAGATGTGGTGTTTGACTTACTGGCCAATAGTTTCCAGGCTCTGTGTTTGATGCCTTTTTGAATATTGGCACCACATTTGCCATGCGCCAATCCTGCGGAACACTCCCTGTCAGTATATAGTCCTTAAATATCAGAAATAAGGACTTGTCTATGGCATTTCTTAATTTTCTTAGGCTACAGGGGTTTATGCCATCTGGTCCCAGCTCTGATCTTTTTAAGACGCCGCTGTACTTCTTCCTGGGTCAGACAGGACACTTTTAATGGGGGTTTACTTTTACATTCTGCATTTCATCTGACAGTTTATTTTCCTCAGTGGAGAATTTTTTTTTTAACAGCTTTGCTTTCTCCTCGTCGCTCTCTGCGACTCCCCCCTAATCACTCTGTAGAGGGCCAACACCTTCAGATTTATACTTTTTACCATTTATATAATTGAAGAACATTTTAGGGTTAGTTTTACTCTCTTTGGCAAATAATCTCTCTGTCTCCAGTTTGGCTGCTTTAATTTGTCTTTTACATATTCTATTTTTTTCTTATATTTTTTCAATGCTTCCTCGCTCCCCTCCTGTTTTAGCGATTTAAATTATTTATTTTTGTCATTCACTGCGCCCTTTACATTTCTGTTTATCCACATAGTTTTTTTCTTGTTCCTTAACCTTTAATTCCCCTAAGGCATGTACCTATCACAATTAGAGTTTAGGATGCCTTTAAAAATATCCCATTTTGTGGCTGCATTTTTATTTTTGAGGACTTTGTCCCAGTTAGTTAGGCCTATGGCCTCTCTAAGGGCAGGTTCGCATCAGTGTTAGTAATTCCGTTATAACAGGGTTATAATGAAATATAACAGAATTTTAGGACGGAATGTAAAACGGAACCCTCTAAGGCTCCATTCAGACATCCGTAGTGTTTTGCGCTCAACATATTGCGGACAGCAAAACACTGACGCCGCACATCGCCGGCACTTAATAGAGGATTTCTATTCTTTTCCGCAACTGCGGACAATAATAGGACATGCTCTATTTTTTTGCGGAGCCGCGGACCATAAGTTCAGGGGCGCAGACTGGAAATGTGGATGCGGACAGCACACTGTGTGCTGTAAGCATCTTTTCCGGTCCCATTGCAAATGAATGGGTCCGCACTCATTCAATATGCGGAACGGATCCGGATCCATTCTACGGACGTCTGAATGGACACTAAGAGGCATTTTGTTTCGCTCCGTCTGTTTTTTTTCTGTCTTGTCGGCCGCCCGACGATCCGTTCGCCCTATTTGTACCCCTAATAATCAAGTCTCCCACTACTAGCACCTGTTTGGCCTGCCCTGCTCTCCTGCCATCCCCCTCATCCGCCAACCTTGTGTCAGATCAGGGCTAGCCTCCCTGCCACTCTTCCCTCTACCCTTCTTTCTAAATATTCTTTCGCAAAACCAAGCCTCATTCCCAAGAGGAATCAACAGGATGCAACGTTAGACAGTTGACCTATTTCTAGAAGACGCAGTTCCATGGACTGGGCTGCATGTTGTTGTGAGCTCTGCTCTATCAATTTCCTCCACAAAACAAAGCGGCCCTTGCTCCCTGAGGAATCAGTGGAAATCAATGACCTCCTCCAAAATGTGAGATAGACATTTGATCTTCCCATAGAAGATACAGGTTCTGAACTCTTCATATACTTGCATTCCCCGGGACAGGAAGTATGGGAGAGCCGTGGAACTGCAATACCAGGACCCTGGCACAAACTAGGAGGAAAAAAAATCTAAAAAGATCTAAAAAAAACCATAAAAAATAGACAATAAAAATATGAGTTAAATGCATGTTGTTATCCAGCAGCGTCTGGCTGGGAATGATGAGCACCGGTGACAGCATAATAACAGCCTGGTCAGGGCGCTGCATGGAAAGGACACTGACGTTGATGGGTTTAATGTAGTGGAAAAGCAGCTGAGACTTTTAAAAGAACACAAGAAGTCAACAACAACGACATGATCATACTTATTAGCGCTATTGATGGCTCGGGCCTGTGTCACCATGGCTGCCTGCTGACCTGGAGCAGTCATTCTTCAAAGGAGTCATTTGTGGATGTTGCAAAACAGATAGGCGTATCCTGTCAGCGGGAAAAAGAAGAGATGATAATTCTGGGGCAAAAGTTGCAGCCAACACTCCGTACCATAAAAACAGCAGAAAGTGCACTTAAACAAGATAAGGCAAAATCAGCTCCATCTGCTGCACAATGTCTCCCTCAAACCTTCTTCTCAGGTTGCAAATAGCCCAGAATTTACAATCCTGACTGTTCCTCTAACTTCTCCCAGTGCATGCTTTCTTTCTTAAAGGGGCATTCCAACCTGAAACCTGGAAATAATCTTTCTACTGGAACGATGACAAATATTACATACTTAGATACAGTGGATATAAAAAGTCTACACACCCCTGTTAAAATGTCAGGTTTCTGTGCTGCTTTCCCACCTTTAATGTGACCTATAAAGTGTACCACTCAATTGAAAAAAAAAAACTAAAATCTTTCAGGCGGAGGGAAGAAAACAAAACAAAAAATGAAAATAATGTGGTTGCATAAGTGTGCACACCCTCCTATAACTGGGGATGTAGCTGTGTTCACAATTAAGCAATCACATTCACAATCCTGTTAAATAGGAGTCAGCATACACCGGCCATCAAGTAAAGTGCCTCTGATTAACCCCAAATAAAGTTCTGCTGCTCTAGTTGGTCTTTCCTGAAATGTTCTTAGTCGCATCCCACAGCAGAAGCCGTGGTCCACAGAGAGCTTCCAAAGCATCAGAGCAGTGGTGACTCTAGGAACAATATATAGGGGTGGCACAAAGATACCACAGTCAAAAATGGGGGGGCAAAAACAAAATAAGTATATAAATAAGATTACAAAGTACGAGAGAATTGTGGTCTGCAGGGATACATTTCTAATAAAACAATTTACTTACAAAAGAAGCCATTCAGTCGTCTGCTGTGCCGTCCTCTGCTTTGCTTCCGCGGATTCTTTCCCCTTCTTTCTGTCTCTCGTCAGTGCGCAGGCGTACTGTTATGGTGGATCTGTGGAAGACACACTGTTATGGGGGATCTGTGGAAGACACACTGTTATGGGGGCATCTGTGGAAGACACACTGTTATGGGGGCATCTGTGGATGATACATTATGCCTCTCATTAGCCCTCATTATGCCTCTCATCACTCCCATATCAGCCCTTATGCCTCATTAGCCCCCATTATGCCTCTAATTAGCCCCCATATGCCTCTAATAGTCTAATTAGCCCCCATTGTGTCTCTAATTAGCCCCCATGATGCTTCTCATTAGCCCCCATTATGCATCATTAGCCCCCATATGCCTCCAATTAGCCCGCATAGCCCCATATGCCTCCTATTAGCCCCCATATGCCTCCAATTAGTCCCCATATGCCTCCAATTAGCCCCATATGCCTCTAATTAGCCCCCATATGCCTCCAATTAGTCCCCATATGCCTCCAATTAGCCCCATATGCCTCTAATTAGCCCCCATATGCCTCATATGCCTCCAATTAGCCCCATATGCCTCCAATTAGCCCCATATGCCTCCAATTAGCCCCAATTATGCCCCCAGCAGCCACATTTTTTATAAAATAAAAAAACACTTACCTCTCCTGCTCCTGGACGCCGCCTGCAATTTTCTCTCTCCTCAGTCGACTGTGCTCTGAACTGGCGCGCACAGCGTCCGGTCACAGAGCGCCCTCACGCTGTGCGCAGCCCTGCACAGCCGACAGCCGAGGACCAGGAAGTGGTGAGTACAGAACGTTCACCACTTCCTGGTCCTTCGGTACTAATGAGCGCTTCCATAATGCAAGCGCTCATTAGTATTCACCTGGGAGAATCAGCGGGGGAAGGCACCCGGGGGGGCAAAGAACAACATAGGGGGGGGCTTGCCCCCCTCTAACGACGCCACTACATCAGAGGCACTGGCGTAGCAATAGGGGTCTCAGCGGTCGCAATTGCGACCGGGCCCCTAAGTCAGGGGGGCCCACGTGGCCTCCTCAAGCCAGGGGAGCCACAGTAAAGCCGTACCTGAGGGCGGCGCGGCCAGCAGCTAAGTTGCTAACTAAAATCACATAGGGACGGAGCGGAGGCTGAGAGGCGAGCCCTGCGTGCATGGCTGCTTATCAACAATACTGAAACTTCAAGCCGGAGCTCTGTGGCGTTCATGATCTAATGTGGACCCCTTATAACGTTAGAGGCTCGCTGTGACTTGTAGTGCCACAGCTGGTTCCGTTACCGTTACGCCTAATGCGCGAAAAGGCGCGGTTTTAATCTAACCAATCAGCGATGATCCCACAAGACGACGGATGTGACTTAAAGTGACAACTAGACCTCGGCATTCCTTCTACTGGATTCCCCCTTACATGTGCGTCGCCGCTTTTAAAAAAAGTTCTATTTCTCTGGAGGACCAGCAGATGGCGCTGGTTGACCAACCCGGAACACTAATACACCTGGGACCAGTGTCAAGAGTTCACTGGGTAGAAGACGGGATGAGGTTTGTATGAAGTCCCCGGAGATTGACGGGGGATGTTCGGTACAGTTCAGACTAATCCTCTTCTGTCCGTTATGTGTTGTGGCCCGAGGAGGACACGTGTAGGCGACAGGCCCGGCCTTTGCTGTGTTTTCAGCCGCACTGGATTATAATTAAAGGACTTTTCCATCTAGAGCCAGTGATCTGTGAATACCATACAATTGGGGGACATTTATCAAAACTGGTGTAAAGTAGAACTTGCTTAGTTGCCCATAGCAACCAATTAGATTCCACCTTTCATTTTCCCCAGCTCCTTTGGACAATGAAAGGTGGAATCTGATTGGTTGCTATGGGCAACTAAGCCAGTCCTGCTTTACACCAGTTTTGATAAATCTCCCCCAGTGTCCTCCTTTTCTGTAAAGTGTTTAGAGATTCTGTGCGACAGTTTCTTACTTTACATTTGTTCTGGGAAAGCTGGGTGATATCCATTGTGGTCGCCCCAGCCATCTTCCTCATACACCTGTATACCTACTGACTACTTAGGCATCTGGGGGAGCTCAGTGAGGAGCCCTGTGGTGTTGGAAGAGCATTCATATTGGTTGTCTATGTGTTAGGTCAAGGATCTGCAACTACAACTCTCAGCATAACTGTCGGTGCATGCAGGGAGGTGTAGTTTTGCTACCACTGGAGAGCCTTAGGGGGCAGGTGGCTGTCTGACACTGGGGATTTTACAAGAGGTCTTCTTCTTTGTTTTAGAGATGATATACAAATTGGTGGAATGTAAGAGTATGTCATCTTTTGATCAACTTGAGGAGCTACAGCGCTTAAATAAGAGTCTGAGTATTAACCGGGATGAACTTCACAAGCAGCTGTCCACCGACCACAGCGTCCGCAATATGACCACTGAGGAACCATCGCAGGTGAGATTTCTACTCTCATGCTGGCTCCATCCATCGCATGAGACCAATAATACGCGAGTCCTGAACAGCATTTACCAGAGGCAATCACTGTATACATACATTCAGGGATGCAGAGGTAGCAGTCGCTACCGGGCCCAGGAGCCTGAGGGCGCTGGTCAAGTTACACCTCTGGCTTTAGGGAAGTGGTTAGGTCAAAATTTTGGAATGGGGGGGCGGTTTCATTTCAATTTTTTGCGTCAGGCAGCATGAAGGCTATGTACGTTCCTGCCCCTGGCCACAAATCACTGAGGGAAGGGGGGCCAAAGTTGAACTCTTGCACCAGGGCCCATGAGCCTTTAGATCAGAGGGATCTCATTGTTAGAAGGTATCAGTCAGGAGAAGGGTACAAAAGAATTTCCAAGGCATTAGATATACCATGGAACACAGTGAAGACAGTGATCAGCAAGTGGAGAAAATATGGCACAACAGTGACATTATCAAGAACTGGACGTCCCTCCAAAATGGATGAAAAGACGAGAAGAAAACTGGTCTGGGAGGCGACCAAGAGGCCTCCAGCAACATTACAGGAGCTGCAGGAATATCTGGCAAGTACTGGCTGTGTGGTACATGTGACAACAATCTCCCGTATTCTTCATATATCCGGGCTATGGGGTAGAGCGGCAAGGCGAAAGCCTTTTCTTACCAAGAAAAACATCCAAGCCAGGCTACATTTTGCAAAAACACATCTGACGTCTCCCAAAAGCACGTGGGAAAAGGTGTTATGGTCTGATGAAACCAAGGTTGAACTTTTTGGCCATAATTTCAAAAGATATGGTTGGCCCAAAAACAACACTGCACGTCACCAAAAGAACCCCATCCCCACAGTGAAACATGGTGGTGGCAGCATCGTGCCAAGGGGCTGTTTTTCTTCAGCTGGAACTGGGGCCTTAGTTAAGCTGGAGGGAATTCTGAACAGTTCCAAATACCAGTCAATATTGGCACAAAACCTTCTGCTAGAAAGCTGAACATGAAGAGGAACTTATTACTCCTGAATTTGCTGTGACCGGCTCCTGTGGCTATTCACAGCCCTTACTGTAGAGATTCACAGCCCTTACTGTAAAGAATCCTTCCCGCCTCTTATGACTGAAATTTCTTTTCTCCAGGCGTAGGGAGTGGCCACTTGTTTTTTGAGGGGGTTTAACACAGAATAGCTTCCCTCGATATTTTTTGTATGGTCCGTTTATATATTTGTACAGGGTAATCATGTCCCCCTTAGACATCTTTTTTCAAGGTTAAACAAATTCAGTTTGTTTAATCTTTGCTCATAACTAAGATCTTCCAGGCCCTTTATGAGTTTAGTCGCTCTCCTCTGTACTTTTTCTAACTCCAGAGCATCCTTTCTATAGACTGGTGCCCAGAACGGAACCACGTATTCCAGTTGAGGCCACGCCAATGCTTAGTATAGCGCCAATATTACTTCCCTGTCCCGCGAGTCCATGCCTTTGTTTATACAAGACAAAATTCTGTGGGCCTTAGAGGCAGCTGACTGACATTGCATGCTGTTATTAGTCTATGATCTACTAATACACCCAGATCCTTCTCAACCAGTGACTCTCCCAGTGTTACTCCCCCAGGACACATGCTGCATGCAGATTATTAGCCCCCAAGTGCAGAACTTTACATTTATCTATATTGAACCTCATTTGCCAAGTAGAGGCCCGAACAGTAAGTTTGTCCAAGTCAGCTTGTAACTTATTACCATCTTCCATGGACTGGACCGTATTACAAAGTGTGGTGTCATCTAAGAAAATAGAAACATCACTACTACTCCCATCCTCTATGTCACAAATGAATAAGGTCAATAATAGCGGACCCAGCACAGAACCTTAAGGTACACTGCTTATAACCCGGGACCATTCAGAGTAGGAATCATTGACCACAACTCTCTGGATACGATCATGAAGCAAATTTTCAATCTAATTACAAATAATATTTTCTAAACCAATAGACCTCAATTTACCCATTAGTCGTCAGTGTTGGACAGAATCAAACGCCTTTGCAAAGTCCAAAAACACAATATCCACAGCCTTCCCTCTGTCCAGGCTTCTACTCACCTTGGTTATCCTGACAGCCTCTGTTCTTAGTAAAACCATGTTGGCTATCACTTATTATATTATTGACAGTTACATAATCCTGTATGTTGTCCTGTAGAAGGCCTTCAAACATCTTTCCCACTATGGATGTTAAGCTTACTGGTCTATAATTTCCTGGTGAAGACCTAGCACCCTTTTCTGAAAATGGGCACCATATTCGCCTTGCGCCATCTGTCTGATTCCTGGGAACCTCACTAATGGTGGACTGCAGGCTCCCGCTCAAGCGTGCATGATGCTGCTCCCTTCAAAGTCTATAGGACTGACATAAACTGCCAAGCGTAGAGGGATTGTACGCCACCAATCTATCCTCTCCCACCCAACAATCTTAAAGGGGAAGTGTGTAAACATGCTAAAAACTACACGTTGACACCGGCAACAAGCATGCACGGCTAAAGTGTCACGGCCCACTACCACCAGGCCATGACACAGCCGTGACACATATGCCATCAATGTCAGATTGGGACAAGCCCCCTGAAGTGAAGTAGAGCACACAGCGCAAGCGCAGCCACCATCTATTCACCGCTTAGGGGGTTCTGACAACAGTCGAGTTTTGGTTCTGGCAATCCCATAGCGGTGAATAGCCAAGTGTCCTCCCATAGCAGTGAATGGAAATAGCCATGTGTCCTCCCATAGCAGTGAATGGAAAGCACACCATGCATGCGTGCTATCCACTTCAGGAGCCCCGTTTCCAGAGATAGGAGCAGGTTCCAGAGGTGGGACCAACACCTGTCTGAAACTGATGACATATCCTAGCGATATGCCCATGGACAGAAGTAACCCCTTTGATTACTAATACATTATCATGCAGTTATGGGAGCAATTTTGTACTTTGGCTCCGTTATGGGAGCACTAGGGCAGGGTCAGACTAGCCTACCAGAGCACCAGAGGATCCTCAGGTGAGCCCAAGCTTTGACATTAGTGGGCCCTTAAGGTCTTATATACACAGAGGATGGGCCCTCAGAATAATTTCCTCTGGTGGGCCCAAGGGACTTCAGTCCGATGCAGTCCGATGCTACACTAGGGGCTAGTACTTTTATTAGAAGTTTCTACCATGATGGAACCACGGTTTGCTGTCTTCTCTCCTGACTTGTCTGCTTTAGCAATTACTTGCATCCCCCATGTAATAACCATTCTGGTGCATTCTTTCTTATGACTCTATGTTGTGCCATTCCTTTGTTATTCCTGCTAGAAGTTTTGAATTAATTACTAGCAGTTTGCAATGAAGATCCAGCTGAGTGTTACCAGTCCCCCCTCAGACCCTGCACAGTCTGATACTATCCAATCATTGCTGTCAGTGTCAGACTGTGCAGGGACACACCCCAACTGGTAACACCCAGCTGGACCTTCAGTGCAGACTGCTGGCAATTCATTCATAACGTCTAGCAGGAATAATAGAGGAATAGCACAGCAAAGAGTGATAAGAACAGATGAGCCAGAATCGTTATTACATGGAGAATGCAAGTAGTTGCTAGAACAGGCATGTCAGGAGAGGGGACGGCTTCTCCATCACCCCTTCTCATCCATTCCCTGAGTATCATACACAACCATGCGCAATGCTGTGAGCTGAAGAAGAGGACTCCCAAATGCACAGGATGGCGATGAAGCCTCACTCCAATGTGCAAGCCTGAGAAATACAAGGTAATGATGAGGAAGAAGACTGGTAGCTAGTGACGTAGAGCAGCCAGGGATGTCAATCAGGCCAGGAGGTTAGACCTTGGACTCTTCCTGATTTTTGTCACCGCCCAGATGACTCTTCGGTGCTAATTTGCATACAGAGTGAATTCTGCAATTTGGCTGCATCAGAGTTAGCATTCATGAGCGTGCTCAGAAACATTTGTGAGTTCTTGTCATAAGGCATGGTGGTGGTTCAGGGTCCAAAACGTTCCCCAATAGAGAAAAGTGCAGGAGAAACTATTGAGGAGAGAAGTATGGCGCCTTACAATGGGCTCTACGACTGGTACATTTGTATGCAGTCTGCATTGGCAGACACATTCTGAGACTAGCAGATTCCTAGGGGGAACGCGGTACTGTTTTCTGCTCAGTAGGCACAGAAATGTGATTGCAACAGTTATTGACTTTGCTGCTGGCACAGTACTATGGGTGATTTTGTCTTCATGTTATTTTACCATGCTGGTCTGCCCTTCTTCCTGGGTGGCACCTTCTCTCCTCCATGCCAGGTGGTAGCATTGCTAGGTGGCAGGACTGTCCAGCTACTATGCGGCAATGTTTAAGGTTTGGTCTCTGTTTACTAAATATTGCAATAATGTATTTGCATTTTATGTATCACTGCAGTGTATCAAAAATGTTTCCATTACCTGCTTCCCTAATTTTCACCTCCCAGGAGCAACGATCTCGCAGCCTCTGGTATATTTTGCAAAAAAAAAAAAATACTTATTGAGTCCTGCTTCATCGAAACCTTCCAGAGAAAGACTCCAAATATGAATTATTTAAAATGCCAATTCTATATCAGATTTACATCCCTTTCCTAGATGAGCCACGATTCCCTGGACGGCAGGAAAGTTTCATCCGTGGACGGAGAGCTGTCCCAGACCGGCGGGGATGAGTGATTACCCAGGTGCTGCAATGTCAATGAACCCGAGGCAGCCTTCAGACGAGGAAGGTAACAGAATTATAAGATACAGTATCTCTTTATTTGATTCAATAAAAGTGTCGGGGAGATGGATGAGCGTTGGACGTGCTTAGTATTTTAGGACATCTGCAGGTAGTCGATCATCATGCGTTCAGTCATTTCAAATATTTTCTTTACGTGGAAAGTCAGATCAGGAGGTGCATTAACCTGACAGAAAGCAATAAAGGCAATCTACGTGGGGGCTACTGATCCATTTCTAAAGCAATTCATATTTGGAGGAGTTTTTTTTTTTATAATGGAAGGAGAAGGCATTGACGACAGCACGAGGTCACAGGAAGAGGAAAGTCGGCTTTAGTGGTCTTGTATCATCCCATGAATAAATTATTCTTCGGTGGTGTTTGATTACCGTAGGGATCACACATATGGCAGAGGCACTTGCACAGAAACTGTGCAGCAGCAGATTCAGTCCCCAATGGCTCTACTTTGGCACGCTATGTATGATGCTTCAATAAGGCAATGCATTATTGACATATTCTCCCCTAAAAGCAATGCCTTTAAAGTGTGATATCTTCATAAACTGACCTTAGGCACTCCGTGTCGGCACCATGTGGTGCTCCATAAGGCAACCTAATTGAGGTATTCTCTCCTGGTATCAATTCTTTAAGGTGAAATACCTCCATAATCTGTAGCCTTAGGAAGTCCATGTGATGCTTCCATGTATGATGGACGCATTCCCCCCATAGAAGCGATAATTCAGGGTAGACTACCTCCATAATATGGCCTTTGGCAGTCGATGAGATGTCTGTATAAGACTGATGGTATTATCATTTTGGAGAAATCACAGTTTTTTTGATAGAATGCCTCCACATTATTCTAAGGCCCCGCACCATGCGGTGCCATCTGCTGCCTTCCTAGAGCAACATATTATGGAAGTATTCTCCCTTCACAATACAGCCTTAGGTTTTCATTCTCCTTCAACTTGTGTCTTGTGTTCCCTCAATATATCTACTGAAGTGTGTATTATGAGGTTCTGCAGCAGCTGAGGTGTGTATTATGAGGTTCTGCAGCAGCTGAGGTTTGTATTATGATGTTCTGCAGCAGCTGAGGTTTGTATTATGATGTTCTGCAGCAGCTGAGGTGTGTATTATGAGGTTCTACAGCAGCTGAGGTGTTAGGAGGTTCTGCAGCAGCTGAGGTGTGTATTATGATGTTCTGCAGCAGCGGAGGTGTGTATTAGGCGGTACTGCAGCTGCTGAGGTGTGTGTTATGAAGTTCTGCAGCAGCTGAGGTGTGTATTATGAAGTTCTGCAGCAGCTGAGGTGTGTATTATGAAGTTCTGCAGCAGCTGAGGTGTGTATTATGATGTTCTGCAGCAGCTGAAGTGTGTATTATGATTTTCTACAGCAGCTGAGGTGTGTATTAGGAGGTTCTGAAGAAGCTGAGGTGTGTATTATGATGTTCTGCAGTGGCTGAGGTATGTATTATGAGGTTTTGCAGCAGCTGAGGTATGTATTATGAGGTTCTGCAGCAGCTGAGGTGTGTATGATGATGTTCTGCAGTGGCTTAGGTGTGTATTATGATTTTCTACAGAAGCTGAGGTGTGTATTAGAAGGTTCTGCAGCAGCTGAGGTGTGTATAATGAGGTTCTGCAGCAGCTGAGGTGTGTATAATGAGGTTCTGCAGCAGCTGAGGTGTGTATTATGAGGTTCTGCAGCAGCTGAGGTGTGTATTATGAGGTTCTGCAGCAGCTGAGGTGTGTATTATGATGTTCTGCAGCAGCTGAGGTGTGTATTATGAGGTTCTACAGCAGTTGAGGTGTGTATTAGGAGGTTCTGCAGCAGCTGAGGTGTGTATTATGATGTTCTGCAGCAGCTGAGGTGTGTATTATGATGTTCTGCAGCAGCTGAGGTGTGTATTATGAGGTTCTACAGCAGTTGAGGTGTGTATTAGGAGGTTCTGCAGCAGCTGAGGTGTGTATTATGATGTTCTGCAGCAGCTGAGGTGTGTATTATGATGTTCTGCAGCAGCTGAGGTGTGTATTAGAAGGTTCTGCAGCAGCTGAGGTGTGTATTATGAGGTTCTGCAGCAGCTGAGGTGTGTATTATAAGGTTCTGCAGCAGCTGAGGTGTGTATTATGATGTTCTGCAGCAGCTGAGGTGTGTATTAGAAGGTTCTGCAGCAGCTGAGGTGTGTATTAGGAGGTTCTGCAGCAGCTGAGGTGTGTATTATAAGGTTCTGCAGCAGCTGAGATGTGTATTATGAGGTTCTGCAGCAGCTGAGGTGTGTATTATGAGGTTCTGCAGCAGCTGAGGTGTGTATTATGATGTTCTGCAGTGGCTGAGGTGTGTATTATGAGGTTCTGCAGCAGCTGAGGTGTGTATTATGATGTTCTGCAGCAGCTGAGGTGTGTATTATGAGGTTCTACAGCAGTTGAGGTGTGTATTAGGAGGTTCTGCAGCAGCTGAGGTGTGTATTATGATGTTCTGCAGTGGCTGAGGTGTGTATTATGAGGTTCTGCAGCAGCTGAGGTGTGTATTATGATGTTCTGCAGCAGCTGAGGTGTGTATTATGATGTTCTGCAGTGGCTGAGGTGTGTATTAAGAGGTTCTGCAGCAGCTGAGGTGTGTATTATGAAGTTCTAAAGCAGCTGAGGTGTGTATTATGAAGTTCTAAAGCAGCTGAGGTGTGTATTAAGAGGTTCTGCAGCAGCTGAGGTGTGTATTATGAAGTTCTAAAGCAGCTGAGGTGTGTATTTGGATGAACATTCAATGAGAATCCATTAATCTGGCATTAATGCACCATTAATAATCCTGCTTCTAGTAATTAGTGATGAGCGGCAGGGGTCATATTAGAATTTGTGATATTTCGAATATTCGTTAGGAGTACTGTTGATTGCGAATTTTCGTAAAATGAGAATTTTCGTAATGAGAATCAATAAGATCGTGAAAACTCAGATCCGATGGTATATTCTAACCCCCAGGCATTCCCATGGTGACGGGGACGCTTGTCGGGGAGGAGTATGCCAAAGTGGAACAACTGTACACATTTAAAAAAAAAAAAGACGAATATTCTAAAAAAACAAATATATTCGTTTTTTAGAATATTCTTAATATTCTTAAACAAGAATATATAGCAATATAGCGAATATTCCGAAAAAAAAAAGAATATAGAGCAATTTAGCTAATATAGTGCTATAATCTTTTTTTTTTTTATAGTTGTCATTTTTTTTCCAATCTAAACTTCGGATGAGAAAAAAATTACAACTATTAGACAAAGAAGATTATAGCACTATATTACCTAAATTGCTCTATATTCTTTTTTTTTTTTTGAATATTCGCTATATTGCTATATATTCGTTTTTTAGAATATTCGTAATATTCTTAAACAAGAATATATAGCAATATAGCGAATTATTATATTACGAAAATTCGCAATCAACACTGCTCCTAAAGTCAAAGATATTGCAGCCTTCTCATTGGCCGACAAGCTAGAAGCAGGGAGGGATCATGTGTACTGATTAAAAAAAAATCTCGAATATTCACTATATTTCTATATATTCTTGTTTTAGAATGATACGAAAATTCAAAAAAACGAATATATAGCAATATAGCGAATATTCGAAAAAAAAACTAATGTAGAACAATTTAGCTAATATAGTGCTATAATCTTCTTTGTTTTTCCACTTTGGCATACTCCTCCCCGACAAGCGTCCCCATTACCATGGGAACGCCTGGGGGTTCGAAAATACCATCGGATCTGAATTTTCACAATCTCTTTAATTCTGATTACAAAAATTCTCATTTTGAAAGTTCGCATTAAGAAAATTTGCAATCAACACTACTCCTAAAGTCAAAGATATTGCAGCCTTCTCATTGGCCCACAAGCTAGAAGCAGTGAGGGATCATGGGTACTGATAAAAAAAAAAATCTTGAATATTCGAAATTACAAATATATATCACTATATTCTAAATATTCGCGAATTCTCGAAGTGCCGATATTCGCAATAAAAATTCGCTATTCGAATATTCGTGATGAACACTACCAGTAATCTGTAGTACTGTTATGCTTTTCTCGTCCGTTCAGTCTTATGTTTTACATCTTGTTTGTCGTTCCCATCGTCGGCTGAATTAACAGAAATTCCTGTTTTCTCTCACTTGTACACGCTGATGAGGAGAAGCGGCGCCCACGGCCGGGGTCATTACGTGCATGATGAGTCACTTGTGCAGTACCGCTGAATAGAGCCTTAGCACCTGGAAAGGGCAGAGGAGTTGGCGGTATGGAGGTGTCGGGTGCAGAGCGCAGACCTTCCACTCCATTTGCATTTAAATAAGCAGCTTATTACCTGCTCCTGAAAGTGAGAACCCAGCGAGCGGCGTCTTCAGTCCTTAAATTACCAATCAAGAAGACGCTTACCGGGGAATAAAGAGAACGGACTAAACACCAGAAACAATATCAGTGCAGTCGATGAAGGTTCAGCCCCGGCCACCGCCACATTAACGAGGAATCGAAGCAGCAAAATTCCCTAATAATAGGAGTCACCCAGCCTCACATACAAAGGGCGATGTGGCATTACAGCGATGATCCCCCACCTGTGGCCCTCTAGCTGCTGCAGAACTATAACTCCCAGCATGGAAGCAGCGGAGAATTACATATTTATGATCACTGCTACTCCACTCCTCTCTATGGGAGTTCCGGAAACGGCCCTTTACTATCCCCGCACCTCCCATAGAGAGGAATGAAGTGGAAGTGTGCATGACCAACAAACCCATTTTCATCATCACATTCCAAGATGATGATTATTTCTTACTTTATGTCGATGTATCTGCATGATGGCTTATTTTTGTGAGACAAGTTGTAGTTTTTAATGACATCATTTTGGGGACACAGAACTCATTCATAAAATTGTATTAACTCTTTCTGGGGGAATGGGAAAAAAAACAGCAATACCGTCACTGGTGGTCGTTTACAAAGACTGGCGTTTTACACTTGTCTTTGCGCTGGCGGAGAAAACACTTAATTTATGACTAGGCTCAGGCCTTGTCATAAATTAGCCGCTCCGCCGGCAGTCCGTATGCCTGGCGTAAAAACTACTCTAGATCCTGACTGGAGTAGTTTTCACTCCGCTTTTATACCAGTTTTCAGGCGTAAAAGATAATAAATATGTTAGGCATGATGTCCCTGCCCCGACACGGCCCCCACAACTCCAAAGTGCATGGTGCAAATATACCTATACGAAAAAATATTGTTGCATAGGCATTTAAAAAGTTGCAAAACAGGGTCTTGCTTTTTTTTCGCCGAACACTGGTATAGTGCCTGTCGTAAATGACCCCCATTGTCTTTTTACATTTTTAAATTTTGTGACGTACGCTTTGCGGCATAAATAACAAGATAACTTTATTCTCCAGGTCAGTATAATTACAGCAATACCAAATATATAGTTTTACCCCTATTTAAGGTTGTTGATGAAGCGGCAATCCAAGTATGAGGTGGGGTTTTTTTTCAATATTTTTCCATTTAAATACTAAATTAGTTTTTTTGTTTTGTTTTTTTAACTTCGGAACTTTTTCTTTAAATAAAACTTGATTTTACTCTTATTTTTACAACAAGGGGACTGTGACATGCGATCATGTAGCACAGTGAATTACTCTGTCAGTGGAGAACTTGACCTCCAACACAGCCAAGTAAGTATTTACATAAGGCAGACCTGAGGGTTTTCATTAGACCCCTGACTGCCATGTAAAGGCATCTGCACCCTAAGATCATATTTGAGGTGGGGGGTGATGGGTGACTGAAGAGGCCCTCTCCCTCTGAAACCAATTAGGTACCATGGTTGCTATTGACCATAGCATCTAAGGTATTAAATGACAGGGATCGGAGGTTTCTCCAATACCGGCCATTAAAGCAAGTTCCAGTTGGAAACGGCAGCAGGTGTCAGCCACAGATCGGAGTGTAAGCCAGAGACGGAAGCTGGTGTCAGCCAGAGATGAGAGGTTGTGTCAGCTGGAGACAGGAGCTGGTGTCTGCCAGAGAAGGGAGGTGGTGTCAGCCAGAGACGGGAGCTGGTGCCAGCCTGAGATGGGAGGTGGTGTCAGTCGGAGACAGTAGGTGGTATAAGTCGGAGACGGGGGCTGGTGTCAGCCGGAGACGGGAGGTGGTGTCAGCCAGAGACGGGAGCTGGTGTCAGCCGGAGAAGGGAGCTGGTGTCAGTCAGAGATGGGAGGTTGTGACAGCCGGAGACGGTAAGTGGTGTCAGCCGGAGATGGGAGCTGGTGTTAGCCAGAGATGGAACGTGGTGTCTGCCAAAGATGAAAGGTGGTGTCAGCTGGAGACGGAAGCTGGGTTCAGGAGGTGGTGTCAGCCGGAGACGGGAGGTGGTGTCTGTCAGAGATGGGAGGTGGTGTCAGAAAGATACGGGAGCTGGTGTCAGCCCAAGACAGAAGCTGGTGTCAGCAGGAGAAGGGAGTGTGAGACAGAGATGGGAGCTGGTATCAGCGGGAGACAAGAGTGCCCGCCAGAGACGGGAGCTAGTGTCAGACAGAGATGGGAGCTGGTATCAGTCGGACATGGAATCTGGTGTCAGAGGCAGGCGGGGGTGTCAGCCAGAGATGGGAGATGGTATCAGTGGGAGACAGGAGTTTCAGCCAGAAACAGGAGCTGGTGTCAGCCGGAGATGGGAGCTGGTGTCAGCAAAAGATGGGGGCTGGTGTCAGCTGTAGGCAGGAGGTGGTGTCAGCTGGAGACGGGAGGTGGTGCCTGCCAGAGATGGGAGGTGGTGTCAGCAAGACACGGGAGCTGGTGTCAGCTAGAGATGGCAGCTGGTATCAGCAGAAGACAAGTGTCTGCCAGAGATGGAAGCTTGTGTCAGATGGAGATGGGAGATGGTGTCAGCCAGAGATGGAAACTGGTGTCAGCGAAAGATGGGAGTGTCAGCCAGAGATGGGAGCTGGTATCAGCGGGAGATGGGAGTGTCAGCCAGAAACGGGAGCTGGTGTCAGCTGGAGACAGGATGTGGTGTCAGCAGGAGATAGGAGGTGGTGTCTGCCAGAGATGGGAGGTGGTGTCAGCCGGACACGGGAACTGGTGTAAGCAGGAGATGGGAGCTGGTGTCAGCTGGAGACAGAAGCTGGTGTCAGCCAGAGACGAGAGTGTCAGCAAGAGATGGGAGCTGGTATTAGCGGGAGACGGGAGTGTCAGCCAGAGATGGGAGCTGATGTAATAAGGAGATGGGAGCTGGTGTCAGCCAGAGACGGGAGTGACAGGCAGAGATGGGAGCTGGTATCAGCGGAAGACGAGAATGTTAGCCAGAGATAAGAGCTGGTGTCAGTAGGAGATGGGAGGTGGTGTCAGCCAGAGATGGGAGTTGGTGTCAGTCAGAGACTGGAGCTGGTGTCAGCTGGAGATGGAAGGTGGTGTCAGACAGAGATGGAAGGTGGTGTCAGTCAGAGACAGGAGTTGGTGTCAGTTGGAGATGGAAGGTGGTGTCTGCCAGAGATGGAAGGTGGTGTCTGCCAGAGATGGGAGGTGGTATCAGTGGGAGATGGGAGTGTCAGCCAGAAACGGGAGCTGGTGTCAGCTGGAGACAGGATGTGGTGTCAGCAGGAGATGGGAGGTGGTGTCTGCCAGAGATGGGAGGTGGTGTCAGCCGGACACAGGAACTGGTGTAAGCAGGAGACGGGAGCTGGTGTCAGCTGGAAACAGAAGCTGGTGTCATCCAGAGACGAGAGTGTCAGCAAGAGATGGGAGCTGGTATCAGCCAGAGACGGGAGCTGGTGTAATAAGGAGATGGGAGCTGGTGTCAGCCAGAGATGGGAGTGTCGGGCAGAGATGGGAGCTGGTATCAGCGGAAGACGAGAGTGTTAGCCAGAGATAAGAGCTGGTGTCAGTGGGAGATGGGAGGTGGTGTCAGCCAGAGATGGGAGCTGGTGTCAGCCAGAGACTGGAGCTGGTGTTAGCTGGAGATGGAAGGTGGTGTCAGACAGAGATGGGAGGTGGTGTCAGTCATAGACAGGAGTTGGTGTCAGTTGGAGATGGAAGGTGGTGTCTGCCAGAGATGGAAGGTGGTGTCTGCCAGAGATGGAAGGTGGTGTCTGCCAGAGATGGGAGGTGGTGTCAGCCAGAGAAGGAAGCTGGAGTCAGCCGGAGACGGTAGGTGGTGTCAGCCAGAGATGGGAGCTGGTGTCAGCGAGAGACGTGAGCTGGTGTCAGCCAGAGACGGGAGCTGGTGTCAGCCAGAGACGGAAGCTGGTGTCAGCTGGAGACGGGAGCTTGTGTCAGCCCAGCCAGAGATTGGAGCTGGTGTCAGCCGGAGATGGGGGAGTCAGCCATAAATGGGAGCTGGTGTGAGCCAGAGATGGGAGCTGATGTCAGCTTTTGATGGGAGAGTCAGCCAGAGACAGAAGCTGGTGTGAGCCGGAGACGGAAGTTGGTGTCAGCCGGAGACGGGAGGTGTCAGCCAGAGACGGGAGGTGGTGTCAGCTGTAACCCAGAGCTGGTGTCAGCCAGAGACGGGAGATGGTGTCAGCCGGAGACCAGTGCTGGTTTCACCCGGGAACAGGAGTTGGTGTCAGCCGGAGACGGGAGGTGGTATCAGCCTTAGATGGGAGCTGGTTTCAGCCAAAGACAGGAGCTAGTGTCAGCTGGAAACCAGAGCTGGTGTCAGCCAGAGATGGGAGGTGGGGTCAGCCGGAGACAGGAGCTGGCTTCACCCGGAGACGGGAGCTGGTGTAGATTTTTAGTATAATCTATGACAGTTTCTTGCCATACACTATAGTAAATGAGCGAGGCTGACTGTAGGTTCCCATGCAAGATCCATTCCACGCTTCACCAACTTTTTGGAAAAGTTTTGCATACACCATAGTTGTGCAGGCAGTTTTCTGGTGTACAGGGGATGATAAATTGCCCCCATGTACTTACTAGAGACATAATAGGAATAATTGATCCGTCAATAGCAGCTTGCTGACCGTTTCCCTAGCATCCAAAATTATTTTGTTTTTGTTTCTGCACTCTGGAACAGGCACTCATTCACTAAAAATGGAATAGACCTGCAGAACCTTTCACTCATGCTGAATGTTTCTATTACCTACAGTGCTATTTAGGAACCAGGAGGATCAGGATAATCAGAGCTCCTAGAAAACAGAAGGATGGATTTCATAAACAGAAATGTAATTATTATCAGGGGTGACCTGATGCCCTATATACCCCTCCCACCCCCTAAATATATAAGCTGGGGTGTCCTGACATGTCCTATATACCCTCCTCCCCAATGTATAAGTTGGGGTTTCCTGACATGTCCTATATACCCCTCCTACCCCCAATGTATAAGCTAGGGTGTCCTGACATGTCTTATATCCCCCCCCCAATGTATAAGCTGGGGTGTCCAGATATGTCCTATATACCCCCCCCCCCACCTAATGTGTAAACTGGGGTGACCAGTCATGTCCTATATACCCCTCCCCCCCATTGTATAAGCTGGGGTTTCCTGACATGTCCTATATACCCCCCCTAATGTATAAGCTGGGGTGTCCTAACATGTCCTATATACCCCCCACCCCCAATGTATAAGCTGGGGTGTCCTGACATGTCCTATATACCCCCCAATGTATAATCTGGGGTGTCCTGACATGTCCTATATGCTCTCATCCCACCCCAGTGTATAAGCTGGAGTGTCCTGTAATGTCTTTTATCCCCCCCCCCCCCCCCAATGTATAAGCGGGGTTGTCTTGACATGTCCTATATACCACTCTCCCCAATGTATAATCTGGGGTGTCCTGACATGTCCTATATGCTCTCATCCCACCCCAGTGTATAAGCTGGTGTGTCTTGTAATGTCTTTTATCCCCTTCCCCCCAGTGTATAAGCTGGTGTGTCCTGTAATGTCTTTTATACCCCCCCCCAATGTATAAGCGGGGGTGTCCTGACATGTCCTATATAGCCCCCCTAATGTATAAGCTGGGGTGTCCTAACATGTCCTAAATACCCCCCACCCCCAATGTATAAGCTGGGGTGTCCTGACATGTCCTATATACCCCCCAATGTATAATCTGGGGTGTCCTGACATGTCCTATATGCTCCCATCCCACCCCAGTGTATAAGCTGGAGTGTCCTGTAATGTCTTTTATCCCCCCCCCCCAATGTATAAGCGGGGGTGTCTTGACATGTCCTATATACCACTCTCCCCAATGTATAATCTGGGGTGTCCTGACATGTCCTATATGCTTCCATCCCACCCCAGTGTATAAGCTGGTGTGTCTTGTAATGTCTTTTATCCCCTTCCCCCCAGTGTATAAGCTGGTGTGTCCTGTAATGTCTTTTAGACCCCCCCAATGTATAAGCGGGGGTGTCCTGACATGTCCTATATAGCCCGCTCCCCCCATGTATAAGCTGGGGCTTCCTGACCTGTCCTATACACCCCCCCCCCCCCCCCAATGTATAAGCTGGAGCATCCTGACATGCCCTTTATCCCTCCCCCCAATGTATAAGCTGGGGTGTCCTGACATGTCCTATATACCCCCCCCTAATGTATAAGCTGGGGTGTCCTATGTACCCCCCTTCCCCCATGTCTGTTCTTTCCTGGACAGAACTTATATTAGGAATTCAATGGGTTAAATCTCTATCACTGCACAAACAACAAAATACCGGTATATGAGCAGCTAGCACCTCCAGTCCCACTGAGGACTAATCATGGACTATCACCCCCATTCTCCTCACAGACCTCGCATGGTGTTTATTGCTTTCTATGTGGAATGCAGCAGAATCCAGAAGTGTGAATCCTATAGGGAGGGTGAGTCATGGTGTTTGACATTAGGAATACTCTGCGATGATCGCCGCGATGTTTTCACAATCTGCCCGAATGAGTCACCGCTCCTGACATTTCACAGTCCTGAAATCGCTCCATTATTACAAATATATAATATCACTATTGAGTGGCAAATGAGGTGGGACGCAATCGCTAATCCACGGAGCAGCCAAGAGACAAATGTAGCAGAGCTGAGGTTGATTTCATGTGGAACACCCTCTTGTGGAGTACTCACTTATCTTAAAAAGCATCTGTCGGTAGGATCATCCCTCTTAAAATAGGCATACTGACTGGTATGATTCCTCTCTTGCAAAATTTTTTTGTAGTGTTCCTGAGAAAAATTACTTTTATTATCAATGTAAATGAGGGCTTTAGGGCTCCGAGTGGGCGTGGGCAGCACTGAGGAGCTAGGACCCGCCCCCTCGGTGCACTAAAGCCCTTATTTGCACAAAAAATAAAAGTTATTTTCTTGGGATCGCCACAAACGATTTTCACAAGGCAGGTATCGTCATAATCAGCAGGATCAACCCGACCAGGCCATATGCATGCTTTAATGAGGTTAATCCTGCTGATAGGTGCACTTTAGAGGGAATGTACACTACTGTTTATAGGTCCTGAAGAGGAAGTTTTGAGGTAAGAGCTGTTAAAAGAAGGATGGAGTGAGACTGGAATCCATTCATTACATAGTCTCTCAATGACTTCAGTGCAGAAGAGCCAATACTATGGCGCCCCCGCAGGAACATAGTGGTAATGAACGAATTGTGCCCTGTTTCCCTTTTAATATTGACTCAGAAGGGGTGTCACATATGTAATACTACGGCACAGAGTATAAACCTCAAGGGCTACCCTATTTCTACTCAATCGAGTAATAATTTAAAGGGGTTGTCCAGAAATGAGCTAAAAAAATAAATAAAAATGATATTCACCCTCCTCAATCCCAGATACTCTCGTGCTGATACTTATCGGGTCCCAGTTGGCCTCTATTTCCTGGTCCCATATTGACACATACAGGAAAAGCTTGCAGAGCAGATCACTGGCTACAGAGGTGTCCCGACTCATCAACTGATTGGCTCAGCAAAACCAGCAGGGGCCCGTTAGTATTCCGGAGACTCATCTTAACAATAAGCTGATCACAAAGTGTCCCCCATTCTGAGAACCCCAGCTGTAACCTGTGGGGGAACCTGAATGTAAGTGTTCAGTTTCCCTACAGCACCCCCACAGGGAGAATTAAGTATTAAACAGTGTCCATTCATAGCAATGAGTTGTCTGTGTAATGCAGGACAGGACAGGTCCTCCAGAGCAAGAGATGTTCATTGAGACCTCTCTCAACTCCGATAAGGTTCCTGAGCAGAGGAACCCCCTCCACTAAACCCAGAACTCACTTACAGGGGGGATGAGCAGTGGTTTTGTAGACAAGACATCCTCTTTACTGAAAAGTCTCAATGAAAGAAGCTCAAGGGCTTGGAGTGAGGATATCCCTGGAGAGCCGCAGAAGATCAGAGGAGAATATCTGCTCGGTGGCTCGGTGTGAAGCGGTGGTGCACCTGATGGACAGATCATCCAGATGTTCAGGTGCAGAATGAACCACGTGTGCTCCCAGGGGGGGGAGGCGTCTCCAGATGTAAGATTAATGGTGATAGCATCCTAGGGTAATCAATCATTAATTATTATGACACATGAAACTAGCTATGCAAATGTGAACACATGTTATTGGAGGGATATAGTTTCAGCAGGAAGATGGGATACGATTTCAGATGTAGCAGTGCTAAGTCAGTGATGTTCCATGAGATCCTGTGCAAGTTATCTACGACCCTAATTCTCCCACTGGTTCACTGAGCACATACAGTACATCTTTACTAAGAACTAAGTGGTCCCATCAGAGAAGCTGAGCTAAGCTTTTATAAACGGTTCTGATGACACGATTGCTGACTGTACCAATAGCAATCAGTAAATCTGTGAGTGCAGCTCTGGAGTATAATACTGGATGTAACTCAGGATCAGTACAGGATAAGTAATGTACAGTCAGGTCCATAAATATTGGGACATCAACACAATTTTAACATTTTTGGCTCTATACACCACCAAAATAGATTTGAAATGAAACGGACAAGATGTGCTTTATCTGCAGACTGTCAGCTTTAATTTGAGGGGATTTACATCCAAATCAGGTGAACGGTGCAGGAATTACAGCAGTTTGCATATGTGCCTCCCACTTGTTAAGGGACCATAAGTAATGGGACATAATAATAATCGTAAATCAAACTTTCACTTTTTAATACTTGGTTGCAAATCCTTTGCAGTCAATTACAGCCTGAAGTCTGGAACGCATAGACATCACCAGACGCTGGGTTTCATCCCTGGTGATGCTCTGCCAGGCCTCTACTGTAACTGTCTTCAGTTCCTGCTTGTTCTTGGGGCATTTTCCCTTCAGTTTTGTCTTCAGCAAGTGAAATGCATGCTCGATCGGATTCAGGTCAGGTGATTGACTTGGCCATTGCAGAACATTCCACTTCTTTCCCTTAAAAAACTCTTTGGTTGCTTTTGCAGTATGCTTTGGGTCACTGTCCATCTGCACTGTGAAGAGCCGTCCAATGAGTTCTGAAGCATTTCTCTGAATATGAGCAGATAATATTGCCCGAAACACTTCAGAATTCATCCTGCTGTTTTTATCAGCAGTCACATCATCAATAAATACAAGAGAACCAGTTCCATTGGCAGCCATACATGCCCACGCCATGACACTACCACCACCATGCTTCACTGATGAGGTGGTATGCTTAGGGTCATGAGCAGTTCCTTTCCTTCTCCATACTCTTCTCCTCCCATCACTCTGGTACAAGTTGATCTTGGTCTCATCTGTCCATAGGATGTTGTTCCAGAACTGTGAAGGCTTTTTTAGATGTCGTTTGGCAAACTCTAATCTGGCCTTCCTGTTTTTGAGGCTCACCAATGGTTTACATCTTGTGGTGAAACCTCTGTATTCACTCTGGTGAAGTCTTCTCTTGATTGTTGACTTTGACACACATACACCTACCTCCTGGAGAGTGTTCTTGATCTGGCCAACTGTTGTGAAGGGTGTTTTCTTCACCAGGGAAAGAATTCTTCGGTCATCCACCACAGTTGTTTTCCGTGGTCTTCCGGGTCTTTTGGTGTTGCTGAGCTCACCGGTGCGTTCCTTCTTTTTAAGATGTTCCAAACAGTTGTTTTGGCCATGCCTAATGTTTTTGCTATCTCTCTGATGGGTTTGTTGTGTTTTTTCAGCCTAATGATGGCTTGCTTCACTGATAGTGACAGCTCTTTGGATCTCATCTTGAGAGTTGACAGCAACAGATTCCAAATGCAAATTGCAGACTTGAAATGAACTCTGGACCTTTTATCTGCTCATTGTAATTGGGATAATGAGGGAATATCACACACCTGGCCATGGAACAGCTGAAAAGCCAATTGTCCCATTACTTCTGGTCCCTTGACAAGTGGGAGGCACATATGCAAACTGTTGTAATTCCTACACTGTTCACCTGATTTGGATGTAAATACCCTCAAATTAAAGCTGACAGTCTGTAGTTAAAGCACTTCTTGCTTGTTTCATTTCAAATCCATTGTGGTGGTGTATAGAGCCAAAAATGTTAGAATTGTGTCGATGTCCCAATATTTATGGACCTGACTGTATGTACACAGTGACTGCACCAGTAGAATAGTGAGTGCTGCTCTGGAGTATAATACAGGATGTAACTCAGGATCAGTACAGGAGAAGTAATGTATGTACACAGTGACTGCACCAGCAGAATAGTGAGTGCAGCTCTGGAGTATAATACAGGTTGTAACTCAGGACCAGTACAGGATAAGTAATGTATGTACACAGTGATTGCACCAGCAGAATAGTAAGTGCTGCTCTGGAGTATAATACAGGTTGTAACTCAGTATCAGTACAGTTCGGCTGTCACTATGCAAGAAAGTGAGCATGCATCGCGCCATTTGTGCAAGTGACTCAGAGGGACTCACTGCCTCCATCTCCACTGCATACTGCCACGGTGTGTATGGGTCCTCTGCCTCGTCTTTCTCATCGCCCTGTAGCTCCTCTGGCTGCTCCTGCTCCTCCTCTCCGTTCACATGTGTAGAAAAACCATCCATTTCGCTACACATTGCTTGTGCTCCAATGTTCTCCTCCTCCTCCTCCAGTTCAGTCCCCACAGGGCTCATGTAGCCGTGAGATGTAGGCGCCACGTCTCCAGTCCCCTGACCAGCCAGATTTACCATCATCTGTTCCAGGACATGAAGCAGTGGAATGACGTTGTTCATCCCGTAGTCCTGGCGACTGACAAATAACGTGGCCTCCTCAAAGGGCCTGAGCAAACGGCAGGTGTCACTCATGAGCTGCCACTTGCTGACATCGAAGTTACACAGGGTAGTACTCCTGTCTGCTTGGATCATCAAGAAATCGTTTTTGGCCTTTCTCTGTTCGTATAATCGGTCCAACATATGGAGAGTGGAATTCAGATGGGTGGAAACGTTGCATATCAGCCTATGTTGGGGGATGCTGTTCTGCCGCTGCAGCTCAAGGACGGTGTGCTTTGTGGTGTACGAGTGGCTGAAGTGGATGCAAAGTTTTCTGGCCATTTTTAGGATGTCTTGCAGAAGGTTGGAAGACTTCAGGAACTCCTTGACAACCAGATTGAACACATGTGCCATGCAGGGCGCATGGCTCAGCCTTCCTAAACACAGCGCTGACACCATGTTCTTCCCATTGTCGGTCACTATGCATCCGATTTTCAGTTGTCGCGGAGAAAGACAGGATTCGATTTCTTGATGAAGGACACGGAGCAGTTCCTCCCCTGTGTGACTCAGTTCGCCTAGGCAAACAAGGTGCAGAACACCATGACACCGTCGTGCCCTGCACATGTTGTATGCTGGAGGGGCACTGTGAATTGCTATTGAAGTGGAGGCTGAGGACACGGTGGAGGATGTGGAGTCAGAGGTGGACATTGTTGCAGGACCAACGGAGTGAGAACGTGGAGGCGGAAGCGGCGTCACCGGGCCAAGTTGCTGGTGTGGCTGTGCAGGAACCACATTCGCCCAGTGAGCCGTAAAGAACATGTATTGTCCCTAAACGTAGGTACATCTCCACATGTCGGTGCTGCCGTGCACTTTGGCAGACACCGACTGTCATGCCCTGCTCAGGTTATGTGCGGAGGTCTGCCAGGTTAGCAGCACGTGTGTAGCCTATTGTTTTTGTTTTGGAGTTGAGCTGTATCCGCTTCATCCCTTCAGGTGCACTGGGTGGGGTTGTTGGTTTGAGTTTAAATCATGCCCACTCCCAGTGTCCTGTGCGGGTTATAGCTTCTGTCTTGCTCAGAGGAAGGAATGAAGGATTTGCTGTTCCTGCTCAGTAACAAGATAAGTTGGTTTTGATTTCTTGTGGTTGTTTGTCTAGGCTGTTAGAGAGACGCCTGCCCCCTCCAGGTCCTGAGGGAGCAGGCTTCCTCTTTCCCCCTTTCACCATCTTAGGGATTTTAGGGAATCTTCAGCCTATGCACGGAGACACGTTTATTCCCACCTTCAGGGTGTGAACGTGGGCATAGAAGTCTAGGGAGAGCTGCTAGGGATTTGTCAGGAGGTGACCTTTATCCCCAGCTTCTTGCCTAGACACTTTTTTGGTGGTATTCTGTGTATCTTGTATCCTGTCCACCGTGACACCGACAGGCTCAAGGACTGGCCAACCTTCTGTTCTACATGTGTGTTCAGGGCTGGTACAAGCCATCAGTTCTCTGAAAGGTGCAGAGTCCACCACTTGGAAAGGGAGGGACTGCAGCACCAGCAACTTGGACAGGAGCACATTCAGCTTCTGCTCCATTGGATGAGTGCATGCATACTGTTGTCTCTTGGCAATCGCTTCGATGATCGATTGCTGATGGAATGACTGATGAGGAGTAGGAGGATCAGGAGCATCAGGATTGGCAGATGATGTGAAGGACAGACAGCTCCCTTCGGCTGAGGTGGTGGAGCCTTGACTGCCAGAAACCAGAGCCACGGTTCTCCCACGCCACTTTATGGTGACGCATATGTTGATGCAGGGCCGTGGTGCCAACATTGACACCCTGGCCACGCTTCACCTTCTGCCCACAGATTCTACATATGACCATGTTCACCCCCTCGGCGGCTTAACAAAAAACTGCCACACCACAGAGTTAGTGATTTTACCCCCAACACTACACACTGACTGACTGCTACTGCCGCTGCCTACGTAAATCCGTTCACCGCTACTTCCCGGGCAAGGTCCTGTGAAGCGGGTGGTCTACACCGTGCACGTTTGGCTCCCGACCTCCCTCTTCTGCCACCCTGCTGACTCCTGGCCATGCTAGCGACTTGCTGGCTCCACCGCTGCCTCATGGGAAAGCTGCCACCCTCTTCTCCCGATGATGAAGAAGCCCCTAATTCACATGACTACCAAGTGCGATCGGCTACATCATCATCATCGAGTACTTTCTGCACGTCACTTATGTTCTCCTCAACGGTCTCTCGGTCAGGAGCCTCACCGCTCGCAACACCAGCTCCCATGCCACTCTCCTCATCACTACTTGCCTGCCTAATGGAGGAAGTGGCGGATGTCTCCTCCAAATATTGGCTTGCCAGTAGCTGCTGACCGTCTTCTAGTAGCTCGTCCTCGCTGTATAGTGGAGCTGAGCCCACAGCATACAATACTTCTCTGGCTGAAGGAACAGAAAAGGACAGAGGCAGGTTAAGGACAGGTGAGGGCACAGGGCCTGCTCCCGGGCCATGCCAACTAAGGGCTGTGTCTGACGAACCCACCGACTCTTGGTTGGGGGTTTCTGATCTCACTGAAGTCAAAGATTGAGTAAACCATTGAAGAACCGCTGGGTTGCTGGTCAAGACACAACCATTAGCTGACACTGGGAGCCCAGGCCTCTGGAAGTGACCTCTGCTGCCACGCCCCCTTACTCTTTTGTGACCTTTGCCTGCGCCAGAAACATTTAGGCCTCTGTCACTCCCCTGTACAGGGCCTGGCACTTCTCTGTCTGACATACAGTAAGATCAAATAAATAAATAAAAAGGAAATTAAAACACCCCAAAAAAGTCTGTAATTTTCTCATTTCACCACACAACGGCTAATAAGCCCTTTTTTTCCACTAATACACACCAAAAAGGGCTTTAGAACATATAACTGCACCGCTGAATGGCAAATAGCCACTTATTTTTTCCACTTACGTATACACGCCACAGAAGGCTTTAGAACATATAACTGTAAATATATTTTACTTTTGCCACTAACACACGACAAAAAGGGCTATCATTTTTGCACTTCACCACACAACGGCTAATAAGCCCTTTTTTACTAATACAAGCCAAAAAATGCTTTAGAACATATAACTGCACCGCACAAGGGCAAATAAGACGTAGAAATATTTCCTTGTAATAAACCCTGTTAATGGCTGTGTCACACAGCACTTGCACCCCAATAACAAGAACTGTTTGCTGGAATTACAGAGCTGAATAATGGCAATTTGGATCCCCAGTCAGTGCAGCAAGGTGTAATAGGATTGTTCCCATTTCCCAGGCTGTAACCTCCCCTACTGAACCCTGTTCTACATAAATACTGTGGAATGATTCCTCTCTATCCTTTCCCTGCACTTGTAAATCGTTTTTTCAGCACAATAAACTCTTTCCTAGCACTGTCCCTAGCGCCTGCTGACGTCTCTCCCTGCACTAAGTACACTGGAAAATGGCAGAATCCAAGATGGCTGAGGCTATTTATAGGGCTGTGACATCACAGGGCTGGCTGGCTGCTGATTGGCTGCATGCATGGCATTATGGGGGATCCTGCCTTCCCAGAGTTCCTCGCACGTGCAGCAGCCATTTTAGGAAAAAAAGGCAATTCGTTACCACAAATCGCGAAGAAATTTGACTTTGGTGCTAACAGAATTTTTCCTGAAATTCGGATCGAATTCCACGTCGTCAGCTTTGATTCGCTATTTCTAACAGTGACTGCACAAGCAGAATAGTGAGTGCTGCTCTGGAGTATAATATAGGATGTAACTCAGGATCAGTATAGGATTAGTGTTGATTGCAGATTTTTATCGCGAATATCGGCACTTCGAGAATTCGCGAAGATGTAGAATATAGTGCTATATCTTCATAATCGTGAATATTCTAGATTTTTTTTCATCAGTAACCTCCCTTCTTGCTTGTGGGCCAATGAGAAGGCTGCAATATCTTTATCAGAGCTTAGCAACATCCCTAGCAACCAATAGAAAAGTTGCCTACCCCTTACTATATAAGAACCTCCCCAGCAGCCATTTTCTACAGGTTTTTTTTTCAGTTCTGAGAGAGAGAGCAGTGTTATCGCTGTGCTCTGTGCTTTCATCTGGATCCTATTCCTTACCCAAGTACATTAGTTAGTTAGTTAGCTCATATATATAATACAGATAGTTAGTGGGAGATAGTCAGTGTAGGTTAGATAGTAATATAGTGTAGCTGATAGGTTCCAGTGCAGGGTGTTAGGTAGTGTGATAGGAATTACTATACTTTGCATTTTCTCCAGTATCAGGAAAATTCTAGCAGCTTAAAAAATGTAGCAAAACTGACCCACGCCTGTATTTCGCTCGCAATACGCGCATATTACATTTTCGCAATCAAGAAAATAATAACTGGAGATCATGAATTCTAGAATTTGCAAATATTAGACAAAATATTTGCGAAATATCGCGAAAACAAATATTGCCAATGCTGCTCATCACTATACACTGCGTGCAGAATTATTAGGCAAATGAGTATTTTGACCACATCATCCTCTTTATGCATGTTGTCTTACTCCAAGCTGTATTGGCTCGAAAGCCTACTACCAATTAAGCATATTAGGTGATGTGCATCTCTGTAATGAGAAGGGGTGTGGTCTAATGACATCAACACCCTATATTAGGTGTGCATAATTATTAGGCAACTTCCTTTCCTTTGGCAAAATGGGTCAAAAGAAGGACTTGACAGGCTCAGAAAAGTCAAAAATAGTGAGATATCTTGCAGAGGGATGCAGCACTCTTAAAATTGCAAAGCTTCTGAAGCGTGATCATCGAACAATCAAGCGTTTCATTCAAAATAGTCAACAGGGTCGCAAGAAGCGTGTGGAAAAACCAAGGCGCAAAATAACTGCCCATGAACTGAGAAAAGTCAAGCGTGCAGCTGACAAGATGCCACTTGCCACCAGTTTGGCCATATTTCCGAGCTGCAACATCACTGGAGTGCCCAAAAGCACAAGGTGTGCAATACTCAGAGACATGGCCAAGGTAAGAAAGGCTGAAAGACGACCACCACTGAACAAGACACACAAGCTGAAACGTCAAGACTGGTCCAAGAAATATCTCAAGACTGATTTTTCTAAGGTTTTATGGACTGATGAAATGAGAGTGAGTCTTGATGGGCCAGATGGATGGGCCCGTGGCTGGATTGGTAAAGGGCAGAGAGCTTCAGTCCGACTCAGACGCCAGCAAGGTGGAGGTGGAGTACTGGTTTGGGCTGGTATCATCAAAGATGAGCTTGTGGGGCCTTTTCGGGTTGAGGATGGAGTCAAGCTCAACTCCCAGTCCTACTGCCAGTTTCTGGAAGACACCTTCTTCAAGCAGTGGTACAGGAAGAAGTCTGCATCCTTCAAGAAAAACATGATTTTCATGCAGGACAATGCTCCATCACACGCGTCCAAGTACTCCACAGCGTGGCTGGCAAGAAAGGGTATAAAAGAAGAAAATCTAATGACATGGCCTCCTTGTTCACCTGATCTGAACCCCATTGAGAACCTGTGGTCCATCATCAAATGTGAGATTTAAAAGGAGGAAAAACAGTACACCTCTCTGAACAGTGTCTGGGAGGCTGTGGTTGCTGCTGCACGCAATGTTGATGGTGAACAGATCAAAACACTGACAGAATCCATGGATGGCAGGCTTTTGAGTTTCCTTGCAAAGAAAGGTGGCTATATTGGTCACTGATTTGTTTTTGTTTTGTTTTTGAATGTCAGAAATGTATATTTGTGAATGTTGAGATGTTATATTGGTTTCACTGGTAAAAATAAATAATTGAAATGGGTATATATTTGTTTTTTGTTAAGTTGCCTAATAATTATGCACAGTAATAGTCACCTGCACACACAGATATCCCCCTAAAATAGCTAAAACTAAAAACAAACTAAAAACTACTTCCAAAAATATTCAGCTTTGATATTAATGAGTTTTTTGGGTTCATTGAGAACATGGTTGTTGTTCAATAATAAAATTAATCCTCAAAAATACAACTTGCCTAATAATTCTGCACTCCCTGTATAGGATAAGTAATGTACAGTCGTGACCAAAAGTTTTAAGAATTACATAAATATTGGATATTGGAAAAGTTTCTGCTTAAGTTTTTATAATAGCAATTTGCATATACTCCAGAATGTTATGAAGAGTGATCAGATGAATTGCATAGTCCTTCTTTGCCATGAAAATTAACTTAATCCCAAAAAAACTTTCCACTGCATTTCATTGCTGTCATTAAAGGACCTGCTGAGATCATTTCAGTAATCGTCTTGTTAACTCAGGTGAGAATGTTGACGAGTACAAGGCTGGAGATAATTATGTCAGGCTGATTGGGTTAAAATGGCAGACTTGACATGTTAAAAGGAGGGTGATGCTTGAAATCATTGTTCTTCCATTGTTAACCATGGTGACCTGCAAAGAAACGCGTGCAGCCATCATTGCGTTGCATAAAAATTGCTTCACAGGCAAGGATATTGTGGCTACTAAGATTGTACCTCAATCAACAATTTATAGGATCATCAAGAACTTCAAGGAAAGAGGTTCAAATCTTGTTAAGAAGGCTTCAGGGCGTCCAAGAAAGTCCAGCAAGCGCCAGGACCGTCTCCTAAAGAGGATTCAGCTGCGGTATCGGAGTGCCACCAGTGCAGAGCTTGCTCAGGAATGGCAGCAGGCAGGTGTGAGCGCATCTGCATGCACAGTGAGGCCAAGACTTTTGGAAGATGGCCTGGTGTCAAGAAGGCCAGCAAAGAAGCCACTTCTCTCCAAAAAAAACATCAGGGACAGATTGATCTTCTGCAGAAAGTATGGTGAATGGACTGCTGAGGACTGGGGCAAAGTCATATTCTCCGATGAAGCCTCTTTCCGATTGTTTGGGGCATCTGGAAAAAGGCTTGTCCAGAGAAGAAAAGGTGAGCGCTACCATCAGTCCTGTGTCATGCCAACAGTAAAGCATCCTGAGACCATTCATGTGTGGGGTTGCTTCTCATCCAAGGGAGTGGGCTCACTCACAATTTTGCCCAAAAACACAGCCATGAATAAAGAATGGTACCAAAACACCCTCCAACAGCAACTTCTTCCAACAATCCAACAACAGTTTGGTGAAGAACAATGCATTTCCCAGCACGATGGAGCACCGTGCCATAAGGCAAAAGTGATAACTAAGTGGCTCGGGGACCAAAACGTTGACATTTTGGGTTCCTGGCCTGGAAACTCCCCAGATCTTAATCCCATTGAGAACTTGTGGTCAATTCTCAAGAGGCGGGTGGACAAACAAAAACCCACTAATTCTGACAAACTCTGACAAACTCCAAGAAGTGATTATGAAAGAATGGGTTGCTATCAGTCAGGAATTGGCCCAGAAGTTGATTGAGAGCATGCCCAGTCGAATTGCAGAGGTCCTGAAAAAGAAGGGCCAACACTGCAAATACTGACTCTTTGCATAAATGTCATGTAATTGTCGATAAAAGCCTTTGAAACGTATGAAGTGTGTGTAATTATATTTCACTACATCACAGAAACAACTGAAACAAAGATCTAAAAGCAGTTTAGCAGCAAACTTTGTGAAAACTAATATTTGTGTCATTCTCAAAACTTTTGGCCACGACTGTATGTACACAGTAGGAAAAAATGCGTATAGCAGCACAACGAAAAATTAAAGTCTTATCTTGTGGTGGTGCCAGCCGTGTTGGGAGCCAGTCAGAAGTTCCCCCTTGGATGCGTCATATAGAAGAAACCGCAGCACTCTCCTGTCTTCAATTCAGTGGAATTTATTTCACCAGCAAAAAAATGCGACGTTTCGACCGTAAAGGTCTTTCTCAAGCAACCTGCTTGAGAAAGACCTTTACGGTCGAAACGTCGCATTTTTTTGCTGGTGAAATAAATTCCACTGAATTGAAGACAGGAGAGTGCTGCGGTTTCTTCTATATGTATGTACACAGTGACTCCACCAGCAGAATAGTGAGTGCTGCTCTGCAGTATAATACAGGATGCATCTCAGGATCAGTACAGGATAAGTAATGTATGTACACAGTGACTCCACCAGCAGAATAGTGAGTGCTGCTCTGCAGTATAATACAGGATGTAACTCAGGATCAGTACAGGATAAGTAATGTATGTACTGTGGGGATTCGCTCTGGTAGTTAGGACTAGCGGATGCAGTATAGAGGCAAACTACACAGTTCTTGAATCAAACAGCGGTGTTTATTCACACACTGGTGTATAACAATAATAATGCAGATAAGGTGTATCACAAAACGCAGGTGGCTTGGTGTTTAGTCACACACAAGGAAAGTCCATAAAGAATAAAAGTCACCGTTTCTCCTGGGTGTTAATTCACACCCTCTTAGCAGTTCAGCCTCATCAAGTCCATAGGCGGCCTGTTCACCTTTAGAGGGGCCTGAGTCCTCCAGCCCGGCTCAAACCTCAAATTCCAACACAGCCCTCAGTTCACAGCACACAGACTCCTGAGCTCCACTGTCAGAGGGAGGAAAATCTACCACACCTGGCAGTGCTGGTTGGTTTTTATGCCTGGCAAAACCCGGCCAGGAACATGGGGAGTAGTCACCCACCCAGCTCTTTGACTACTCCCAGTAAGAGCCGTCCCGGATCAGCTATGACAGCCATGATAAATCTAAAGGTGTTAATTAGCAATAGCTGCTGTTGACACATAAAATCCTGTTTCTTACTTCACTGAGGCCAGCAACCTCGGTGATACATAACTTCCATCCGCGATGATTCCAGGTACCTTCTTACATACCCCCCACTTTGTTTAACCCTGAGGGGGTGAACACCTGCCATACAGTATACCCAGGACAGGGCATCCGTGTTTCCCTGCAACCGGCCTGCCCTGTGTTCCACGGAGAACTTAAAGTTCTGTAAGGACAGGAACCACCTGGTGACTCTGTCATTTCTCTCTTTGGCCTGGCTTATCCACTTGAGAGGGGAGTGGTCAGTGACCAGGCGGAACTTTCTCTCCAACAAATAGTAACGGAGAGACTCGAGTGCCCACTTAATAGCCAGGCAATCTCTCTCCACTATACTATACCTGGTTTCGGCAGGGGTGAGCTTTGCGGCTTAAAAAGACAATGGGATGGGGGGGCGGAGCTAGCGCCGGACTGTGATGGCCGCATAGTCAGGAGCTCTCCGTACTAAATCCTACACAGCACCAGCTAACGCAAGCAGACAGACGTGAGAATGGACAAGATTGGTCACCCCAGGGCCGGAGATAACCCTAGTGCCATCAAACCTCCGAACAGCAGTGGAGATATGGACAAATTCATAAAAAAGGCTGCCGCCACTGTTGCGGCTAGAGAAGCTAAGATGGCGCCGACTCCATCTCACAAGGTGAGCGAACGCTCCACTGAAGTCTCAGAGAGAGAGAGTGATACAGAGGACTCTCATTGCAAAACGGCTCTCCCGTATACTCGCCGCTTCTTAAAGCAATCGCTCAGCAAGGCTATGGAGACGATTTTGAGCAAACTAACAGCCCTTCGCCACGATGTTCACCAGATAGGAGACAGGGTTGTAGCCCTGGAAACTCGTCAAGCGGCGGTCCTGGATCACCAGTCAGCTACCTCCTTACAAAAATGTCGCACCTACCTGAACGACCTCCATAATGCTTTGGAGGATCAGGAAAATAGAGGGCGCAGAAACAACCTGCGCTTCAGGGGAATACCCAAATCTGTCTTGGCATCGGACATCCCTGCAGCGGTGACGGCAATCTGCAGCTCCTTCTGGGCCCAGAACAGCAGACGGAGATAATCATGGAACGGGCACACAGAGCTTTGAGACCCAAGCCCAAACCGTTAGAGCCACCTAGAGACATAATCTGTAGGTTCCTCAATTATCAGGTCAAGACGGCAGTGCTGGAAGCCGCAAGAAACCTTACAGATCTGACGTATGAAGCGGTCCCTATATCCATTTACCAAGACCTGGCTCCCTCTACCCTAAAGAAGCGAAGGACTCTGAAGCCCTTGACCGACTGGCTCAGAGCTAAGAAGACACCATACCGATGGACTTTCCCATTTGGAATCTCGTTCTTCTATGATGGGCGCCGTCTCACCGTCACTTCATTCTCCGATTTAAACGGAGTGTACGATCATCTCCAAATAGCTCCGTTGGAGATTGAAAATTGGGAATTATACCAAGACCTGACGGATCTGCCGGAAGTACCGAAGATCTCACCCTTTGAGCCACCACGCACTCCGAAGTCTCAGAGGTTCAAGCGGAGGACCGCACAGATGACACCGTAGAACCTGGTTTTAATGCTGTAACCTAAGCACCAGAAATGATCTGACAACTTACGAACTCCCTTCCTTATCTTTTCCTGCGACTTTCCTTTCTCCCACTATTTGCCTAAACCCTCTGTACTCCATCGATTCTTCACAGATAGTTGCTACCTACCCTCGCTCACCTTACCCTGTTATTCCTGATATTCCCCTCCCCTCCTTCCATTAATAATTTTCTATCAGTCTGTCGATACGCCTCACTGTTGAGGCTTCCTCTAGTGCTGTGAGGGTCACAATAGGGTTGATAAACCTTTTCCCCCCTTGCGATCCTTACTCTAACTTTCAGAATGACCCATGTAAATGGGTTTTGTTACTCAAAAGTTTATTTTTTAGTTACATGTTCTTTTGTTTGCTTTATGTTTAAGGTACTGGTCTTCTCCATTCCAATGCAAATGACAACACTAAGAACACCTCTGGCTCCTACCTCACCCTCCCAGATTTCTCAGAGCGGATGCATGCAAAAACTGATTTCCTGGAGGTGGACCTGGCTCCAGCAAGGTAATCCCCTTTACAACAGACGATATGGCTGAGCTATCATTTGCGTCTTACAATGTTAAGGGCTTTAACTCCCCTTCTAAGAGGAGCCAGGTCTTCACATTGCTACGCAAATCTGGGACCAGTGTCCTTCTCCTCCAGGAAACGCACTTCAAATTTAATCACTATCCTAACCTATCCTTCTCCAGCTACCCCCAGTGGTATCACTGTGGAGGTGATTCTGCTGCATCTGGGGGGGTGAGCATTGGATTCCAGAAGAAGGTTCCTTTTAAATACATCTCCCACCTACAAGATCCAGAAGGGAAATACCTATTAGTCAAAGGTTCTATTGGCCCTCAAACTTATACAATAATTAACTTATACGCCCCTAATATCAGACAACATGTATGGTTTTCAAATTTTTTTCCCATCATAGAATCTTTTGCTGAAGGCTTGATAGTCGTAGGGGGTGACCTGAATGCCACTTTAAACCCACAGCTTGATTCATCAACCCATAAATCAGCTTTAACCCACAGAAATCTACGTTTCATAAGAGAGGGCTTTTGGAATTTGCACCTTATTGACGTATGGCGCACATTAAACCCTGACACGATTGACTACACGTTCTATTCCCATCCCCACAAAACATATCATCGATTGGATTACCTTTTTGTGTCCAAGGAACATCTCCAGCTCTGTCATGGGTCAAAAATAGGTTCCATCCTCTTATCAGACCATGCCCCTATCTTCCTCTTAAACTGCACCCGTCCCCAGCCCAAATAAATTTAAATGGCGCTTAAATGAGTCCCTGTTAGACAACCAAAATATCAAAGAAAAGATTTCGGAGCTCCTCAAGGAATATTTCTTCCTAAATAAACAGCCAGAGATATCAGATCAATCCCTTTGGGAAGCCCATAAACCTTACATCAGAGGACACTTCATAAGCCTCGGAGCCTTTTTAAAAAAAGAAAGGAACAAAAAGATTGACTTCTTAAGTAGTAGGATATACTCTTTAGAATCCTCACATAAACACTCCCTTTCAGAGTTACAGTTTATGGAATTATCAAACCTTAAAGCAGAACTGAAATCCCTTTTGCAACACTCTACAGATAAATATTTCCTGAATTCGCAACACAAATTCTTTGCGCACGGAGACAAAGCGTCTAAGTTTGTGATGCGTAGGGTTAGGAACAGAAGATCAACAAATTATATTCATCAAATAGATTCCCCCCAGGGCAACCCCCTATATTCCTCAAAACGAATAGGTACTCAATTCCGTACATTCTATGAATCATTATATAACCTCCCACCAACACTGAACCCAGAAGCCCACTCATCTCTCCTAGCGTCATTCCTGGATTCAATTACCTTACCAAATATCTCACCCAGCCAAATACTTGAACTGGCATCCCAGTTCACGCTAGAAGAATTGACTACGGCCTTAAAGCAATCCCCTCATGGCAAAAGTCCAGGTCTGGATGGACTACCAGTATACTACTACAAAACTTACCAACAAATTGTCCTACCTCATCTGCTCTCAGTTTGTAACCTGGCTTTACAGGGGAAGCAACTTTCCAGAGATATGACGATGGCTCATATAACCCTGATTCCCAAAGAAGGGAAAAATCCCAAACAATGTGCAAGTTATAGACCCATCTCACTCCTCAACATAGACCTCAAATTATTAGCAAAAATGCTAGCGAACCGCCTTGCAGCCCTTCTCCCCTGGGCTGGTGCATGGGGATCAGGTAGGCTTCGTCAAAGGAAGAGAAGGCAGAGACAATACGTCCAGGGTCCTAAACATAATATACCATTCTAACTTCCGCTCTAAACCATTGCTCCTTTTGAGTACGGATGCGGAAAAAGCATTCGATAGAATCAATTGGACATACCTGAAGCAAATCCTATTTGGGTTTGGCCTGCCTGGTCCCTATGTACAAGCCACCTTCGCAATGTATCAATCATCAGCCTCAGTATTAATCAATGGGGACCTATTTGATACATTTTGCATACAGAATGGCACCCGTCAGGGATGTCCCCTTTCTCCCCTGCTATTCGTCCTAGCTCTGGAACCTCTTCTTATCAGGCTGAGAGCAGATCCGGAAATCCAGGGAGTGGTGCTGGGAGGTCATGACCACAAGATTGCAGCCTTCGCTGATGATATTATGATCATGACCTCTAATCCGAAGAATTCACTTCCTATAATCCAAAAATATATTGATACCTATGGCCTTCTATCCAATTTTAAAATTAATAAACAAAAATCCCTAGTTATATGTATAAAGATATCTCAGCGTACCCAACAAAGCCTTAAGAAAAATTCTCCATTTGATTGGTCATCTCCTTATTTAACCTATTTAGCAATCGAAATAAGCCTCAATCCGTCTGAACTTTTTGCACTCAACTACTCACCCTTATTGCAATCCATCACAGCTGACATAAATAGATTGGACATTCCTACCATATCTTGGTTTGGACGCAAAAACCTATTAATGTCACTGATATTACCTCGCCTTACTTACCTTTAACAAGTCTTGCCCATCCATATCCCTAAATCTTATTATGACTCCCTCAAGAAATTATTCAGATTGTTCATTTGGAACCAAAAGAAACCAAGATTATCTTACTCCTTACTCTCACACCCTAAACACACAGGAAGAATAGCCTTACCAGACCCTGAATTATACGGTAGGGCAGTTCTGTTATCCAGAGCAGTTGAATGGCTTAGAACCCCTAACCCCAAATCCTGGGTAGCGATGGAACAGGAACTAGTAAACAGGTCTCTGCGCTCACTTTTATTGGGAAATGCTAGTATAACTAACATTCCTTCGTCTCCCTTTCCAATTATCCAAGCCACCCCTTAACGCGTGGAAAGGACTTGGGGTCCACTCATTGCGCAATACCCTTCCCCTCACCAATTCTCTCAGTGAGAGATATTCTGGGAACAGCTCTCCCTGTAATAATCAATTGCACACCAAGTGACGTAAGGGAATCGACCATATCTATCTTCTCACTTTTTAAACCTGAAGGTTCTATACTATCCATTAAAGAGGTCCAGACAATACTCGCCCCACACAAACAGTCCTTACCTGCAGGGCCGGATTAAGAGCATCATGGGCCTGGTGCTGAGGATTTTGCTGGGCCTTTTTATGGAACTGCACTCAGTGTCTTAATTACATATATATTTTATCGATACCATTAAAGTATTTTGTTCCTGCAACTACCCCTTCATTTGGCGTCTATCTTGGCAACATGGAGGGGGGCCACGGGAGGGGGACCCTGAGGGTGGGGCACCCTCAGGGCACTATAGTGTCAGGAAAACCGCTTTGTTTTCCTGACACTATAGTGATCATTTAACATGACTATGAAGATTACTGTTTTCTAGCTGCTGTGGACTGTGGACAACAGCAGCTAGAAACAGTAATTTTCATAGAGCTGTGTTATGATTTATGGACACAGCACTCAGCATGCTTAGCCAGTCAGATAGAAGGCTGGCTAAGCATGCTGAGAGCTGTGTCTAAATAACATAACACATTAAAGGGATTCTGTCACCAGGTTTCACCTGTCAGCTAAAAATATGCTAATGTTCAGGGCGTCTTCACGATTCCTAATGTGGGCTTATAAATGTCATCTGTGGGCTTATTTAGCTAAAAAACAGCTATTACTAACCTGTCAGTCAAACAAATAAGGTGCCCAAGGGGATGTTAATGAATGCAAGGTGTCGGCCGCACCCACCGCCGTTCGTGCCCAGCGCCGCCTTTCCGGACTTCTGCACCGCCTCCTAATCCTCTGTGCCGCCTCTCGCTCTCCCTCCCCCTCCTCCTGCTGTAAGTTCTCGCGCATACAGGGGTTGAGCGAAGTGCCGGCGCATGCGCACTTCGCTGTAAGAAGCCAAATGGAGAAGTCCGCACAGGCGCATCAGGCAGAGCCCTGTGCGCAAGCGCGAGATCTTACAGCAGAAGGAGGGGGGAGGGAGGGAGAGCGAGAGGCGGTGCAGAAGTCCGGAAAGGCGGCGCTGGGCCTGAACGGCGGTGGGTACGGCGGGCATCTTGCACCCATTAACATCCCCTTAGGCACCTTATTTGTTTGACTGACAGGTTAGTAATAGCTGTTTTTTAGCTAAATAAGCCCACAGATGACATTTATAAGCCCACATTAGGAATTGTGAAGACGCCCTGAACATCAGCATATTTTTAGCTGACAGGGGTGAAACCTGGTGACAGAATCCCTTTAAAGAAATTACTGTTTCTAGCTGCTGTGGACTAGCTGTGGACTAGCAGCTAGAAACAGTAATTTCTTTAATGTGTTATGTTATTTAGACTGAGCTCTCAGCATGCTTAGCCAGTCAGTAATTTTCATAATGCTGTTATGATTTATGGACACAGCTCAGAAACAGCCTGTGGACTGTGACTCTCAAGATGCAAAGCCAGATAGAAGGCTGGCTAAGCATGCTGAGAGCTGTGTCCATAAATCATAACAGCACTATGATTGCCCTCCCTTCCAACTGGATGAGTTTATCTGATACCTGCTCCAGAAGCTCCTGCTGTCTCACGGGCTGGTGTGGCTGAGCGCTGTGGGCCGTGTGCTGGTCGAAACTGCTGAGTAGGTTGTACACAGCGCAGCGTGCAGGAGGGATAACTGCGGGCGCACTGAGGTCATATCCGGCGGGCCGGCATTACAGGAACCGCACCAGCTGCTCTGACGTCCTGCCGCCAGATATCCTGTGACGTATATCCGGCGGCAGGACGTCAGAGCAGCTGGTGCTGTTCCTGTAATGCCGCGGCCCGCCGGATATAACCTCAGTAGTGATGGGAAGTTCGGATCTTTCAGATGAATCGGTTCATTTGAATCAGCTCATTCAAATGAACCGATTCATGAATCGGATCTTCGGTTCACTTGCTGAGTCACTGACTGCTGAGCTGACTCGCAAGTGAACCGAAGACTCTAGGTGCCGGTGCGCATGCGCAGATGCTATCCATCCGATTCACTTGCTGCTGCTGACTCAGTCGGCTCTACAGCTCTCTATGAGTGAGTTAGGATCAGGAAGAGTGATGGATTATAGTGATAGTGAAGGGAAGCTGAGGCTGACGCTGGACAGGAGGACTCAGGAGCTGTCACTGTGGTGTGCATTGTTGTCTGTTGTGCATTGTTACCCACAGTGACAACAGTCTGACACTGACAGCAGTACAACGAACCAAGTGAAGTGAAATGTGAATGCACAGGGAAAACTATGTGCTGAATTGATAACAGTATTACAGTAACACAGTCACTGGCTGATAATAAAATAGTCCCCACTTAACGGAATCCATAAAGGAGATGTGAACCCACCCTTATTTATATAGCTACTGAATGAGATGCCTTTAACATATATATCTCCTGAGAAGCCAATTTGATCCTAAAGGGTTAATTCAACCTGTAATCTAAACTCTGTGTCATCTGTCACTTCTCTTATCTCTCTGCTCCTGTCAAAGGCGTACATAGAAATCACTGGGCCCCATAGCAAGAATCTAAATTGGGCCCCCATTCCCCTTTTATAGCCCCTCCCACTACCCATTCCAGGCCTCTCTCTTTGTTCCATGAACTATGTTCGCTGCTGTTTTATAATTTATGCCATCAGGGCCGGATTGGGATTACAAAACAGGCCTGGCACACAAAAGAGGCATAATAGATGCAGTGTGTACAGATGTATAGTGTATACAGCAGTGTACTGATATGTGAGGAACGTGGTATAATATATGCAGTGTGTTCAGGTATATAGTATATACAGCAGTGTACTGATATATGAGGTATAAATTACAGCTCGTACCTCACATATCAATCCAATACTGTATATACAATATACCTGTACACACCATCTATTATACCTCGTACCTAACATATCAGTACACTGCTGTATATACAATATATCTATACACACTGCATCTATTATACCTTGTACCTCACATATCAGTACACTGCAATATATATTATATATCTGTACATATTGCATCTATAATACTGTTTAATATATGCAGTGTGTGTGTGTATATATATATATATATATATATATATATAGATGTGAGGCATACAAGGTATAATACTGTAGATGCAGTGTTTATAGAAATATGTGGTCAGTTATACATTATGGTCACTGTGTGTGAGGTACATGAGGTTGTGGTCACTGTACCTGTCTGAAGTATTATACATGAGTGAGCAATGAGTAAAAACAGGGCATGGAGGGGGGTAAATGATGAAAAGTGGAGGACCTCCTCTTACCACTCCATTCCAGTCTGTATGGATCAATGCAGAGCTGATTGTGAACTTCTAATACTTGCTGTTAGGGGTTGAAGGACCTGTGATGATGTCATCACAGGTCCTGGCAGATGTACCTTTCAAACCTAGGAACTACACCATTTTTGGTGCAGTTCCTTTGCTAGATTCTGCAGGACCTGTGACGTTGAAGATGATGTCATCACAGGTCCTGGCAGATGCACTGTTCTAACCTGGGAACTACACTTTACACTGTGCAGTTCCCTTACAGGACCTGTGAAGACTCCCTGCACTACTCAGACGACTCAGAGCTGCTAGTGCTTGCCTTGCCTCAGCTCTGATTAGTTGGTGGGCGGGGAGGGGAGGGGCTGGCAGAAGCAGCTTCCACTCTAGGATCATATTACGCTCCTCCCGAGTCCCTCCCTCAGGCTCCCTGCTGCCAGCGTGAGGTGAGCGTCTGCATTCATTGTCTGTGTGCTATGTGACGCTGCGCTGTGTACAACAGACGGCCTTTTAACCCTCCCGACGGCCTTTTGGCTGGCAGATGGGCCTATTTTATGGTAGGGGCCTGGAGCTGCAGCTCCATCAGCCCCTACGTTAATCCGGCCCTGCTTACCTGCTATATCTTACATACACTCATATATCTCGCAACATATATCTAGTAGTGATTAGTTTCGGCCACTAGTTTGGTTTGAATCACTTATAATTAACCCTAACCCCCCAAAAAGGCTAATCTCACAACTATATAAAAGACTGAACAATCCCTCTATAATCATTAAACCAGCATTCATTAGACATTGGGAAAAAGATCTAGGCCGAGACTTTCCATTATTTACTCTACCAGATATACTCTTATCTCCCCATAGGTCATCCCGCTGCGTACGTATACAGGAGAACGGTTACAAAATTTTAACTAGGTGGTACAAAACACCAGATGTAACCTCTCTGTATTCGGATACAGCTACAGATATATGTTGGAGATGCCTCGAGAATAGAGGAACATTCCTTCACATATGGTGGATGTGCCCTATAATTAATAAATGGTGGAAATAAATCTTTGATGTAAGCAACCAAATTTGCCAATACTAAAGTACAGATGTCCCCCCTGATAGCATTACTTAATCTAGATGACCATATAGAGGCATCCTCTCCTCCCTGCCTTTTTAAGCAACTACTGATAGCAGCCAGTCTTCTAGTGCCAAAATATTGGTTATCAACTTCACCCCCTCCCCTTGAACAATAGAACAATGGAAATTAAAAATTGACCAATTGTACAGATTTGAAGAACTTTCCTCCTGGGAAGCCCGTAGCCATAGCAAATTTCAAAAACAATGGCGTTTATGGCACAAATTTAGACACCCTGATTAATATATAGAGAAACTCACAGCATTTTTGATAGCCAGGATGACTTATAAATCTACTCTGTTGCATTTTACAATGTCGGATGTATAAACAACAACGCGCGACCAGGAACACAATTATATTGAACCACTGTATATGCCTACATATGTCATTATCGTATATTTCAGTATGGAATGAATCATATTATGTACAACCTCAACGTCATGCTTGACGTTCAAGATACCTATGTATGTACCTTGTTACGTTATATTCTTTAAATAAAAAATTTCTAATAAAAAAAAATAAAAAAAATAAAAAGACAATGGGATACTCCTCCTCGTTGACTTCCTGAGAGAGTACAGCACCGAGGCCTACTTTGGAGGCATCTGTCTGTACCACAAACTCCCTATTGAAGTCGGGTGTCACCAAAAACGGTGATGTCACAAAGAGGGGGAGGGGATGGTGCATCACTGACTCCGCCCACACCCCTGTCACTGCCTACTTGCACTATCCATCCTAGGTAATGGAGCACAACTGGGCGGCGTTCCCTAGCCTTGGTAAGTGCGGAGGGACAAACAAGACTGCCAAACATAGAATGGTCAACAAGCCGAGTAATAACCAGGAGATCACTACAGTGCCAGGTGGATAACCAAAGACGGGTCAATAACAAGCCAGAAGTAAAAAAACAAGAAGAAGCAAGGCAGACACAAGGAGCAAGCAAGGACAGAGATGATAAACGAGTCGGGAGTCAATAGCCACGGAATCACACTGAAGAACTATGGAAAGGACCTTATTCACAGGCAACCTGTGGCCAACAGGTTGCCTGTATATATAGTGGGGTGCCACAAGACTCATTTCCCAGCAAGAGGAGTCATGTGACATGGCCAGAGCCACATGACTCATTCCGCTGCAACCAGCCGAACGCCGAGTGTTCAGCTCGGCGCTCGGACTCCTTACAGTTGCCATGAGAGTGGAGGATGCCGACCGCGCTAAGGAGATGAGTGCGGCTGGGTCCTGCCTGCCCCTCATTGCTGTGGAGATGAGGACGCAGAGCACCTCCTCGCTCCGTACCAGCCGCAGGGCACCGGCAGCATTGAGGAGGGGGAACGTGAAGCCGGCGCCTCGTGACAGTACCCCCCCTTTTACGAGGGACCACCGGACCCAAAGTCACCGGAGATGGTTTGTCAGGATGATCATGATGAAACTTTTTAACCTCCCTGGCGGTATGATTATGTCAGGAATTTTGTACCAAAAGTGGTACAATTTCTTGCATGAAATTTGGTGTTATGTATTGTAGGCTTGCAATTCTTAGTAATTACTTACTTAAACCTGACCAAACAAGACTTTAGTAGACATCCCAGATGTGATAAAGTTTCAAACACAAAATCATGAATTATAATCTAATAAATAATATAATTTTATTTAATAATGTAATAAAAATAATGAAATTTGTCAAACACAGAAAATTCAATAAACATCCTGAGTGTGATACATTTTGAAACATGGGACTGCACAAAGTCCGACCTCACAATCAGGACAATGGAACCTGGTTTCTTTTCGGACTTTCTTTCCATTGCCATCTCTCTTTGAGCAGCAAACCACGCACATCCTGGTAGGTGCTGCCTTTTTTGCTTTTGGCCGGATGTAGTCGATAAAGTGACGACCAGTCAGGCGTTCTCGGTTGACAACGTTAACAGCACGACGTCCAGGTCTGTTCACAGCTACTGATGGCGTCTGGTGGTTGACAAAAATCCGCTCCATATAAACTCAGAATGAACAAGAGGCTTGTCACGCTTTGCTCTGTGCAGGATATATGCATTCCAAAGGCATTGTTCCAGAAGACGCCTGAAGATTTCCTTATAATATTTTTTTTGCTGTTTGCGCATAGCCGGATAAAATGTCATTGCCTGATCGGCTCTGTCGACACCTCCCATAGTGTTATTATAGTCTATCACGACTTGCGGCTTCAGCACATCTTTTGTGTGGACCATGGCAGTAGAGGTATTGTGCACAGTACTCATGAGACACACATCCTTCTTGTCTCGCCATCGCATTGCCATCATCTTACCCTTCTGCCAGGCAACCATTTCTCCGGTTTTGAGTTTTTTCTTGGCAAACATAGATGGCATGTCACGTCGGTTAGGCCTTCCGGTACCATATGCATCAGTCTTGTTTTGAAGCAAAACCTCATACAGTTCCGGAGACGTGTAGAAATTGTCCGTGGTCACACAATATCCCTGGTTCAGCAATGGCTCCAGCAGTGTAAGGACAGATGATGTGGCCGTCCCATAGTTGCTGTACCTGGGGTTGAACTTCGTGCCTTTACCGGTGCAAATGACTGAATTCCAGATGTACCCAGTGGATGACTCGCAGAGCATGTAGGATTTGATGCCAAACCGCGCTCTTTTGGATGCAATGTACTGTATCCAGCTTAGGCGTCCCTTGTAGGCCATCAAACTTTCATCTACGCTGACGTCCCTTTCTGGCACGTAGGTCCACTGGAAATTGGTCACAATAATTTGCCATACCTCCCAGATTTTTTTTAGTTTGGGCGCAGGATGCGTGGCCTCATTAAATTCTTCATTGTTCGTGAAGTGGAAATACTTTATGATGAGGGAAAACCGGTATTCTGACATCACGGTGCCAAAAAATGGAGTGGCCAGTAACTTATTGGTGGTCCAGTACCATTTCTGGAGCGGTTTCCCCATCACCCCCTGAAGAATGAGGAGTCCCATAAATTGCCACATGTCCTCTTTGGTCATCGATTCCCACTGTCTTCTTCTGGAAAATGTGGCATGCAGCATAGCGGATTGCTGCTCTTGGTAGCGATTTGTCTCCGTGACAATTTTTTCAATTACCTCCTCAGTGAGGAATAATTGCAGGTATGCCAGAGGGTTGTCACGCTTAACATCTACCTTCATCTCAGGTAATCCAGTGAACAGGAATCTTGGGGGGGCGCTACCTGGTCCGTATCACAGTCAATAGGGCACCAAGTGTGCACATGGCTGAGGTCAGGTGCAGGATCATCGCCGTTGTCACTTGCCAGATCAGTGTCAGACGACAAATCTCCCACAACTGACTTTCGCTCAGTTCTGCGAGCACCTCCGTGTCACTGTCGCTGTCACTCAACTGGTCCAAAAGCGCTTTTGTAGTAAAGTTGCGCTTTTTTGATGCCATGTTATAAATTTATTTTATGGGCACAAATGACAGTAAAATGCCAGGCAAGGGGCACTGTACAGTCAGATCTGAGGTTATACAGTGTAATCCTCTCAGATTACACTGTATAACCTATTTTATGTGTGTTTGTCACTTTTTGTGTTTATATTTATTAGAATTTCCCGCCCAGTTCCGCTCCCATGCGCAGCTGTTGCTCGCAGGGAACGGAACCAGGAAGTCAAATGCCGGCCGGCGCTCTCAACGGAGGACATCGCCGGATCGCCGGCAGAAGGTGAGGGGACTCTGCAATGTTACCCCGAGCGTGACTCAGGGTTACCGCTCCTGGCAGCGAAAAATTAACCCCGAGTCACGCTCGGGAATACCGCCAAGGAGGTTAATCAACCTAGTCGCATCAATCCTATTTACTGGTACCCAGGACCTTTCCATAACCCTAATTAGCCAGGTATTGAAATGAGTTTCGAACTCTCCTGAAGTCAATGATTTTAGAAATGACAAATTCATTTTGATCATTCACCTGTACCGGGGGAGGGGCTACCTGCGATGAAATTGTGGGTGAAACATATTTCTTAAGCAATGATTTGTGAAATACATTGTGAATACGGAACGAATCTGGCAGCTTCAACCTAATAGATACGGGATTAATAACGTTGAGGATTTTATATGGACCAATAAAACGTGGTGCAAACTTCCTGGACCTTTAGCGAAAAAATTTTAGTGGACAGCCAAACCTTTTCTCCGACCTGAAAGTCCACCCCTCTGGAACGCTTCCTATTAGCCTTAATTATTTTATCCTCCTGAGCTCTTTAGGTTCAGTTGAACCCGAGCCCAGACTGTGCACAGTTCTGACGTTACCCTATCAACTTCAGGGTTAGGTGAAGGAACAGATGAACCAGAATTTAATCGAGGGTGGAAACCAAAATTGCAGAAAAACAGAGACACCCCAGTGGAAGAGTTCACACGGTTATTAATGGCGAACTCCGCCAAAGGGAGGTATTTTACCCATAACTGCTGGTTATCAGAGATGTAAGATCTTATAAATTGTTCAACAGTCTGATTAAGCTGTTCGGTTTGTCCATTGGTCTCGGGATGAAAAGCTGACGAAAAGGACAAAGATATCTCACATCTCTCACAAAAATCTCTCCAAAATTTGGAGACAAACTGGACACCCCTGTCAGACACATTGTTTTCAGGAACTCCATGCAATCGTACCACTTGTTCCACAAACATTGTGGAGCTTGGCTAGAGGAACGAAGTGTACCATGTTACTGAATCTATCGACCACTACCCAAACCACTGACTTACCCTCAGAGGGTGGCAGGTCAATAATGAAATCCATAAAAATGTGTGACCAGGATTTACTAGGCATGGGTAGTGGTCGTAATTCACCAGCAGGACGTGTTCTTGGAGTCTTGGATTTGGCACATACCTCGCAAGCAGAGACATAAGACCTGACATCCCTAGATAACGTGGGCCACCAATAAGACCTGGACTCAAGTTCTCTGGTGCCCTCAATACTGGGATGCCCACAAAAAACTGAATCATGGCATTCACCAAGCAGCCGGAGACGGAAATGCCCAGGAACAAAAAACTTATCTGTAGCTGTCTGTGCCGGAGCTAGATGTTGCTCTGCCTCAATATGAGACGCAAGATCCGAGGATAATGCTGCCAAAAGGATGTTAGCTGGTAAGATGGGTTCAGGAGGAATGTCAGGGGGTTAGAATGCACAAAAGCTTCAAGACAAGGCATCAGCCTTCACATTCTTACTTTCTGGCCTAAAAGTAATAGAGAAGTTAAAACGCGTGAAGACTAATGCCCATCTAGCTTGACGAGGATTCAGCCTTTTCGCGGACTCAAGAAACAATACATTTTTATGATCACTGACAACAGTGATACAATGTTTGGCCCCCTCTAAAAAATGTCTCCACTCCTCAAAAGCCAATTTGATGACTAACAATTCCTGATTACCAATATTATAGCTCCTCTCAGTGGGAGAGAATTTCCGTGAGAAAAATGCACAAGGTCCTAAATTAGTGAGATTAGAGGGTCCCTGGGAAAGAACAGCCCCCACCCCATCCTCAGACGCATCCACCTCCACTATGAAAGGTTTCTCTTGATCCGGCTGAATCAAGACTGGGGCTTTCCTAAAATATCTTTTAAGGGTTTTAAAGGCTTCAATGGCCTCCAAAGGCCAGTTAACAAGATCCGCCCCCTTCTTAGTAAGGTCGGTCAAGGGTTTAGCAATTACCAAATTTTTTTTGATAAACTCACGGAAATAATTGGAGAACCCTAAAAAGCGCTGTAAGGCTTTTAGGGATGACGGTCTCACCCAGTCTAAAATAGCCTGTACCTTACCAGGATCTATTTTAAACGCGTGTGGAGTGAGGACATAGCCAAGATACAAAATTTCTTGTACCCCAAAAATGCATTTTTCTAACTTAGCAGATAGTTGATTTTTTCTTAGAATATCAAGTACTTGTCTGATATGCATAACATGAGAATCCCAACTCGAAGAAAAAAATCCAAATATCATCAAGATATACAATCATAAATTTGCCAATAAATTCCCTGAAAAGGTCATTCATAAAATTTTGAAAAACTGCAGGGCATGACCAAATATTCAAAATGTCCCTCCGGAGTGTTAAAGGCAGTTTTCCATTCGTCCCCTTCTTTAATTCAAACTAAATTGTATGCTCCTCTCAAATCGAGTTTGGAAAACCATGAAGCCCCCAGAATCTGATTGAACAGATCGGGGATTAAAGGAAGGGAATATTGATTCTTAATGGTGATCTTGTTCAATTTCCGATAGTCAATACAGGGTCTAAGGCCTCCGTCCTTTTTTTTTGGACAAAAAAGAATCCCCACCCCTAGGAGACACAGAGGGTCGAATGTGTCCTTTAATCAGACTTTCCTTAACATAATCTCTCATGGAATTACGTTCAGGACCAGATAAATTATATATCCACACCTTAGGAAACCTAGACCCTCCCACTAGTTCAATAGTGCAGTCATATGGTCTATGGGGGGTAAGCTCTCGGGGCCGGATGAGAATACATCCATACTGTATATTCCACGATGAATGGAGGTAATGTCTTGGATTCTGCTGAGACCCCAGCTTGCACAATAGATAAACAAGAATCACATTTAGGGTCCATTCACACGTCCGTGTGTGTTTTGCGGATCCGCGGATCCGCAAAACATGGACATCGCGATGTGCGTTCCGCATTTTGCGGACCGCACATCGCCGGCACTTAATAGAAAATGCCTAATCTTGTCCGCAATTGCGGACAAGAATAGGACATGTTCTATTTTTTTCGGGAATGGAATTGCGGACCCGGAAGTGCGGGTCCGCAATTCCGGATCCGGGCAGCACATTGTGCTGCCCCATAGAAATGAATGGGTCCGCAATTCCATTCCGCAAAATGCAGACTGAAATTGCGAACGTGTGAATGGACCCTTAGGGCCCTTTTTTTCAACCTCCCCTCTAGCCCAATTTATCACCAGGTTATGCAATTGGAGCCAGGGCATACCTAACACCACATCAACGGGTAAATTTTCCAAGATCAACAGAGAGCAATTCTCAGTATGACACACGCCTACAGTTAAAGTTATTTCGGGAGTGTAAAACTTGATCATTCCTCCCGATAATGGGGTGGAATCTATGGCTACCATGTAGACAGGGCTGGGAAGGGTAAACATAGGGATCCCCACATGAAGAGCAAACTTGAGATCAATAAAGTTAGCGGCAGATCCAGAGTCAATAAACGCATTTCCTGAACCCTTATTAGGCCCTAATGAAATAGTAACCAGTACTCATAATTTACTTTTAACCACCCCAGGGAGTACCTTGTCTTTAGATCCCTCAGGTTTGGGTGATCTTCCGGAGGGATCTTGGGACACTGCCGGATCCAATGATCGGAGTCATCACAGTAGAAACATGTACCCTGGCGGCGGCGTTGGTCTCTTCTGGTCATACCAATCTGCATGGGTTCATCAGCAAAAGACTCGGACTTGATTCCCATGGGACAGACCTCTGGTTTGGATATAACCTGGGGAGAAAACAAACTTTCCCGCTGTCTCTCCCTAATGCGTCTGTCCAGTCTTACCGCAAGAGTCATGGTGTGTTCCAAGGTCTCAGGGGAAGGATAACCTACAAGCATATCTTTAAGAGTCTCAGACAAACCAGATCTAAACTGACTTTTGAGAGCAGGTTCATTCCAACCAGAGGGAACACACAATTTTCTAAAACGGAGTACAGTATTCCTCTACCGGTCGGTCACCCTGCACCAAAGCTTTAAGCTGACTCTCTGCTATGGTTGCTTTGTCCGGTTCATCGTATAGCACCCCTAGGGCCTAAAAAAATGCATCAACTGACCCAAGACACAGCGAGTCGGGGGGTAATGAAAACGCCCACTCCTGGGGGTCTGGGGTAGCAGTTTTTAAATATAGTTTGCAACTCTCCTTAAAGGTTTGAAAACATTTGCGGTCCTCCGAGAACTGCTCAGGAAGCTTAACGTGAGGTTCCACCTGTAAAGCGGACGGAGGGGAGACAGTGAGGTTACGGCCAGCTTCTTGAACTTGTAACCTCTCTCCTAGCTCCTGAACAACCAGGGCCAGGTTCAGGACATGATTCGTCAGATTTTGCAGGGGATTCATAGTGGTAAAGTGGGCCTGTGAATCTGTCACAAAGAGGGGAAGGGGATGGTGCACCACTGACTCCACCCACACCCCTGTCAATGCCTACGTGCTAGGTAACGGAGTTGGGCGGCGTTCCCTAGCCTTAGTAAGTGCGGAGAGACAAACAAGACTGACAAACATAGAATGGTCAACAAGCTGAGTAAGAACCAGGAGATCACTACAGTACCAGGTGGATAAGCAAAGACAGGTCAATGACAAGCCAGAAGTAAAAAACCAGGAGAAGCAAGGCAGACAAAAGGAGCAAGTAAGGACGGAGAAAATAAATGAGTCGGGAGTCAATAGCCACGGAATCACACTGAAGAACTCAGGAAAGGACCTTATTCACAGGCAACCTGTGGCCAGCAGGTTGCCTGTATATATAGTGAGGAAGAGGAGTCATGTGACGTGGCCAGCTCCACATGACTCATTCCCCAGCAAGAGGAGTCATGTGACGTGGCCAGCGCCACATGACTCATTCTCCTGCAACCAGCCGAGCGCCGAGTATTCAGCTCGGCGCTCGGACTCCTTAGAGTTGCCATGAGAGTGGAGGACGCTGACCGCGCTAAGGAGGTGAGTCCTCCCCGACCGCCATTGCTGTGGAGACGAGGATGCAGAGCACATCATCGCTCCGTACCAGCACAGGGCGCTGGCGGCACTGAGGAGGGGGAACGTGAAGCCAGGCGCCTCATGACAGGTGACCCGCAGAGGACCGACTTCATAGTGGAAAAAGCCTCTTCCGCCCGCTCATTCCAGCGAACTATCACAAATTTTTCGCCCCTGCAAGAGCTCTGTCAAGGGCGCGGCTATAGTGGAAAAGTGGGGAACAAATCTCATTTAATAGCCTATCATTTCTAGGAACGACTTTACTTGTTTAGTTGTGACACTTTGGGGCCAATTTCTTATCGCCTATATTTTGTTTACTTGGGGTTTGATCACTCTGCGCATTTTTTTGGGTTAGCAGTAGTGTTGAGCGAACAGTTCGAGCATAGTTCGGGTCCGTACCGAATTTTGGGGTGTTCGTGACACGGACCCGAACCCGAACTTTTTCGTAAAAGTTCGGGTTCGGGTTCGTCGTTCGGCATGTATTTTGGCGCATTTTGAAAGGCTGCAAAGCAGCCAATCAACATGCATCATACTACTTGCCCTAAGATGCCATCGCAGCCATGCCTACTATTGGCAAGGCTGTGATTGGCCAAGTGCAGCATGTGACTCAGCCTCTTTATAAGCTTGTGCGCACGTCGGGACGTGCTCACTCCCGATGTGAATAGAACAGGGATAGACGCAGCTGATGCTAGGGCGAGAATAGGCAGGGATAATTGAATAACTGGAAGCAAATTTCTCTCCTCCACCTGTGATTCATCTGAACAACTGCAGCTGAGCTGCTTTTTTGATAGGGATTGGCTATTTTTAGAGTGGCCAGAGTGATTTTTCCATCCACATGTACCTGGGCTGACCGCCGGCCGCCATTTTGCGACTTGTAGTGCTGCAGCAGAAGCTGCCACAGTGTGCATTCCAAAGCTCCAAACAAGTCAGACATCTACACCTGGGATTCAGACCAATAGCGATTTAGCAGCACAGTCCAAGGCTATTTTTTTTAAAGGTTGTGCAGACCATTTTGTGGCACATGTTACTGGGCTGATAGGCGGCGGCCATCTTGGGACTAGTGCTGCAGCACAATCTCTCCCAACGTCCATTAATCACTTGTAATAGTGGTCTGTGCCATAGAAATCCTACATCAGGGACTTGGGTGTGCTTGTGTCACCCCTACTAATACCAGTCCATCTGTAATCCATACAGTGAAAAGCCATAAAGTATTCCAGTGAGGGAATTTTTTTTTTATTTAAAAAAGGCCAAGTTAGTTTATCTGGCGTTCAATATACTAGATACAGTTAGGCCTGCGTTTCATACATCTGGAATTAGCAAACTAATGTGCTGGGGTTGGGAAAACATATATGTACCCATACTAGAATCTGTCAAAGAAAGCGGTACTCACATATAACAGTCATTCCATCTGTAATCCATACAGTCAAAAGACTGAAAGTATTCCAGTGAGGGGATTTTGCTTATAAAAAATAATATATTTCATTGTGGTGCGAGTTGAATCGCAACAATGAAGAAAAATACTATTAAGGGACGAGGACGCGGTCGTGGTGGTGTCCGTGGAGCCTCTGTTGCTGGTAGAGGACGTGGCCGTTCGGCCCCAGGCGCACACAGTAGGGAACGAACTCCCTCAACTAGCCGGCAGAATGTACCGCAATATCTCGTGGGGCCCAATGCCGCTCTTAGGATGGTAAGGCCTGAGCAGGTACAGGCATTAATCGATTGGGTGGCCGACAGTGCTTCCAGCACGTTCACCACATGGTCTTCCACCCAGTCTTCTGCAGAAAGCGCACAGGTGGCACCTGAAAACCAAGCCCATCAGTCTGTCACATCACCCCCAAGCATATCAGGGAAACGGTCTGAGCCACAAGTTATGCAGCAGTCTCTTCTTCTGTTTGAAGACTCTGCTTCCAGGGTTTCCCAGGGGCGTCCACCTAGCCCTTCCCCAGTGGAGGAAGACATACCATGCACTGACGCACAACCACTTATGTCTCCAGATGAAGAGGACATGGGAATACCACCACAGCAGAGTCACCGACTCTCTGATGATGACGAAACACAGGTGCCCACTGCCGCGTCTTTTTGCAGTGTGCAGACTGAACAGGAGGAGGTCAGGGAGGGAGACTGGGTGGAAGACGATGCAGAGGACGATGAGGTCTTAGACCCCACATGGACTGAAGGTCGTGGCGATGACTTTCACAGTTCAGAGGAAGAGGTAGTGGTGAGACCGAGACAACAGCGAAGCCAAAGAGGGAGCAGGGGGCCAAAGCAGACGAGCCGCCGCCCCCAGAGTTCGCCTGCTACTGGACATCGCCAACAGGGACCCAGCCCCACAAAGGCAGCTTCAAAGAGTTCCCTGGCATGGCACTTCTTTAAACAATGTCCTACCGACAAGACCCGAGTGACTTGCACGCTCTGCCATCAGAGCCTGAGGCGAGGCATTAACGTTCTGAACCTCAGCACAACCTGCATGACCAGGCATCTACATGCAAAGCATGAACTGCAGTGGGGTACACACCTTAAAAACCAGGCACTCGCTGAGGCTCCCCCTGCTCCCTCTACCGCTGCTGCCTCGGCTTCCGCCTCGAGAGGAATGTTGCCACCTGCCGAGCAGCAAACAGAGGATGTGCCACCGACACCACCACCACCGCCACCGTCAACTAGCGTCTCCACTATATCACACAGCAGCGTTCAGCTCTCAATATCTCAAACCTTAGAGAGGAAGCGCAAATTCCCCCCGAGTCACCCTCGAGCCCTTGGCCTGAACGCCAGCATTTCTAAACTGCTGGCCTTTGAAATGCTGTCATTCCGGCTGGTGGACACAGACAGCTTCAAACAGCTGATGGCCATGGCTGTCCCGCAGTATGTGGTTCCCAGCCGCCACTACTTCTCCAAGACAGCCGTGCCTTCCCTGCACATGCAAGTGTCCGATAAAATCAAGTGTGCACTGCGCAACGCCATTTGTGGCAAGGTCCACCTAACCACAGATACGTGGACCAGTAAGCACGGCCAGGGACGCTATATCTCACTAACTGCACACTGGATGAATGTAGTGGCGGCTGGGCCCACGGCGGACAGTTCCTTGGCGCACGTCCTTCCGCCCCCTAGGATCGCAGGGCATCATTCTCTGCCTCCTGTAGCCTCCTCCTCCTACTCGGCTTCCTCCTCCACTGCTTCCACCAGCTCATCCGGTCAGCCACACACCTTCACCACCAACTTCAGCACAGCCCGGGGTAAACGTCAGCAGGCCATTCTGAAACTCATATGTTTGGGGGACAGGCCCCACAGCGCAAAGGAGTTGTGGCGGGGTATTGAACAACAGACCGACGAGTGGTTTCTGCCGGTGGGCCTCAAGCCAGGCCTGGTGGTATGCGATAATGGGCGAAATCTCGTGGCAGCTCTGGGACTAGCCGGTTTGACGCACATCCCTTGCCTGGCGCATGTGCTGAACTTGGTGGTGCAGAGGTTCATTCACCACTACCCCAACATGTCAGAGCTGCTGCATAAAGTGCGGGCCGTCTGTGCGCGCTTCCGCCGTTCACATCCTGCCGCTGCTCGCCTGTCTGCGCTACAGCGGAACTTCGGCCTTCCCGCTCACCGCCTCATATGCGACGTGCCCACCCGGTGGAACTCCACCTTGCACATGCTGGAGAGACTGTGCGAGCAGCAGCAGGCCATAGTGGAGTTTCAGCTGCAGCACGCTCGCGTCAGTCGTACTGCCGAACAGCACCACTTCACCACCAATGATTGGGCCTCCATGCGAGACCTGTGTGCCCTGCTGCGCTGTTTCGAGTACTCCACCAACATGGCCAGTGGCGATGACACTGTTATCAGCGTTACAATACCACTTCTATGTCTCCTTGAGAAAACACTTAGGGCAATGATGTTAGAGGAGGTGGCCCAGGTGGAGGAGGAGGAGGAGGATGAGGGCTCGTTTCTAACACTTTCGGGCCAGTCTGTTCGAAGTGGCTCAGAGGGAGGTTTGTTTAAGCAGCAGAGGACAGGTTCACAAGTCGCCAGCCAAGGCACTGTACTGGAGGACGAGGAGGATGAGGAGGAGGAGGTGGAGGGGGACGAGGATGGTGCAAGTTCACAGCGGGGTGGCAGCCCAGGCCCATCACTGGTGCGTGGCTGGGGGGATACGGTGGACGATGACGATACGCCTCCCACAGAGGACAGCTTGTCCTTACCCATGGGTAGCCTGGCCCACATGAGCGAATATATGCTCCAATGCCTGCGCAACAACAGCAGAGTTGCCCACGTTTTAACGTGTGCAGACTACTGGGTGGCCACCCTGCTGGATCCCCGGTATAAAGACAATGTGCCCACTTTAATTCCTGAACTGGAGCGCGACCGTAAGATGCGCGAGTACAAGCGCACGCTGATAGAGGCGCTCTTGAGAGCATTCCCACATGTCACAGGGGAACAGGTGGAAGGTGAAGGCAGAGGAGTGGCAAGAGGTCGCCAACGCAGCTGTGTCACGGCCAGCTCATCTGAGGGCAGGGTTAGCATGGCAGAAATGTGGAAAAGTTTTGTCTCCACGCCACAGCTATCTGCACCGACACCTGATACGGAACGTGTTAGCAGGAGGCAGCATTTCACTAACATGGTTGAACAGTATGTCTGCACACCCCTCCACATCCTGACGGATGGTTCGGCCCCATTCAACTACTGGGTTTCGAAATTGTCCACGAGGCCAGAGTTAGCATGTTATGCCTTGGAGGTGCTTTCCTGCCCGGCGGCCAGCGTTTTATCTGAACGCGTATTCAGCACGGCAGGGGGCGTCATTACTGACAAGCGCAGCCGCCTGTCCACAGCCAACGTGGACAAGCTGACCTTCATAAAGATGAACCAGGCATGGATCCCACAGGACCTGTCCCTCCCTTGTGCAGAGTAGTCCTTATTAACTGCCTAAAACATGTCTTGTTGTGCTACGGGCCACTTCTTTATTTGATACAAATTTTATGAAACCCACAGTTGAATGAAACTCTTCTCTGTCTGGGCGCCGGGGCCTAACCAGATGAAAGTGGCCGGTTAAACTAACGGGTGACATGAAGCCATAACCTCTGCCATGCTACCTCTGTCTTCTGTCTGGGTGCTGAGGCCTAAGTCAAATAAAGCGGTCTTCTGCTGTGCTGGGGGATATGAAGCTAATCTCTGACCTCTCTCCTCTGTCTGGGTCCAAAGGCCTAAATCACTGAAAGAGGCCTTCTCCTGTGGTGTGTGATATGATGCCAGAATATGTGCTGTGGGGCCTCTCTCCTCTTCCTGGGTGCAGGGGTCAAATAAACTAAATTGTGGCCTACTCCTGTGGTGGTTGATATGATGCCTGATTCTCTGATGTGGAACCTCTCTCCTCTGTTTGGGTGAAGGGGTCAAAGTAACTAAATGGTGGCTTCTCCTGTGGTGGCTGATATGATGCCAGAATATGTGCTGTGGTGCCTCTCTCCTCTTCCTGGGTGCAGGGGTCAAAGTAACTAAATGGTGGCTTCTCCTGTGGTGGCTGATATGATGCCAGAATATGTGCTGTGGGGCCTCTCTCCTCTTCCTGGGTGCAGGGGTCAAAGTAACTCAATGGTGGCTTCTCCTGTGGTGGCTGATATGATGCCAGAATATGTGCTGTGGTGCCTCTCTCCTCTGTCTGGGTCCAAAGGCCTAAATCACTGAAAGAGGCCTTCTCCTGTGGTGTGTGATATGATGCCTGAATATGTGCTGTGGTGCCTCTCTCCTCTTCCTGGGTGCGGGGGTCAAAGTAACTCAATGGTGGCTTCTCCTGTGGTGGCTGATATGATGCCAGAATATGTGCTGTGGTGCCTCTCTCCTCTTCCTGGGTGCGGGGGTCAAAGTAACTCAATGGTGGCTTCTCCTGTGGTGGCTGATATGATGCCAGAATATGTGCTGTGGGGCCTCTCTCCTCTTCCTGGGTGCAGGGGTCAAAGTAACTCAATGGTGGCTTCTCCTGTGGTAGTTAGTATGATGCCAGAATATGTGCTGTGGGGCCTCTCTCCTCTTCCTGGGTGCAGGGGTCAAAGTAACTCAATGGTGGCTTCTCCTGTGGTGGCTGATATGATGCCAGAATATGTGCTGTGGTGCCTCTCTCCTCTTCCTGGGTGCGGGGGTCAAAGTAACTCAATGGTGGCTTCTCCTGTGGTGGCTGATATGATGCCAGAATATGTGCTGTGGTGCCTCTCTCCTCTGTCTGGGTCCAAAGGCCTAAATCACTGAAAGAGGCCTTCTCCTGTGGTGTGTGATATGATGCCTGAATATGTGCTGTGGTGCCTCTCTCCTCTTCCTGGGTGCGGGGGTCAAAGTAACTCAATGGTGGCTTCTCCTGTGGTGGCTGATATGATGCCAGAATATGTGCTGTGGTGCCTCTCTCCTCTTCCTGGGTGCGGGGGTCAAAGTAACTCAATGGTGGCTTCTCCTGTGGTGGCTGATATGATGCCAGAATATGTGCTGTGGGGCCTCTCTCATCTTCCTGGGTGCAGGGGTCAAAGTAACTCAATGGTGGCTTCTCCTGTGGTGGTTAGTATGATGCCAGAATATGTGCTGTGGGGCCTCTCTCCTCTTCCTGGGTGCAGGGGTCAAAGTAACTCAATGGTGGCTTCTCCTGTGGTGGCTGATATGATGCCAGAATATGTGCTGTGGTGCCTCTCTCCTCTTCCTGGGTGCGGGGGTCAAAGTAACTCAATGGTGGCTTCTCCTGTGGTGGCTGATATGATGCCAGAATATGTGCTGTGGTGCCTCTCTCCTCTTCCTGGGTGCGGGGGTCAAAGTAACTCAATGGTGGCTTCTCCTGTGGTGGCTGATATGATGCCAGAATATGTGCTGTGGGGCCTCTCTCCTCTTCCTGGGTGCAGGGGTCAAAGTAACTCAATGGTGGCTTCTCCTGTGCTGATTGATATAAAGCTGATGGTTGTGCCATCTGACATGGTTGCCAGGGTCTGATTCAATGGGGGCCTACTCCTGTGGTGGGTGATCTAAATGCCTGATTCTCTGCTGTGAAACCTCTTTCCTCCGTCTGGGTGTAGGGGTCAAAGTCTTTCAAAGTCGCCTTCTCCTGTGCTGATTGATATGAAGCTGATGGTTGTGCCATCTGACATGGTTGCCGGGGTCCCATTAAATTGTGGCCTACTCCTGTGGTGGTTGATATGATGCCTGATTCTCTGATGTGGAACCTCTCTCCTCTGTTTGGGTGAAGGGGTCAAAGTAACTAAATGGTGGCTTCTCCTGTGGTGGCTGATATGATGCCAGAATATGTGCTGTGGGGCCTCTCTCCTCTTCCTGGGTGCAGGGGTCAAAGTAACTCAATGGTGGCTTCTCCTGTGGTGGCTGATATGATGCCAGAATATGTGCTGTGGTGCCTCTCTCCTCTTCCTGGGTGCGGGGGTCAAAGTAACTCAATGGTGGCTTCTCCTGTGGTGGCTGATATGATGCCAGAATATGTGCTGTGGTGCCTCTCTCCTCTTCCTGGGTGCGGGGGTCAAAGTAACTCAATGGTGGCTTCTCCTGTGGTGGCTGATATGATGCCAGAATATGTGCTGTGGTGCCTCTCTCCTCTTCCTGGGTGCAGGGGTCAAAGTAACTAAATGGTGGCTTCTCCTGTGGTGGTTGATATGATGCCTGATTCTCTGCTGTGAAACCTCTCTCCTCCATCTGGGTGTAGGGGTCAAAGTCTTTCAAAGTCGCCTTCTCCTGTGCTGATTGATATAAAGCTGATGGTTGTGCCATCTGACATGGTTGCCAGGGTCTGATTCAATGGGGGCCTACTCCTGTGGTGGGTGATCTAAATGCCTGATTCTCTGCTGTGAAACCTCTCTCCTCCGTCTGGGTGTAGGGGTCAAAGTCTTTCAAAGTCGCCTTCTCCTGTGCTGATTGATATGAAGCTGATGGTTGTGCCATCTGACATGGTTGCCGGGGTCCCATTAAATTGTGGCCTACTCCTGTGGTGGTTGATATGATGCCTGATTCTCTGATGTGGAACCTCTCTCCTCTGTTTGGGTGAAGGGGTCAAAGTAACTAAATGGTGGCTTCTCCTGTGGTGGCTGATATGATGCCAGAATATGTGCTGTGGTGCCTCTCTCCTCTTCCTGGGTGCAGGGGTCAAAGTAACTAAATGGTGGCTTCTCCTGTGGTGGCTGATATGATGCCAGAATATGTGCTGTGGGGCCTCTCTCCTCTTCCTGGGTGCAGGGGTCAAAGTAACTCAATGGTGGCTTCTCCTGTGGTGGCTGATATGATGCCAGAATATGTGCTGTGGTGCCTCTCTCCTCTGTCTGGGTCCAAAGGCCTAAATCACTGAAAGAGGCCTTCTCCTGTGGTGTGTGATATGATGCCTGAATATGTGCTGTGGTGCCTCTCTCCTCTTCCTGGGTGCGGGGGTCAAAGTAACTCAATGGTGGCTTCTCCTGTGGTGGCTGATATGATGCCAGAATATGTGCTGTGGTGCCTCTCTCCTCTTCCTGGGTGCGGGGGTCAAAGTAACTCAATGGTGGCTTCTCCTGTGGTGGCTCATATGATGCCAGAATATGTGCTGTGGGGCCTCTCTCCTCTTCCTGGGTGCAGGGGTCAAAGTAACTCAATGGTGGCTTCTCCTGTGGTGGTTAGTATGATGCCAGAATATGTGCTGTGGGGCCTCTCTCCTCTTCCTGGGTGCAGGGGTCAAAGTAACTCAATGGTGGCTTCTCCTGTGGTGGCTGATATGATGCCAGAATATGTGCTGTGGTGCCTCTCTCCTCTTCCTGGGTGCGGGGGTCAAAGTAACTCAATGGTGGCTTCTCCTGTGGTGGCTGATATGATGCCAGAATATGTGCTGTGGTGCCTCTCTCCTCTGTCTGGGTCCAAAGGCCTAAATCACTGAAAGAGGCCTTCTCCTGTGGTGTGTGATATGATGCCTGAATATGTGCTGTGGTGCCTCTCTCCTCTTCCTGGGTGCGGGGGTCAAAGTAACTCAATGGTGGCTTCTCCTGTTGTGGCTGATATGATGCCAGAATATGTGCTGTGGTGCCTCTCTCCTCTTCCTGGGTGCGGGGGTCAAAGTAACTCAATGGTGGCTTCTCCTGTGGTGGCTGATATGATGCCAGAATATGTGCTGTGGGGCCTCTCTCCTCTTCCTGGGTGCAGGGGTCAAAGTAACTCAATGGTGGCTTCTCCTGTGGTGGTTAGTATGATGCCAGAATATGTGCTGTGGGGCCTCTCTCCTCTTCCTGGGTGCAGGGGTCAAAGTAACTCAATGGTGGCTTCTCCTGTGGTGGCTGATATGATGCCAGAATATGTGCTGTGGTGCCTCTCTCCTCTTCCTGGGTGCGGGGGTCAAAGTAACTCAATGGTGGCTTCTCCTGTGGTGGCTGATATGATGCCAGAATATGTGCTGTGGTGCCTCTCTCCTCTTCCTGGGTGCGGGGGTCAAAGTAACTCAATGGTGGCTTCTCCTGTGGTGGCTGATATGATGCCAGAATATGTGCTGTGGGGCCTCTCTCCTCTTCCTGGGTGCAGGGGTCAAAGTAACTCAATGGTGGCTTCTCCTGTGCTGATTGATATAAAGCTGATGGTTGTGCCATCTGACATGGTTGCCAGGGTCTGATTCAATGGGGGCCTACTCCTGTGGTGGGTGATCTAAATGCCTGATTCTCTGCTGTGAAACCTCTCTCCTCCGTCTGGGTGTAGGGGTCAAAGTCTTTCAAAGTCGCCTTCTCCTGTGCTGATTGATATGAAGCTGATGGTTGTGCCATCTGACATGGTTGCCGGGGTCCCATTAAATTGTGGCCTACTCCTGTGGTGGTTGATATGATGCCTGATTCTCTGATGTGGAACCTCTCTCCTCTGTTTGGGTGAAGGGGTCAAAGTAACTAAATGGTGGCTTCTCCTGTGGTGGCTGATATGATGCCAGAATATGTGCTGTGGGGCCTCTCTCCTCTTCCTGGGTGCAGGGGTCAAAGTAACTCAATGGTGGCTTCTCCTGTGGTGGCTGATATGATGCCAGAATATGTGCTGTGGTGCCTCTCTCCTCTTCCTGGGTGCGGGGGTCAAAGTAACTCAATGGTGGCTTCTCCTGTGGTGGCTGATATGATGCCAGAATATGTGCTGTGGTGCCTCTCTCCTCTTCCTGGGTGCGGGGGTCAAAGTAACTCAATGGTGGCTTCTCCTGTGGTGGCTGATATGATGCCAGAATATGTGCTGTGGTGCCTCTCTCCTCTTCCTGGGTGCAGGGGTCAAAGTAACTAAATGGTGGCTTCTCCTGTGGTGGTTGATATGATGCCTGATTCTCTGCTGTGAAACCTCTCTCCTCCATCTGGGTGTAGGGGTCAAAGTCTTTCAAAGTCGCCTTCTCCTGTGCTGATTGATATAAAGCTGATGGTTGTGCCATCTGACATGGTTGCCAGGGTCTGATTCAATGGGGGCCTACTCCTGTGGTGGGTGATCTAAATGCCTGATTCTCTGCTGTGAAACCTCTCTCCTCCGTCTGGGTGTAGGGGTCAAAGTCTTTCAAAGTCGCCTTCTCCTGTGCTGATTGATATGAAGCTGATGGTTGTGCCATCTGACATGGTTGCCGGGGTCCCATTAAATTGTGGCCTACTCCTGTGGTGGTTGATATGATGCCTGATTCTCTGATGTGGAACCTCTCTCCTCTGTTTGGGTGAAGGGGTCAAAGTAACTAAATGGTGGCTTCTCCTGTGGTGGCTGATATGATGCCAGAATATGTGCTGTGGGGCCTCTCTCCTCTTCCTGGGTGCAGGGGTCAAAGTAACTCAATGGTGGCTTCTCCTGTGGTGGCTGATATGATGCCAGAATATGTGCTGTGGTGCCTCTCTCCTCTTCCTGGGTGCGGGGGTCAAAGTAACTCAATGGTGGCTTCTCCTGTGGTGGCTGATATGATGCCAGAATATGTGCTGTGGTGCCTCTCTCCTCTTCCTGGGTGCAGGGGTCAAAGTAACTAAATGGTGGCTTCTCCTGTGGTGGTTGATATGATGCCTGATTCTCTGCTGTGAAACCTCTCTCCTCCATCTGGATGTAGGGGTCAAAGTCTTTCAAAGTCGCCTTCTCCTGTGCTGATTGATATAAAGCTGATGGTTGTGCCATCTGACATGGTTGCCAGGGTCTGATTCAATGGGGGCCTACTCCTGTGGTGGGTGATCTAAATGCCTGATTCTCTGCTGTGAAACCTCTCTCCTCCGTCTGGGTGTAGGGGTCAAAGTCTTTCAAAGTCGCCTTCTCCTGTGCTGATTGATATGAAGCTGATGGTTGTGCCATCTGACATGGTTGCCGGGGTCCCATTAAATTGGGGCCTACTCCTGTGGTGGGTGATCTAAATGCCTGATTCTCTGCTTTGAAACCTCTCTCCTCCGTCCGGGTGTAGGGGTCAAAGTCTGTCAAAGTCGCCTTCTCCTGTGCTGATTGATATAAAGCTTATGCTTGTGCCATCTGACATGGTTGCCGGGGTCTGATTCAATGGTGGCCTACTCCTGTGGTGGGTGATCTAAATGCCTGATTCTCTGCTGTGTAACCTCTCTCCTCCGTCTGGGTGTAGGGGTCAAAGTAACTAAATGGTGGCCTACTCCTGTGGTGGGTGATATGATGCCTGGTTCTCTGCTGTGGGACCTCTCTCCTTTGTCTGGGTGCTGTGGTCAAAATAATAGTAAGTGACCTTCTCCATTGGTGGGTGACTTGAAGCCTGATTCTGTGCTATGGGACCTCACTCCAATTAATATTGTTTAATTTTTATTTATTTTATGTTAACTCATCATTTCCCTATCTACATTTGTTTGCAGGGGATTTAACTACATTTTGCTGCCTTTTGCAGCCCTCTAGCCCTTTCCGGGTGTGTTTTACAGCCTTTTTAGTGCCCAAAAGTTCGGGTCCCCATTGACTTCTATGGGGTTCGGGTTCGGGATGAAGTTCGGGTCGAGTTCGGATCCCGAACCCGAACATTTTTCGAAAGTTCGGCCGAACTCGTCGAACCCGAACATCCAGGTGTTCGCTCAACTCTAGTTAGCAGTTAGTGCAGCTTTTCAAAGGGAATCTACTACAGTCTGCACTTTGGGCAGGTGACTTTCCCAATCGGTACTGTGAATTACAATATCGTCCAGGTAAGCCGAAGAGTACAGACTATGTGGTCGCAGCACAATGTCCATTAGCCTTTAGAAAATGGCAGGGGCGCCATGCAGACCAAAGGGTAACACCTTATACTGGTACAGCCCCTCCGGTGTGATGAAGGCAGTTTTCTCTTTGGCAGCCTCCATTAAGAGTACCTGCCAGTACCCTTTGGTAAGGTCCAAAACAGAAAAATACCGGACTTGTCCTAACCTCTCAATCAGCTCCTCTACCCAGGGCATGGGATACGTGTCGAACTTAGATACTTCATTTAATTTTCGAAAATCGTTACAAAACCGCAACGTCCCGTCCGGTTTGTGTATCAGTACTTTAGGGCTGGCCCACTCACTTCTAGACTCCTTGATGACGTCTAGTTGCAGCATTAGTTGTACTTCCTCAGAGATGGCCTGTCGCCAAGCCTTGGGTACCCGGCATGGTTTCAACTAGATTTTGGCCTAAGGTTCAGTGACAATGTCATGCTGGATTATGGAAGTGCATCCAGGGAGGTCCAAGAACACATCCGTGTTCCTGCTGATGAACTCCCTGGCCTCCTGAGTCTGTTTAGAGGAGAGCCTGTCAGCAGTCTTCACTGTGGCAATCGCTTCCCTTACATCAGACTTAGGGGCCGGAACCTCTCCCCCTAGAAAACTCGGCCGCGGGCTATCGTCAGTACTGGTCTCCCTATCCTTTCACGGTTTAAGTAAAATCACATGGTACACCTGCTCCGGGTTCCGCCGCCCTGGCTGGTGTACCTTGTAGTTCACTTCTCCAACCTTTTTGAGTACCTCATAGGGTCCCTGCCACCTAGCCAGTAACTTACTGTCCACTGTCGGTACCAGAACCAAAGCCCAATCTCCCGGGTTAAATACCAGACCCGAGCCTGCTGATTATACACCCGACTTTGAGCTCGCTGAGCTGCCTCCATATGTTCCTTTACCAGCGGCAACATGGTTTCCATACGTTCCTGCATCTGGGTGAGGTATTCAACAACACTTTTATATGGTGTGGGTTGTTGCTCCCACGCCTCTTTGTCTATGTCCAACAGACCACGTGGATGTCTGCCATATGGTAGTTCGAAGAGCGACAACCCAGTAGAGGCCTGGGAGACTTCTCGCACTGCGAACATAAGATAAGGCAGAAGGAGGTCCCAGTCCTTTCCATCCTTAGCTACTACTCGTTTTAACATCGTCTTTAACGTTTGATTAAACCTTTCTAGGCCGTCAGTTTGCAGGTGATAGACGGCTGTCTGTATCTGTTTGATATTCAGCAACTTACAGAGCTCCCGCATGACCTTGGACATAAAAGGAGTCCCCTGGTCAGTCAGAACCTCTTTGGGTATCCCCACTCAGGAAAACATCTTCATTAACTCTTTTGCTATGAGTTTGGCCGATGTATGTCGCAGTGGCACCGCCTCCGGGTACCGAGTGGCGTAGTCCAGGACGACCAAGATGTGTTGGTGCCCCCTAGCGGACTTCAGTACTGAGCCTACGAGATCCATAGCGATTCTCTCAAATGGTACCTCGATAATCGGGAGGGGCACTAAGGGACTATGGAACAGGTGCTGGGGGTTAGTGTTTTGGCCTGGTCCGGCAATACTTACAAAATTCATCCACCTCTCTAAAGACACTGGGCCAGTAAAACCGTTGTAGTAGCCTGTCCTGTGTCTTCTGCAGTCCCAGATGATCCCCGCGGTGGGCTAACTCTAACATGAGTTTTCAAAAGGCCCCGGGCACCACCAACTGTTCAAAAGGTTCACCCCGCAGCTGGTTTACCCAATATAGCATATTCTGGTGGACCACAAAACTGGGAAACATCAACTCGGCCCCAGGTTGTTGGGGTACCCCGTCAAGTATTACCACATTCTCCCATGCCCGGGATAGGTTGTAGGTGAGGGCCTGCCGGTGAGCTGACCCTGTAAAAAATTATATGCGGGGGCCTGCTGGTGAGCTGACCCTGTAAAAGGTTGTAGGTGCGGGCCTGCAGGTGAGCTGACCCTGTAAAAGATTGTAGGTGAGGGCTTGCTGGTGAGCTGACCCTCTAAAACATTATTTGCGAGGGCCTTCAGGTGAGCTGACCCTGTAAAAGATTGTAGGTGAAGGCCTGCTGGTGAGATGACCCTCTAAAAAATCATATACGAGGGCATGCTGGTGAGCTGACCCTATAAAAGATTTTAGGTGCGGGCCTACAGATGAGCTGACCCTGTAAAAGATTTTAGGTGAAGGGCTGCTGGTGAGCTGACCCTCTAAAAAATTATATGCGAGGGCCTGCTGGTGAGCTGACCCTGTAAAACATTGTAAGTAAGGGCCTGCTGGTGAGCTGACCGTCTAAAAAATTACAGTATATGCAAGGACCTTCAGGTGAGCTGACCCTGTAAACATTATATATGAGGGCCTGCTGGTGAGCTGACCCTCTAAACAATTATATGCAAGTGCCTGCTGGTGAGTTGACCCTGTAAAACATTGTAGGTGAGGGCCTGCTGGTGAGCTGACCCTGTAAAAAGTTATATACGAGGGCCTGCAGCTGAGCTGACCCTGTAAAACATTATATGCAAAGGGCATATATGCGAGGGCATTATATGCGACGAATAAGCATGTTGATATGATGGAAGAGGAGAAAGAGGATGAGAAAGGGAAGATTCAACCATATACCCTTGTTTGTGGTGGAAGGGGTGCATGGGAATACAGTCTATCAACTACATTAAAAACAACACATGTAAAGTGCCTTTATGTTCAGCCGCTTTCCTCTGGTGGAGTCGAGAAGTCATGGTCAATAAGAGTCAACCTGTCAGCATTTTCAGTTGACAGGTGGATAAACTTATCTGTTATAATGCCATCAGCAGCACTAAATACCCGCTCTAACAAAACGCTGGTGGCAGGGCAGGCCAGCACCTCCAAGGCGTAGAGCGCCAGTTCGTGCCACGTGTCCAGCTTGGACACCCAGTAGTTGTAAGGCACAGAGGGATCACTAAGGATGCTGACACGGTCTGCTATGTACTCCTTCACCATCTTCCAAAACTTTTCCCTCCTTGTGGCAGTAGGCCGCGCATCAGGGTGAGGGTGCTGGTGGTCATGAAACTGTCCCAGGCTTTGGAGAGTGTTGCCCTGCCTCTGTAGGAACTGCTGTGTGTTTGTAACGCTTCCAAACCACAGGGGGAAACACGTGAAGCTCACGGATGTCAATGGGTGCAATAGTTCATGTATTCACGGTTAGCAGATGCCTCCCTGGGCTGGCGTACAGTGGATGGGAAGACAGCATGCAATCCTCCGGGGCACTCTCGGTTGCAGGGAACACCAGTCAGATGGAAGTTGAGGTGCCCTTGATGGTAATGGGTGTAAGGTGCTTTTGCGGCTGGGCCCCTGGTTCATGACGCCAGCACCGTTAGGTGCAAATGTTGAGAGTAGTAGTAAGAATGAGGAGTCGTTTGTTGTAAACCAGTTGAACATTTACTGAAGAATCAATAGTCTCTGGACAGTTGGTACAGTTCATCAATGTAAACAAGTAATAAGTTCACTGGTAATCCTATTATCAGGCAATGGCAGTTGTTAATGGAGGGATTGTCCCTTTAAAGTAGTAAAGTAATCCTGGAAGTAATCCTAAGTTTACTCTTTACAGCACTCTGGCACTAAAGATGCTATTAACTATTCATTTAGGAGTTATCCTTTAAGGGCGTTCCCCTCACGGCAGGCAAACACATCTGCTTCATTATTTGGCAGGAAACTCTTCTAGAAAGGTTTTTGGTTTTCACTACTACCCGGAAGGTTTAGTTAGTGATAAAGACAATTCTGCGAATCAATTATCCATTTGTGTCCAGGTACTCGGAAAGCTACTCATGGTCACTTGTGCTGATGAGGTCCATAAGCTAAAGTTAGCTGTTACCCTCGCTAGGCTCTCTGCATCTTGGTGCATAGACTCACTGTCCGGTGCTTGTTTTCTGTAGTTATCTTCTCCAGGCTTGATCAGGGCCCAGAGGAAAGGAACACAGCTACATGGTGACTTTAGCCGGTCTCTCTCCTCCATGAACTTGCTTCTCTCCTCTCACCAAACTACTAACTCACTCACTAACTTCCTGTCTAGACACACCCCACTATATACTGTATATTATGTGGTGCCAGCACCACCTAGGGGCAAATGGGTGTAAATGAAATTGCCAGCCAGATAATAGAAAATACCATACAATGCAAATAAACACATGTATATATATATATAAAGATGTTTAAAGTGTCCAATTTACACACATATGTTGGACACTGCATGTTTCCCTTGTCTCCCCTCCTGGGTTGGCCAAGGAACTACGTACTCTGCCGCCAGTGTTGTCAGATGGAAATTTTTGGAGCAATTTTTCAACAAGGACCTTCTGGTATTGCACCGTTTTGCTCGTCCTCTCCACCAGAGGAATGAGAGATGAGAATTTCTCTTTGTAGCCGGGGTCGAGAAGGGTGAACAACCAGTCATCCGTGTTGTCTAAAATGCGTATAACGCGCGGGTTGAGGGAAAGGCAGCCTAACATGAAGTCAGCAATGTGTGCCAGAGTACCAACAGGCAAGACTTCGGTGTTGTCATCAGGAGGATCACTCTCAATCTCCTCATCCTCTTCCTCCTCTTCTGCCCACCCACCCTGAACAGATCTAATAAAACTTCCATGGGTACTACCCTCTGTAGCAGAGGTAACCGTCTCCTGCTCCCCCTCCTCTTCATCGTCCAATTCGCGCTGAGAAGCCTAACTGAGGGTGGTCTGGCTGTCACCCTGTGTAATGTCTTCTTCCCCTATTTCCACCTCGTCCACATGAAAAGCGTTGTCCTTAATTGTGAGCAGCGAGCGTTTGAGTAGACACAGAAGTGGGATGGTTACGCAGATAATAGCGTTATCGCCACTCATCATCTGTGTTGATTCCTCAAAGTTTCTTAAAACCTCACAGAGGTCAGACATCCATGCCCACTCCTCGCTTGTGAAGAGCGGAAGCTGACTGGAAAGGCGACGACCATGTTGCAGCTGGTATTCCACTACTGCCCTCTGCTGCTCAGAAAGCCTCGCCAACATGTGGAACGTCGAATTCCAGCGCGTGCTCACGTCGCACAACAGCCGGTGAGCTGGCAATTTCAAGCGCTGCTGCAGCATTGACAGACCGGCTGAAGCTGTCGATGACTTGCGGAAATGTGCACACACATGGCGCGCCTTTACCAGTAGCTCATGCAAATTGGGGTATGTTTTGAGAAACCGCTGAACCACTAGGTTGAACACGTGGGCTAGGCATTGGATGTGTGTGAGCTTGCTGAGCTCCAAAGCCGCCACCAAGTTACGGCCATTATCCTACACAACCATGCCTGGTTCTAGGTTGAGTGGCGAGAGCTACAGCTCAGTCTGGTCTCTTATCCCCTGCCACAGCTCTGCGGCGGTGTGCTGTTTGTCCTCTAAGCATATCAGCTTCAGCACGGCCTGTTGACGCTTCCACGCTGCAGTGCTACACTTCTTCCAGCTACCGACTGATGACTGACGGGTGCTGCATGCGGATAATTCGGAGGTGGAAGTGGAGGATGAGGCAGAGGAGGAGAAGTGGGGGTTGGAGCCAATAACATAGGTGCTGGCGGAAACCCTGATCGACGTAGGGCCCGCAATCCTTGGCATCAGTAGCACCTGTGCCATCCCAGGGTACGACTCGCTCCCGGCTTCCATAATATTCACTCAGTGTGCCGTCAGGGAAATGTAGCGTCCCTGGCCGAATGCACTTGTCCATTGGTCCATGGTTAAGTGGACCTTCCCAGTAACTGCGTTGGTCAGGGCACGTGTGATGTTACGGGACACATGTTGGTGTAAGGCGGGCGCAGCACACCTTGAAAAATAGTGGCGGCTGGGGACTGCGTAACGCTGGACGGCCGCCGACATGAGGCTGCGGAAGGCCTCAGTGTCCACAAGCTTAAATGGGAACATTTCCAGGGCCAGTAATTTGGAAAGTTGCGCATTTAGTGCTATGGCCTGTGGGTGGGTGTACCCAGGCGTTCGTCTCACTTATTACGGTGCTTTGATGCCATGTGGCGGATCATGCTGGTGGTGGTGAGGTTGCTAGTGTTCACGCCCCTGCTCATTTTTGTATGGCAGAGGTTGCAAATTTCAATTCTTTTGTCGTTCGCACTTTCCTCAAAAAAAGCGCCAGACCGCGGAACACCTACCCCTTGGAAAGGGAGACTTCCGCAAGGGGGTTTTTGGTGTGGCCCACCTTCTCCCTTTTGCCACCCAAATGCCTCTTCCAGCCCGTTGCGGTGCAGCAGATCCCTCCCCCTCTGTACTGCTGTCCTCGCTCGGCTTTACACCTTCCCAGGTTGGGTCAGTGACTTCATCGTCCACCACCTCCTCTTCCACTTCCTCACTCTGCTCATCCTCCTGACTTGTTGACCTAACCACTACCTCAGAGATTGACAACTGTGTCTCATCCTCTTTATCAACCTCTTGAGACAGTAATTGCCATTGAGTTATTGTCAACTGTGTCATCATCATCCACCTCATTAAACAGTAATTGCCGTTCCCCACCGTCATCTTCTTGTGATTAGGGATGCTCAAGAGTTTGAGAATCAGGGGAGAAGATCTGTCCCTCTTCAAGCGTGCTTGATGAGAGGGCCAAATGAAGGAATGGTGCTAAAAAGAGCTTCTCGGAATATCTGAGTGTGGGATCACTTGTTTGCCCAGACTCTCCATGGTGGGAGGAAGGAGGATCAGGGTGAGGATTGTGTTGAGCAGACTCTTGGCTACTGAGACTGGACTTGGTGGAAGACAGGGTGGTGCTTAACCCGACTGGAAGTATTATCTGCTGTAATCCAACCGACCACCTGGTCGCACTGGTCTGACTTCAAGAGTGGTGTCCTGCTGTTTGGGACAAAAAACACCCCAGGATAGCCCGGGACATCATAACTAGGGAACGCCGTATGGGAGGCTTAGTACTTCCAGATCTAACATTATACTACATAGCATCTTTGGTCTCCATGCTGAAGAGATGGGTCCAGTTTTCCCAGGATCTGCCCTGGGTCCAACTGGAAGCATCACAAGCTGCCCCATACTCTTTGGAGGGGTTGTTAAATATACCATTCTGGAAGATCCCTACTCCCAAAAACCTAGGCCCGACAGTGTTGGCATCGCTGAAAGCATGGTCCACGTATCATATATTAGCTGATGCTGATGATCCCCCCACAACTGCCTCTCTCCCCTTCTCATTGCTCCGAGCACTACTTCCTCAATCTGATCTGTCACTGTGGGCTTCAGCCAATATACAGTGAGGAACAGAAGTATTTGAACACCCTGCTATTTTGCAAGTTCTCCCACTTAGAAATCATGGAGGGGTCTGAAATTCACATTGTAGGTGCACTACCACTCTGAGAGGCAGAATAAAAATAAAAATAAATCAGGAAATCACATTGTATTATTTTTAAAGAATTTATTTGTCTTGCACTGCTAAACATAAGTATTTGAACACCTGAGAAAATCAGTGTTAATATTTGGTACAGAAGCCTTTGTTTGCGATTACAGAGGTCAAACGTTTCCTGTAGTTTTTGACCAGGTTTGCACACACTACAACAGGGATTTTGGCCCACTCCTCCACACAGATCTCCTCTAGATCTGTCAGGTTTTAGGGCTGTCGCTGAGTAACACAGAGTTTCAGCTCCCTTCAAAGATGTTCTATTGGATTTAGGTCTGGAGACTGGCTAGGCCACTCCAGAACCTTGATATGCTTCTTACGGAGCCACTCCTTGGTTATCCTGGCTGTGTGCTTCGGGTCGTTGTCATGTTGGAAGACCCAGCCACGACCCATCTTGAATGCTCTGACTGAGGGAAGGAGGTTGTTGCTCAAAATCTCACAATAAATGGCCCCATTCATCCTCTCCTTAATACACTGCAGTTGTCCTGTCTCCTTCGCAGAAAAGCACCCCCAAAGCATGATGTTACCACCCCATGCTTCACAGTAGGGATGGTGTTCTTGGGATGCAACTCATCCTTCTTTTTCCTCCAAACATGAGTGAAGTTTAGACCAAAAAGTTCTACTTTGGTCTCATCTGACCACATGACTTTCTCCCATGCCTCCTCTGGATCATCCAGATGGTCACTGGCAAACTTCAGACGGGCCTGGACATGTGATGACTTGAGCAGGGGAACCTTCAGTGCAATGCATGATTTAAAACCATGGTGGCGTAGTGTTCTACCAACAGTGACCTTTGAAACTGTGGTCCCAGCTCTCTTCATGTCATTGACCAGCTCCTCCCTTGTAGTTCTGGCCTAATTTCTCACCTTTCTTATCATCAGTGATACCCCACGAGGTGAGATCTTGCATGGAGCCCCAGTCCGAGGGAGACTGACAGTCGTCTTTAGCCTCTTCCATTTTCTAACTATTGCTCCAACAGTTGGTCTATTTTCACCAAGCTGCTTGGCAATTGCCTTGTAGCCCTTTCCAGCCTTGGAAAGGGCTACGAGGAGGACCACAATTTTGTCTCTGGTGTCTTTTGACAGCTCTTTGGTCTTGTCTATGGTAGTAGTTGGCGTCTGACTGACTGTGGGGTGGACAGGTCTTTAAAGAGCTCAGACAGGTGCTACTAAGTTAGATTAATGAGTAGAGTAGAGGTGGACTTTTTAAAGACACAGTAACAGACCTTTGAGAGACAGAATTATTGCTGTTTCTCAGGTGTTCAAATACTTATGTTCAGCAGTGCAAGACAAAAAGACAAATACATTCTTTAAAAATCATACAATGTGATTTCCTGAATTTTTTAAAAAAATATTCTGTCTCTCAGATTAGGAATGCACCTACAATGTGAATTTCAGACCCCTCCATGATTTCTAAGTGGAAGAACTTTCAAAATCGCAGGGTGTTCAAATACTTCTGTTCCTCACTGTACATACGGTGGGGGAACTGTTAGATCATGGAGTGTTACAACCCTTCCAATGGATCAGGAAAAAGTTCTCTATCCCAAGCAGGGAATTCTTCAAATATCTCCAGATCCGCCATTTATTACAGGACATGCAGCCATCCGGGGTGAAATTGGACAAATTAGCTAAATTATATATCACAGGCAACGTGAAGGGTTTGAAACCCCTATATAATTTCATTCTCCAGCCGGGGCATTTTAAACGCTCTCACCCTATGATTGCTTGGGAGAGAGACCTGAATTTGTCTATATCTGATACGGATTGGATGCAGGCCCTCAGAATGATTCACAAATATCTGAAATGCACCTCTCATGTAGAATCAGCTGTTAAAACTGTGCTCAGATGGTACTACACGCCGGACAGATTGGCTCTTATGTATGCTTCTGTATCTAATCTATGCTGGAGAGGATGCGGATGCAGAGGAACCCTATTACATATACTATGGCAATGGCCTAAGATTCAAATGTACTGGTCCGCTTGCAGAGATCTACTAGACAGGATTGTGCCCTCTGGGATGACATGGTCTCCACAATTGGTCCTTCTATTGATAGGAGTGGATACCCTGCCCACCCGTCTGAGGGCCTTGTTCTGTATATATTGTGTAACAGCAAAATTATTATTGTTGCAGAAGTGGAAGACCCCAGACATTCCAAATATTTCTGAATTAATATCCACACTTAACATTACCTACTCGTATGAGAGGATTATTGCTATGGGGGGGAGAGGGATTTGACAGATTCCTTCAAAATTGGAAGCCTTGGTCGAGCTCCCCATATAGTTCCCAGTTTTCGAGGCTCCCCAGTCCTCCCACCTTTATTGTCTTAAAGCCATTCCCTTTAAAAACTCCAAGTCTTGAAATGTGGGCTTTTTACCATTGGTCTTTATATATGACGTAGGTAGCCACTTATCTCAGCACGACAACCACTTGCTAATCACAGGCTTTATAGGTTATTGTAACCCATATTGTTTTCTTCGTATTGAAGAATGTTTTTTGTTATTGACTATTGTTACTAGATATTATGTAACCCTTATATTTACCCGTCGGGTATGCCCAATGTTTCTTTATATTGTTAAACACAATAAAAAACTATTGAAACGAAAATAGTGATGTCCTGTGCCGCCCTGCAAACTGGGACATAAAGCTAGGTATCGTGGATGAGTGTTTTTCTTGTGCTCTGGCAGCAGGCACAGTTTCACCGCACCCAGGGCCACGGCCTCTGCGTGCACCATCAGCAGCACGGCCTCTGCGTGCACCATCAGCAGCACGGCCACTGCCACGTCCCTTACTGCTCGCCTTCTTCATATTAAATGTTATATATAATTGAAAGTTTGTCACACGCACAGTAGCGTAGGATTTGGAAGTGTATGCGCAAACAAATTTAAAAAGGTATTTGGGATGTGGAAACGTCACACAGGAGATATCCCGCAGATAATGTCAATGCTGTCACCAGCGGCTAATGAAAAATTACAGGGAATGTCACAGGTATTTGGGATGAGGAAACGTTATACAAGAGAGGTACCACCCGTAATGTCACTGTCCGCAGCGTCTACGTAAAAAAGTGCACTGTATGTCACAGATACATTTTTGAAGTGCACACGTTACACTTTAGATGTGGCACTGGTTATGTCACTGTCAGAAGTGGACACCGTCTATTGAAAAAGTACACTGTATGTCACAGATATTTTTTTGGGATGCGCACACTTTATACAGGAGATGTGGCGCAACTAATGTCGCTGTCTAACTATTGTACGCTATTTAGAGCAGGATGCGCTAAAAATAGTTATTGCTGCAACACACAATAGTCCTTAAAAGGACTTTTGGGTCTCTGAAAAGTTTTTCTAATAAAATTATTCCTATTTCACTCCCTACACTGTCTGTCCCTTCCTCAGCACAGCTCTCCCTGACTAAGAATGAGTCGAACATGCGTCATCGGGTGCTATATAGCACCCGCTGACGCGTTCCGGCCAGTCAATCACTGTAATGCCAGCAGCCAACATGGCTACAGCATTACAGTGAGGGCAGTACTTACCTGCACGTTTATTGGCTGCGTAGCAGGCAAGAAACGTGCGGGGCGGAGACCACCATGTGCCAAGCATCGAGATGCTTAAGCCGAACAGGTGTTCGCCGAGCATGCTTGATCATCACTAATAGTGAGTCCAGCTCTGGAGTATAATACAGGATGTAACTCAGGATCAGGACAGGATAAGTAATATAATGTATGTACATAGTGACTCCACCAGAAGAATAGTGAGTGCAGCTCTGGAGTATAATACAGGATGTAACTCAGGATCAGTACAGGATAAGTAATGTAATGTATGTACACAGTGACTGCACCAGCAGAATAGTGAGTGCAGCTCTGGAGTATAATACAGGATGTAACTCAGGATCAGTACAGGATAAGTAATGTATGTACACAGTGACTGCACCAGCAGAATAGTGAGTGCAGCTCTGGATATAATACAGGATGTAACTCAGGATCAGGACAGGATAAGTAATGTAATGTATGTACACAGTGACTGCACCAGCAGAATAGTGAGTGCAGCTCTGGAGTATAATACAGGATGTAACTCAGGATCAGTACAGGATAAGTAATGTATGTACACAGTGACTGCACCAGCAGAATAGTGAGTGCAGCTCTGGAGTATAATACAGGATGTAACTCAGGATCAGTACAGGATAAGTAATGTAATGTATGTACACAGTGACTGCACCAGCAGAATAGTGAGTGCAGCTCTGGAGTATAATACAGGATGTAACTCAGGATCAGTACAGGGTAAGTAATGTAATGTATGTACACAGTGACTCCACCAGCAGAATAGTGAGTGCAGCTCTGGAGTATAATACAGGATGTAACTCAGGATCAGTACAGCATAAGTAATGTATGTACACAGTGACTGCACCAGCAGAATAGTGAGTGCAGCTCTGGAGTATAATACAGGATGTAACTCAGGATCAGGACAGGATAAGTAATGTAATGTATGTACACAGTGACTGCACCAGCAGAATAGTGAGTGCAGCACTGGAGTATAATACAGGATGTAACTCAGGATCAGGACAGGATAAGTAATATAATGTATGTACATAGTGACTCCACCAGAAGAATAGTGAGTGCAGCTCTGGAGTATAATACAGGATGTAACTCAGGATCAGTACAGGATAAGTAATGTATGTACACAGTGACTGCACCAGCAGAATAGTGAGTGCAGCTCTGGAGTATAATACAGGATGTAACTCAGGATCAGGACAGGATAAGTAATGTAATGTATGTACACAGTGACTGCACCAGCAGAATAGTGAGTGCAGCACTGGAGTATAATACAGGATGTAACTCAGGATCAGGACAGGATAAGTAATATAATGTATGTACATAGTGACTCCACCAGAAGAATAGTGAGTGCAGCTCTTGAGTATAATACAGGATGTAACTCAGGATCAGTACAGGATAAGTAATGTAATATATGTACACAGTGACTGCACCAGCAGAATAGTGAGTGCCGCTCTGGAGTATAATACAGGATGTAACTCAGGATCAGGACAGGATAAGTAATGTAATGTATGTACACAGTGACTGCACCAGCAGAATAGTGAGTGCAGCACTGGAGTATAATACAGGATGTAACTCAGGATCAGGACAGGATAAGTAATGTAATGTATGTACACAGTGACTGCACCAGCAGAATAGTGAGTGCAGCTCTGGAGTATAATACAGTATGTAACTCAGGATCAGTACAGGATAAGTAATGTAATGTATGTACACAGTGACTGCACCAGCAGAATAGTGAGTGCAGCTCTGGATATAATACAGGATGTAACTCAGGATCAGGACAGGATAAGTAATGTATGTACACAGTGACTGCACCAGCAGAATAGTGACTGCAGCTCTGGAGTATAATACAGGATGTAACTCAGGATCAGTACAGGATAAGTAATGTATGTACACAGTGACTCCACCAGCAGAATAGTGAGTGCAGCTCTGGAGTATAATACAGGATGTAACTCAGGATCAGTACAGGATAAGTAATGTAATGTATGTACACAGTGACTGCACCAGCAGAGTAGTGAGTGCAGCTCTGGAGTATAATACAGGATGTAACTCAGGATCAGTACAGGATAAGTAATGTATGTACACAGTGACTGCACCAGCAGAATAGTGAGTGCAGCTCTGGATATAATACAGGATGTAACTCAGGATCAGGACAGGATAAGTAATGTAATGTATGTACACAGTGACTGCACCAGCAGAATAGTGATTGCAGCTCTGGAGTATAATACAGGATGTAGCTCAGGATCAGTAGAGGATAAGTAATGTATGTACACAGTGACTGCACCAGCAGAATAGTGAGTGCAGCTCTGGAGTATAATACAGGATGTAACTCAGGATCAGTACAGGATAAGTAATGTATGTACACAGTGACTGCACCAGCAGAATAGTGAGTGCAGCTCTGGAGTATAATACAGGATGTAACTCAGGATCAGTACAGGATAAGTGATGTATGTACACAGTGACTCCACCAGCAGAATAGTGAGTGCAGCTCTGGAGTATAATACAGGATGTAACTCAGGATCAGTACAGGATAAGTAATGTAATGTATGTACACAGTGACTGCACCAGCAGAATAGTGAGTGCAGCTCTGGAGTATAATACAGGATGTAACTCAGGATCAGTACAGGATAAGTAATGTATGTACACAGTGACAGCACCAGCAGAATAGTGAGTGCAGCTCTGGATATAATACAGGATGTAACTCAGGATCTGTACGGGATAAGTAATGTATGTACACAGTGACTGCACCAGCAGAATAGTGAGTGCAGCTCTGGATATAATACAGGATGTAACTCAGGATCAGGACAGGATAAGTAATGTAATGTATGTACACAGTGACTGCACCAGCAGAATAGTGATTGCAGCTCTGGAGTATAATACAGAATGTAGCTCAGGATCAGTACAGGATAAGTAATGTATGTACACAGTGACTGCACCAGCAGAATAGTGAGTGCAGCTCTGGAGTATAATACAGGATGTAACTCAGGATCAGTACAGGATAAGTAATGTATGTACACAGTGACTGCACCAGCAGAATAGTGAGTGCAGCTCTGGAGTATAATACAGGATGTAACTCAGGATCAGTACAGGATAAGTAATGTATGTACACAGTGACTCCACCAGCAGAATAGTGAGTGCAGCTCTGGAGTGTAATACAGGATGTAACTCAGGATCAGTACAGGATAAGTAATGTAATGTATGTACACAGTGACTGCACCAGCAGAATAGTGATTGCAGCTCTGGAGTATAATACAGGATGTAACTCAGGATCAGTACAGGATAAGTAATGTTTGTGGTCGGGGCTATATGTGGAAAGAACCTATCCCTCTAAGGTACATCCCAACAGAAACAGCGGCTTGAGTTGTGCCATAACCGCTTTCGTCGAGAGTACACCTGAAAGAGGGCATACCCTATGGGAGAGTAAAAGGAAAAGGGCGGGCTGGGAGGGGAACACTGCTGCCGTCCGTCCCCTGGAGAGAGGTGCGTGCAAGATATAGGGCAGGGCGCCCCTCCCACAAATGCAGGCCAATGAATCGGCCTTAATACTTGTGGTCGGGGCTATATGTGGAAAGAACCTATCCCTCTAAGGTACATCCCAACAGAAACAGCTGCTTGAGTTGTGCCATAACCGCTTTCGTCGAGAGTACACCTGAAAGAGGCCAAAAACCCAGCATGAGAATACAAAGTGTGTTTATTGAACAAATCACAACACCAAATTCTGAAAGGCACAATAAATCTCGCTAACGGGGTTTGGAACATATCGGCTATAACAAGAGGAGCGCAACCGACCCAACTTACGTATGATGTGCGTAGGCACCTGATTCCTGGAAGCGGCCGAGGCTGCCCCTATCCTGAACGAATGTCCTGACACCGTGAGGGGGTCCAGCCCTAGGTTGGCCGCGAGTATACGCGTGTGCGCTATGAATTGGGAGGTGGACAAAGCTGCTGACCCGAAGGGTAACAAGGGGGTATCAGCGCCGCGATCGGCCAGTGCCCCTGACAATTTCTGCAGGACATGGACCGGACACCATTTGTGAGAAGTGGGGAAGAATCTGATTTGGATGGGGGGACCTGACTGGGAGGTCTTGGTCACAGGTAGGGACAAGATGAAGCCCTCCGGGCTAGGGGCCAGCTGACGGCGGGCTAGGAAGGGGCCACTAAGTGACAGTGACGTGAATTCCCCCGGCCTCATGAATCCGTAAAAGGCAAGGTAGATGGCAGTTTTGAGCACTAAGCTTCGTAGACCTCCGAAGGGGCTTAGATCTAACAGATCGGACATGCCTCGGAACACTGGGCCGGAAATGGGCTGTCTACCGGGGCTTACCCCTGGGGTACATTTCTGTAGACCCCTCAGCGTGGCCTTGACCATGTGACTGGAAAACAACGATGTTCTTCCTGGAAGGGAGAGGGACAAATGGTGTTGGACCCCCGACAGGTAGGTTTTGACGGTACTGTGAGACAGGTGCATGTGCTCATGACAGTAGCCGATAAATGCTAATATGAAATCAATATGGTCAAGGCCGCCTTGAGGGTGTTCTCGTTGGAATTTGTAGTACAACCGCCAGCCAGTGTTATATGCCCTGGCGGTATTAGCCGAGAGTGACCTGGCAAACAGCCCATGAGCCGTGGCCAAGAATTTGTTCAGCTGAGGATGAGCGTGGACGGATGAGGAGACGGGGTCCTCGACGTATCGGCTTCGGGGCAAACCTGAGAAAACAAAGAGTAATTCTGCTTAGCTAGCGCGTCGACTGCTACTACCTGCGCATCATGTATGAGGGAGCCACAGAACAAGAAATTGTGTAGGAGTGACAGCTGAACCAGACGTCTCATCAAGGACATGGCTAGTTGAGACCTGGATTTGCCGCTGTCAAGGATAGCCACGGTGGAGGGGCTATCCGAGACAAAGACCACGGTACGGCCTGACCAAAGGTTACCCCATACCTGCGCTGCTGCCACCACGGGATACAAGTCCCTGGCCTCCGTTGCCTGGGAAGTTCCAGCGGCCTCGCACAACTCCTCCGGCCATGCCCCATTCAGCCAGTGGGAGCCAAAAATAGCAGCGAAACCAGTGCTGACCCCGCTGCTGGAGAATATGACGGGGGAGCTATGCGAGACCGCCGGGACAAACATGGACACGCCGTTCCAATGGCTCAAGAAATGGTCCCACATGCTCAAGTCTGCTTGCGCTTGACTGTCCAGGAATACTGGACTATCCTGACAGGGGGCTGCTGAGAGAAGTGGTAACAATCTGGCTACAAAAGACCTACCCTGAGGGATGACGCGCATCGCAAAATTCAACATGCCTAACAAGGACTGCAGTTCTACCTTGGTGGTGACCCTACCAGTGACGAAACCGTGAATGACTGCCCGGACCCTAACCAACTTATCTCCCGGCAACCTAGCTGACATGCTCTCTGTGTCTAAAACGATGCCCAGGAAGGTGATGGTGGTCGCAGGACCATCCACTTTTTTGGGGGAAACGAGGATCCCTAATTGAGCGAAGCATGCTAACAGGCTCTGGAGATCGCGCCGCGAGCCCTGTGGAGATTGGATCAGCAAAAAATCGTCCAAGTAATGGATGACATGTTCACAACCAAACCTGTTCTCAAGGATCCAATGCAAAGCTTTCGCCAGCTGATCGAAAATCCAAGGGCTGCTACGGGACCCGAAAGTCAACTTAGTCGCGAAATAATAAAGGGAATTCCACTTGATCCCGTGCCACTGCCATAGCTCTGGCCTGATCGGCATCAACTTGAAAGCGTCGGATATGTCCGCTTTGGATAGGATCGCCCCAGGGCCTGTGGCAAGGATGAGTGCAATAGCCTGATCGATGGAGGCGTACACCATACTGACTTCCTCGGCTGGAATGAGCGAGTTCAGACTGGGTGTAGTTAACCCATGAGGCGCTGATAGGTCGAAAATCAACCTTTCTTTGTGGCTGAATTTTCCCGTGACTACCCCTATGGGGCTGACCCTCCAGCGTTCGAATGGGGAAGACGAAAAGGGGCCGATGATGTACCCTTTGTCTAACTCCAACTGGAGGAGTCTATCTATGGACCCTGGGTTATGTGATGCAGATTGCAGGTTTCTACACTCATAGGTGTCGTCCGGTAACGCTACAAGACCTGTATGAAAACCATTACTGAAGCCTGACACAAGAAAGTCGCGAAAGGAAGCATCCTCATGCTCCTGCAAGTAAAGTTCAAGGAGGTCTACATTTACCACACTCATGTAACGTTTATCGGTTTTTAATGAGCACGCAACCTTCGGGTGGGCTCGGAAGCAGTTAACGCAAATGTGTAACAGACGGCACTGACTATAATTGCAAGTTGCGAAATTAAAGTTATTACAAATTTGTGACCTGCCCAGGTACTTAATTGGGCGGCCGAGTTTGTCTACCGTAGGATTCTGCTGGACGCCAGCCGATGGACCAGGGATAGGGGGAGAAGAGTTGGACCTCGGGGCACTCGCGGCATTATGACACCATTCTCCTGTGTGATAAATAGATTGGCACGAGGAACACGCTGGGGCTTTAAGGCCAGCGAAATGCCTGCAGAAAATTTCGGTGTCAATGTTCGCCCAGTTGGTAGTAAACTGGAACTGACAAATCGCTGCTGCCGCCTTTGCGGAGAACGAGCAATGGTAGTCATAAAACCCGAAGCCTGCGTACTTGTAGCCCAACTCAGTGACCCTGAACAGATACAGGTCCAATTCCTCTCTCCTATCCGGCCGTACGGAACAGACGATATCTCGGTAGAGACTAAAGGCGAGTACAAACTCTGGAATTGTTAATTTCCTGCTGAGCCTGAGATCGCGTCCCTTCAGGACAACAGAAACATCGCCGCATGCGATGACCCTGTTGTCCGACAGGTCACGAGTGGCAATTAGGAGGGAGGCTAGGTTCACGTCTCTGCCATCGAGGATGTCTTTTTTGATGTTTGCCGGGATGAAATGGGCTGGAGTGACATTGGGCACTGAAACAAAGTTACCTGAGGTACTGGCAACAGGTGCCGTTGCTACCGGTAACAAAGTAGTGGGTGAAGATAAGGCAGTGACCCTAGTCTCAACCGACTCCAACCTGGATTGCACACCAGACATAGAGGAGGTGAGACTGTTCAGCATGACGTGGAGCTGCGTTAGGGAGGTCTGAACCGTGGCCATAGAGACCACCTGATGACTTGGCTCTGCGGGGGAGGACCCCAGGAGTCGGTACAACTCCGCCTTCCGGGCAGCGGCCGGAAAAGGAATGCCTCTTTTGTTCAGTTCAGACATGAGCTTGGGCACAGTCCAATTACGCAGAGATGGCATACTGCCGGATTCCGATGCCCTGGAATCCAAGTCTTCGCCAGAAGCATCCACGATATCTGAGACGTGAGACATGACCAGACTGAAAAACAAGCAAAATGACGGACCGTCACTAACACTGTCTGGTACCAATTAACTAACCCCGTGACTAGACACCACCACCGGTACTGCAGAAACCGTCATGCAAAGGCAATCAAACCTGGTGACCACCTGACAGCGGAAGTAAGGAGAAAGAGGAGACGTGAGAGTAAAATAACAGGAGCCAAAGAAGGAGGACCTTACCGAACCGGACACGATGCTGATATGAGAATAGCAACAAGGAATCAACCGTAGAAATATACCTGTTCGCATGAATTAAGCAGAATAAGTATAAATTTTTTATTTATTTTTTTTTTTTTATTTTTTTAATTAAAAACAGTGCTGGCGCTTGCGTTCAAACGGCCTGAAACTGGACGACGAGACCTGAGAGTCAGATCACCGCGGTGCCGTGGCGTCGGCTGAAAGGCTGACGGGCCAATATTCAAATTAAACACAACTACCTAATTAGCAAGCAAATTGCGACAGGTGTATAGGTAACAAGAAAAACTGCACACCTGAGACAAAAGCAACTGACGAAATGCCATGCAACGTGAGGGGTCTGGCGCGCCCCTACTAGCCAGGCTTAGGGGCGCCTGTTACTATGGGGCTACCACCACCAATTCCTCACCAACACATTGCACGGCATTGACCCCCTACCTATGCGATAGCACGGCGGCCCGTGCCAGACTTTGCCTCATAACACTTATATGTGTATCCCCTAATGACCAGTTTCTCAGGCATCATTATTTTCAGTGAAGTACAATTTAAAAAAGAAGGGTAACAAACCAAAGAACACACCTCCGGCAGCCACGTGGCCTGCCGCCAAAGTACTATTTGGAGGCTGCGCCTGGTTAAGGCCTGGACTCGGGAAAATACCCCCAGCACCTCTGAGCTCACCGTGCCACCGATGACGTCACTGTCATCGGTATACCACCTGGAGCATAGAAATAGGTGCGCTACTACTACGCTGTGACAAAATAGCCCCCCACTCCCCCCTCCTCATATAACTGCATTCATGTACTTAACTCCTATTAACCCCCCTTTGGTCCGATATACAACAATACTCCCCTATGTGACTAACATCATATGTGAATGAAAACGAGAACGGAGTGCCGCTGACTCCTGCTGCCTGCGTGCCAGTCACGTGGGAGCGGGGCGTGCTGCCAGACGGTCGAGCCGGTGTGGGGATGTCCCTCTCTCACCTTAGAGAGACCGACCCCACCGACCGGACTAGCGAGGCGACGTACGGAGAGGCAGAGGTTACTTACCCGCCGCACGAGGAGCGAACCGGACGCCGGAGCACGGACTAATCGCTTGACCGGAAGTGACGTACTGTTGTCTGGGAAACGCTGACGCCGACAGCCGGAAACAGGAACACTGCTGCCGTCCGTCCCCTGGAGAGAGGTGCATGCAAGATATAGGGCAGGGCGCCCCTCCCACAAATGCAGGCCAATGAATCGGCCTTAATACATGTACACAGTGACAGCACCAGCAGAATAGTGAGTGCAGCTCTGGATATAATACAGGATGTAACTCAGTACAGGAACTTGCTTTTACAGTTTGTATTCTGGGATATTGTTAACCCTTCCACGACCTCTCCATCCCATTTGCAGATACAATTCGGACACCTTCCCCATTTGTCAGTGTACTGTCGCGCGGCTGCTGTTTTACATCTGGTTAGCAATTTCTTGTATTGATATGGGATTCTTTTTGGAGGAGGCAGAACTGGAATGTTTAATCTGATGCTGCGTTGTGTTTGCTCAGCGCTCGCTGGTTCTCTACGCTCGTGCCACTCGGTTAAATATATTTTCTCCACTTGGTGTCTGCATGAGTAGATCGTCTGACAGAAGCATAAAGTGATGCCAGCTGTGAGATGTACTGGTAAACGCTGTGCCCGCTCCGCTCACTGCTGGGACGGCCAGATACCGGAGGACGAGCGGACAGCTCGATAAACAACTCTATTAACTTTGCCAAAACTGCGGAAACATCTCGGCAGTCACAGTCGCACATTAATATCATTTTTATCTGGACGCTTTTTGACTACCACAGCAAGATTGTTAAATGTATTCATAAATTTCCAGGGGAAGGAAACAATCTCGCGTCTGCAGAAAACAATAGACGGAGGATTGAAAAAACGTGTAACTTCTGGATAAGATGATTCCTCTAAAATAAGAACATTGGAAAAGTAAGTTTTAAAGGTCAATGTAATATCTGTCCCTGGGAAAGCTGAGTGGGATGTTATGTACAAAGGGTGGTTACCTGAATGACCCCAACCCCGAATGACAAGTGTGCCCAGTGATGTAAGCCTCATTGTATGGCAGTCATTGTGATAGTAGCCATAGTGGTTGGCATCCAGCATTGTCGGCACTTCTATAATGTATTCTACATTGCCATACTCTGTCCAGTTAGTGCTCCGCAGAGACAGTTAATTGCAATGGTGAAGCAGGGGGTGTCCGCTCCATGCTTCACCACTCAGCTCCACTGCTGGCGCTCCCTAGCAGTCCGCACATCGCCCTGCTGGGCTGTGCAGGAGGAGCGTGCAGGCCCGGGAATCATCCTTCTACACAGCAATGCTATGTGTGACCTGCTGGGGGCGCAGGATGTGCCCGATCATCGGGGGAAAGCCTAGGTGAGTATTTAGTGGTTTTTTATTTTATTCTATTAACAGTACATCGGGGGCACTACTGAAAAGGGGGCATAACTACTCTGAAAGGGGCACAATGTAGGCATAACTACTGTGAAGGGGGCACAATGTGTGCATAACAGTGAGCATGAACAATGTAGGCATAACTACTGTGAAGGGGCACTACTGTAAGGGGGCATAACTACTGTTAAGGGGCACTACTGCAAGGTGGGCATCACTACTGTGAAGGGGGCACAATGTGGGTGTAACTACTATGAAGGGTCACTACTGCAAGGTGGGCATAACTACTGTAAAGTGCACTACTGCAAGGTGGGCATCACTACTGTGAAGGGGGCACAATGTGGATGTAACTACTCTAAAGGGGCACTACTGCAAGGTGGGAATCACTACTGTGAAGGGGGCACAATGTGATCATAACTACTGTGAAGGGCTAGAGTTAGGGTTACTGTGAAGAGGACACTACTGCAAAGGGACAGAAGTACTGTAATGGGGCCCAATGTGGGCCTAACTACTGTGAAAGGGGCAAAATGTGGGCATAACTACTGTGAAGGGGCACAACGTGGGCATAACAGTGAGCATGAACAATGTAGGCCTAACTACTGTGAAGGGGCAAGGTATGCATAACTACTGTGGAGGGGGCACAATGTGGGCATAACTACTATGAAGGGGTACTACTGCAAGGTGGGCATCACTACTGTGGAGGGGGAACAATGTGGGCATAACTACTATGAAGGGGCACTACTGCAAGGTGGGCATCACTACTATGAAGGGGGCACAATGTGATCATAACTACTGGGAAGGGTTAGAGTTAGGGTTAGGGTTACTGTGAAGAGGGCACTACTGTAAGGGGGACATAACTACTGTGAAGAGAGCACTACTGCAAAGGGGCAGAAGTACTGTGATGGGGCACAATGTGGGCATAACTACTGTGATGGGGCACAAGGTGGGCATAACTACTGTGATGGGGCACAAGGTGGGCATAACAGTGAGCATGAACAATGTAGGCCTAACTACTGTGAAGGGGCACTACAGTAAGGGGGCATAACTACTTTAAAAGGGCAATACTGCAGGGTGGGCATCACTACTGTGGAGGGGGAAAAATGTGGGCATAACTACTATGAAGGGGCACTACTGCAAGGTGGGCATCACTACTGTGAAGGGGGCACAATGTGATCATAACTACTGGGAAGAGTTAGGGTTAGGGTTACTGTGAAGAGGGCACTACTGTAAGGGGGACATAACTACTGTGAAGAGAGCACTACTGCAAAGGGGCAGAAGTACTGTGATGGGGCACAATGTGGGCATAACTGCTGTGTGGCGGCCACTGGGCGGAATTAGAGATGTGGTTTAGTATTAAAATAAAATAGCCGTAGCACGCTGTGCTGCTATCGTGCCTCTGAGGATCATCGCCGTCTTAGGACGGTTCCTGTGCTTGTGAGGCAGGTCCTCAGGTAGTGGAAGAAATTTGCAGCAGATTGTGCAGTAATTCCGCTTGCGTTACCGGCGGATTCTGCTGCTGATTTTACATGAAAGGAGTGGAACCCTCTGTGAAGATTCATGATCCGATAGACTCGCTTACAGTACTTTTACTATATTGCAGAACTCTGGCCCAGCCGCTGTAAAACCTGACCTGATAGCACAGCTACAGTTTGGTACAATGTATCAGTGAGAGAGACTCATGCTGCTGCTGAGCTTAGCCGGACCGGATTCAATTGTAACAAACCCTCATCTGTGTGAGTAGCCTGGAGTGGATTTATAGCCTCCAACCAAAACATCAAGGACAAAAATCCGACCAGACAAAATCTGGACCCCGGATATTAGAGGACACAAAAATGAATTCTATTATCGGGTTCCTCAAAATGTTATAAAAAAAAAACTGCTAAAATGTTGCAGAAAAAGTAACAGCCCTTCAACCATCCGAAGCGGAAAAGTCCTATAATATGCGTGGTTCTACGGGGTTAATTCTTGTCAGTGTTGTCACTTTTACCGTAAATGATCGCTTGGAATCGCCTCCATGCAATAACTGAGCTACGTCGCCCATGTGTGCCCTCGGGCGGTGGCCGACACGTGTGACCAGGAGTCTTTGCCCAACGTCAGCCTGCGATCAGTGCTATAAAGGATTTAAGCCGATCGTATTCGCGCTCGTCGCTGTACAAGTCTTCACAGTCGTCACTGCGATCAGATCAAGACGAGCTGAAGTTTTGTAAAATTGCAGAAGAAACATCTCATCCTCTTCTTTTCTGTACGGCGATTATCTGTAAAGACGGCAAAGTCTCCTCCACGGAAGAGCTGACGCTCCACCTGCTGGACAAAATCCCGGTGTTCTGCCGGCTGCGGCTTCTCATCCACATTCTGTGCAGAGAGGAACCCAGAAAATGGGCATGAAATAGATGACAAACATCAGACGTCCCCGACAGTCGCAGCCGCAGAGGCAGCCTCAGGCTCTGCTTCATATCGTACACGCCTACTACTAGTCACATTACTCAATATTCCCTGCACTGCAACACGCCTTTATGCTGGAAGGATGGCGAGCTCTGTCTATCCAGGGCTTCTCGGTTCATGAATAGAATGCCAGAATACAGTAAAGACTGGAAACTGCATTTACTCATTTGTATATCAACTTCATTGCATAATTGACCTTGTTTATTTCTAGTGTGATCTCCATTAGCAACTATGTGCTCCGTGATTGACAAGGCAGTGCACCAAGTGCTGCGCTCATCCTGATCCTAAGATCACAGTGCAGCACAATATATCGCCCCAGCAGAACCAGATATCATAGTGCAGCACAATATACCGCCCCAGCAGAACCAGATACCACAGTGCAGCACAATATATCGCCCCAGCAGAACCAAATACCACAGTGCAGCACAATATACTGCCCCAGCAGAACCAAATACCACAGTGCAGCACAATATACTGCCCCAGCAGAACCAAATACCACAGTGCAGCACAATATACCGCCCCAGCAGAACCAGATACCACAGTGCAGCACAATATACTGCCCCAGCAGAACCAGATACCACAGTGCAGCACAATATACTGCCCCAGCAGAACCATATACCACAGTGCAGCACAATATACTGCCCCAGCAGGACCAAAAATCATAGTGCAGCACAATATACTGTCCCAGCAGAACCAGATACCACAGTGCAGCACAATATACTGCCCCAGCAGAACCAAATACCACAGTGCAGCACAATATACCGCCCCAGCAGAACCATATACCACAGTGCAGCACAATATACTGCCCCAGCAGAACAAGATACCACAGTGCAGCACAATATACCGCCCCAGCAGAACCATATACCACAGTGCAGCACAATATACTGCCCCAGCAGAACCAAATACCACAGTGCAGCACAATATACTGCCCCAGCAGAACCAAATACCACAGTGCAGCACAATATACTGCACAAGCAGAACCAAATAACACAGTGCAGCACAATATACTGCCCCAGCAGAACCAAATATCACAGTGCAGCACAATATACCGCCCCAGCAGAACCAGATACCACAGTGCAGCACAATATACCGCCCCAGCAGAAACAAATACCACAGTGCAGCACAATATACTGCCCCAGCAGGACCAAAAATTAAAGTGCAGCACAATATACTGCCCCAGCAGAACCAGATACCACAGTGCAGCACAATATACTGCCCCAGCAGAACCAAATACCACAGCGCAGCACAATATACTGCCCCAGCAGGACCAAAAATTAAAGTGCAGCACAATATACTGCCCCAGCAGAACCAGATACCACAGTGCAGCACAATATACTGCCCCAGCAGAACCAAATATAATTGTGCAGCACAATATACTGCCCCAGCAGAACCAAATATAATTGTGCAGCACAATATACTGCCCCAGCAGAACCAAATATCACAGTGCAGCACAATATACTGCCCCAGCAGAACCAAATATCATAGTGCAGCACAATATACTGCCCCAGCAGAACCAAATATCACAGTGCAGCACAATATACTGCCCCAGCAGAACCAAATATCATAGTGCAGCACAATATATTGCCCTAGCAGAACCAAAAATCATAGTGCAGCACAATATACTGCCCCAGCAGGACCAAATATCATAGTGCAGCACAATATACTGTCCCAGCAGAACCAGATACCACAGTGCAGCACAATATACTGCCCCAGCAGAACCATATACCACAGTGCAGCACAATATACTGCCCCAGCAGGACCAAATATCACAGTGCAGCACAATATACTGCCCCAGCAGAACCAAAAATCATAGTGCAGCACAATATACTGTCCCAGCAGAACCAGATACCACAGTGCAGCACAATATACTGCCCCAGCAGAACCAGATACCACAGTGCAGCACAATATACCGCCCCAGCAGAACCATATACCACAGTGCAGCACAATATACTGCCCCAGCAGAACAAGATACCACAGTGCAGCACAATATACTGCCCCAGCAAAACAAAATACCACAGTGCAGCACAATATACTGCCCCAGCAGAACCAAATACCACACTGCAGCACAATATACTGCACAAGCAGAACCAAATAACACAGTGCAGCACAATATACTGCCCCAGCAGGACCAAATATCACAGTGCAGCACAATATACTGTCCCAGCAGAACCAGATACCACAGTGCAGCACAATATACTGCCCCAGCAGAACCATATACCACAGTGCAGCACAATATAGTGCCCCAGCAGAACAAGATACCACAGTGCAGCACAATATACTGCCCCAGCAGAACCAAATATCACAGTGCAGCACAATATACTGCCCCAGCAGAACCAAATATCATAGTGCAGCACAATATACTGCCCCAGCAGAACCAAATATCACAGTGCAGCACAATATACTGCCCCAGCAGAACCAAATATCATAGTGCAGCACAATATATTGCCCTAGCAGAACCAAAAATCATAGTGCAGCACAATATACTGCCCCAGCAGGACCAAATATCATAGTGCAGCACAATATACTGTCCCAGCAGAACCAGATACCACAGTGCAGCACAATATACTGCCCCAGCAGAACCATATACCACAGTGCAGCACAATATACTGCCCCAGCAGAACCAAATACCACAGTGCAGCACAATATACCGCCCCAGCAGAACCAGATACCACAGTGCAGCACAATATACTGCCCCAGCAGAACCAGATACCACAGTGCAGCACAATATACTGCCCCAGCAGAACCATATACCACAGTGCAGCACAATATACTGCCCCAGCAGGACCAAAAATCATAGTGCAGCACAATATACTGTCCCAGCAGAACCAGATACCACAGTGCAGCACAATATACTGCCCCAGCAGAACCAGATACCACAGTGCAGCACAATATACCGCCCCAGCAGAACCATATACCACAGTGCAGCACAATATACTGCCCCAGCAGAACAAGATACCACAGTGCAGCACAATATACCGCCCCAGCAGAACCATATACCACAGTGCAGCACAATATACTGCCCCAGCAGAACCAAATACCACAGTGCAGCACAATATACTGCCCCAGCAGAACCAAATACCACAGTGCAGCACAATATACTGCACAAGCAGAACCAAATAACACAGTGCAGCACAATATACTGCCCCAGCAGAACCAAATATCACAGTGCAGCACAATATACCGCCCCAGCAGAACCAGATACCACAGTGCAGCACAATATACCGCCCCAGCAGAAACAAATACCACAGTGCAGCACAATATACTGCCCCAGCAGGACCAAAAATTAAAGTGCAGCACAATATACTGCCCCAGCAGAACCAGATACCACAGTGCAGCACAATATACTGCCCCAGCAGAACCAAATACCACAGCGCAGCACAATATACTGCCCCAGCAGGACCAAAAATTAAAGTGCAGCACAATATACTGCCCCAGCAGAACCAGATACCACAGTGCAGCACAATATACTGCCCCAGCAGAACCAAATATAATTGTGCAGCACAATATACTGCCCCAGCAGAACCAAATATAATTGTGCAGCACAATATACTGCCCCAGCAGAACCAAATATCACAGTGCAGCACAATATACTGCCCCAGCAGAACCAAATATCATAGTGCAGCACAATATACTGCCCCAGCAGAACCAAATATCACAGTGCAGCACAATATACTGCCCCAGCAGAACCAAATATCATAGTGCAGCACAATATATTGCCCTAGCAGAACCAAAAATCATAGTGCAGCACAATATACTGCCCCAGCAGGACCAAATATCATAGTGCAGCACAATATACTGTCCCAGCAGAACCAGATACCACAGTGCAGCACAATATACTGCCCCAGCAGAACCATATACCACAGTGCAGCACAATATACTGCCCCAGCAGGACCAAATATCACAGTGCAGCACAATATACTGCCCCAGCAGAACCAAAAATCATAGTGCAGCACAATATACTGTCCCAGCAGAACCAGATACCACAGTGCAGCACAATATACTGCCCCAGCAGAACCAGATACCACAGTGCAGCACAATATACCGCCCCAGCAGAACCATATACCACAGTGCAGCACAATATACTGCCCCAGCAGAACAAGATACCACAGTGCAGCACAATATACTGCCCCAGCAAAACAAAATACCACAGTGCAGCACAATATACTGCCCCAGCAGAACCAAATACCACACTGCAGCACAATATACTGCACAAGCAGAACCAAATAACACAGTGCAGCACAATATACTGCCCCAGCAGGACCAAATATCACAGTGCAGCACAATATACTGTCCCAGCAGAACCAGATACCACAGTGCAGCACAATATACTGCCCCAGCAGAACCAGATACCACAGTGCAGCACAATATACTGCCCCAGCAGAACCATATACCACAGTGCAGCACAATATAGTGCCCCAGCAGAACAAGATACCACAGTGCAGCACAATATACTGCCCCAGCAGAACCAAATATCACAGTGCAGCACAATATACTGCCCCAGCAGAACCAAATATCATAGTGCAGCACAATATACTGCCCCAGCAGAACCAAATATCACAGTGCAGCACAATATACTGCCCCAGCAGAACCAAATATCATAGTGCAGCACAATATATTGCCCTAGCAGAACCAAAAATCATAGTGCAGCACAATATACTGCCCCAGCAGGACCAAATATCATAGTGCAGCACAATATACTGTCCCAGCAGAACCAGATACCACAGTGCAGCACAATATACTGCCCCAGCAGAACCATATACCACAGTGCAGCACAATATACTGCCCCAGCAGGACCAAATATCACAGTGCAGCACAATATACTGCCCCAGCAGAACCAAAAATCATAGTGCAGCACAATATACTGTCCCAGCAGAACCAGATACCACAGTGCAGCACAATATACTGCCCCAGCAGAACCAGATACCACAGTGCAGCACAATATACCGCCCCAGCAGAACCATATACCACAGTGCAGCACAATATACTGCCCCAGCAGAACAAGATACCACAGTGCAGCACAATATACTGCCCCAGCAAAACAAAATACCACAGTGCAGCACAATATACTGCCCCAGCAGAACCAAATACCACACTGCAGCACAATATACTGCACAAGCAGAACCAAATAACACAGTGCAGCACAATATACTGCCCCAGCAGGACCAAATATCACAGTGCAGCACAATATACTGTCCCAGCAGAACCAGATACCACAGTGCAGCACAATATACTGCCCCAGCAGAACCAGATACCACAGTGCAGCACAATATACTGCCCCAGCAGAACCATATACCACAGTGCAGCACAATATAGTGCCCCAGCAGAAAAAGATACCACAGTGCAGCACAATATACTGCCCCAGCAGAACCAAATACCACAGTGCAGCACAATATACTGCCCCAGCAGAACCAAATAACACAGTGCAGCACAATATACTGCCCCAGCAGGACCAAATATCACAGTGCAGCACAATATACTGCCCCAGCAGAACCAGATACCACAGTGCAACACAATATACCGCACCAGCAGGACCAAATATCACAGTGCAGCACAATATACTGCCCCAGCAGAACCAGATACCACAGTGCAGCACAATATACTGCCCCAGCAGAACCAGATACCACAGTGTAGCACAATATACTGCCCCAGCAGAACCAGATACCACAGTGCAGCATAATATACTGCCCCAGCAGAACAAAATACCACGGTGCAGCACAATATACTGCCCCAGCAGAACCAGATATCACAGTGCAGCACAATATACTGCCCCAGCAGAACAAGATACTACAGTGCAGCACAATATACTGCCCCAGCAGAACCAGATATCACAGTGCAGCACAATATACTGCCCCAGCAGAACCAGATACCACAGTGCAGCACAATATACTGCCCAACAGGACCAAATATCATAGTGCAGCACAATATATCGCCCCAGCATAACCAAATACCATAGTGCAGCACAATATACTGCCCCAGCAGAACCAAATATCACAGTGCAGCACAATATACTGCCCCAGCAGAACCGGATACCACAGTGCAGCACAATATACTGCCCAACAGGACCAAATATCATAGTGCAGCACAATATATCGCCCCAGCATAACCAAATACCATAGTGCAGCACAATATACTGCCCCAGCAGAACCAAATATCACAGTGCAGCACAATATACTGCCCCAGCAGAACCAAATATCACAGTGCAGCACAATACACTGCCCCAGCAGAACCAAATACCATAGTGCAGCACAATATACTGCCCCAGCAGAACCGGATACCACAGTGCAGCACAATATACTGCCCCAGCAGAACCAAATATCACAGTGCAGCACAATATACTGCCCCAGCAGAACCAAATACCATAGTGCAGCACAATATACTGCCCCAGCAGAACCAAATATCACAGTGCAGCACAATATACTGCCCCAGCAGAACCAAATATCACAGTGCAGCACAATATATCGCCCCTGCAGAACCAAATATCACAGTGAAGCACAATATACCGCCCCAGCAGAACCAAATATCACAATGCAGCACAATATACCGCCCCAGCAGAACCAAATATCATAGTGCAGCACAATATACTGCCCCAGCAGAACCAAATATCACAGTGCAGCACAATATATCGCCCCAGCAGAACCAAATATTACAGTTAAGCACAATATACTGCCCCTGCAGGACCAAATATTATAGTGCAGCACAATATACTGCTTCAGCAGAACCAAATGCCACAGTGCAGCACAATATACCGCCCCAGCAGAACCAAATATCACAGTGCAGCACAATATACTGCCCCAGCAGAACCAAATATCACAGTGAAGCATAATATACTGCCCAGCAGAAGCAAATATCACAGTGCAGCACAATATACTGCCCGAGCAGAACCAGATATCACAGTGAAGCACAATATACCGCCCCAGTAGGACCAAATATCATAGTGCAGCACAATATACTGCTTCAGCAGAACCAAATACCACAGTGCAGCACAAAATACCGCTCCAGCAGGACCAAATATCATAGTGCAGCACAATATACCGCCCCAGCAGAACCAAATATCACAGTGCAGCACAATATACGACCCAGCAGAACCAAATACCATAGTGCAGCACAATATACTGCCCCAGCAGAACCAAATACCATAGTGCAGCACAATATACTGCCCCAGCAGAACCAAATATCACAGTGCAGCACAATATACTGCCCCAGCAGAACAAAATACCACAGTGCAGCACAATATATCGCCCCAGCAGAACCAAATATCACAGTGCAGCACAATATGCCGCCCCAGCAGAACCAAATATCACAGTGAAGCACAATATACTGCCCCAGCAGAACCAAATATCACAGTGCAGCACAATATATCGCCCCAGCAGAACCAAATATCACAGTGAAGCACAATATACTGCCCCAGCAGAACCAGATACCACAGTGCAGCACAATATACCGCCCCAGCAGAACCAAATATCACAGTGCAGCACAATATACTGCCCCAGCAGAACCAAATACCATAGTGCAGCACAATATACTGCCCCAGCAGAACCAAATATCACAGTGCAGCACAATATACTGCCCCAGCAGAACCAAATACCATAGTGCAGCACAATATACTGCCCCAGCAGAACCAAATATCACAGTGCAGCACAATATACTGCCCCAGCAGAACCAAATACCATAGTGCAGCACAATATACTGCCCCAGCAGAACCAAATATCACAGTGCAGCACAATATACTGCCCCAGCAGAACCAAATACCATAGTGCAGCACAATATACTGCCCCAGCAGAACCAAATATCACAGTGCAGCACAATATATCGCCCCTGCAGAACCAAATATCACAGTGAAGCACAATATACCGCCCCAGCAGAACCAAATATCACAATGCAGCACAATATACTGCCCCAGCAGAACCAAATATCATAGTGCAGCACAATATACTGCCCCAGCAGAACCAAATATCACAGTGCAGCACAATATATCGCCCCAGCAGAACCAAATATTACAGTTAAGCACAATATACTGCCCCTGCAGGACCAAATATTATAGTGCAGCACAATATACTGCTTCAGCAGAACCAAATGCCACAGTGCAGCACAATATACCGCCCCAGCAGAACCAAATATCACAGTGCAGCACAATATACTGCCCCAGCAGAACCAAATATCACAGTGAAGCATAATATACTGCCCAGCAGAAGCAAATATCACAGTGTAGCACAATATACTGCCCCAGCAGAACCAGATATCACAGTGAAGCACAATATACCGCCCCAGTAGGACCAAATATCATAGTGCAGCACAATATACTGCTTCAGCAGAACCAAATACCACAGTGCAGCACAAAATACCGCTCCAGCAGGACCAAATATCATAGTGCAGCACAATATACCACCCCAGCAGAACCAAATATCACAGTGCAGCACAATATACTGCCCCAGCAGAACAAAATACCATAGTGCAGCACAATATACTGCCCCAGCAGAACCAAATACCATAGTGCAGCACAGTATACTGCCCCAGCAGAACCAAATATCACAGTGCAGCACAATATACTGCCCCAGCAGAACCAAATACCACAGTGCAGCACAATATATCGCCCCAGCAGAACCAAATATCACAGTGCAGCACAATATGCCGCCCCAGCAGAACCAAATATCACAGTGAAGCACAATATACTGCCCCAGCAGAACCAAATATCACAGTGCAGCACAATATATCGCCCCAGCAGAACCAAATATCACAGTGAAGGACAATATACTGCCCCAGCAGAACCAGATACCACAGTGCAGCACAATATACCGTCCCAGCAGAACCAAATATCACAGTGCAGCACAATATACTTCCCCAGCATAACCAAATACCATAGTGCAGCACAATATACTGCCCCAGCAGAACCAAATACCATAGTGCAGCACAATATACTGCCCCAGCAGAACCAAATATCACAGTGCAGCACAATATACTGCCCCAGCAGAACCAAATACCATAGTGCAGCACAATATACTGCCCCAGCAGAACCAAATATCACAGTGCAGCACAATATACTGCCTCAGCAGAACCAAATATCACAGTGCAGCACAATATATCGCCCCAGCAGAACCAAATATCACAGTGTAGCACAATATACCGCCCCAGCAGTACCAAATATCACAGTGCAGTACAATATACCGCCCCAGCAGAACCAAATATCATAGTGCAGCACAATATACTGTCCCAGCAGAACCAAATATCACAGTGCAGCACAATATATCGCCCCAGCAGAACCAAATATCACAGTGAAGCACAATATACTGCCCCAGCAGGACCAAATGCCACAGTGCAGCACAATATATCGCCCCAGCAGAACCAAATATTACAGTGAAGCACAATATACTGCTTCAGCAGAACCAAATGCCACAGTGCAGCACAATATACCGCCCCAGCAGAACCAAATATCACAGTGTAGCACAATATACTGCCCCAGCAGAAGCAAATATCACAGTGCAGCACAATATATCGCCCCAGCAGAACCAAATATCACAGTGAAGCACAATATACTGCCCCAGCAGAACCAGATACCACAGTGCAGCACAATATACTGCCCCAGCAGGACCAAATATCATAGAGCAGCACAATATACCGCCGCAGCAGAACCAAATATCATAGTGCAGCACAATATACTTCCCCAGCATAACCAAATACCATAGTGCAGCACAATATACTGCCCCAGCAGAACCAAATACCATATTGCAGCACAATATACCGCCCCAGCAGAACCAAATATCATAGTGCAGCACAATATACTGCCCCAGCAGAACCAAATATCACAGTGCAGCACAATATATCGCCCCAGCAGAACCAAATATCACAGTGAAGCACAATATACCGTCCCAGCAGTACCAAATATCACAGTGCAGCACAATATACCCCCCCAGCAGAACCAAATATTACAGTGAAGCACAATATACTGCTTCAGTAGAACCAAATGCCACAGTGCAGCACAATATACCGCCCCAGCAGAACCAAATATCACAGTGTAGCACAATATACTGCCCCAGCAGAACCAAATATCACAGTGAAGCATAATATACTGCCCCAGCAGAACCAAATATCACAGTGCAGCACAATATATCGCCCCAGCAGAACCAAATATCACAGTGAAGCACAATATACTGCCCAGCAGAACCAGATACCACAGTGCAGCACAATATACTGCCCCAGCAGAACCAAATATCATAGTGCAGCACAATATTACTTCCCCAGCATAACCAAATACCATAGTGCAGCACAATATACTGCCCCAGCAGAACCAAATACCATAGTGCAGCACAATATACTGCCCCAGCAGAACCAAATATCACAGTGCAGCACAATATACTGCCCCAGCAGAACCAAATACCATAGTGCAGCACAATATACTGCCCCAGCAGAACCAAATATCACAGTGCAGCACAATATACTGCCCCTGCAGGACCAAATATCACAGTGCAGCACAATATATCGCCCCAGCAGAACCAAATATCACAGTGAAGCACGATATACCGCCCCAGCAGAACCAAATATCACAGTGCAGCACAATATACCGCCCCAGCAGAACCAAATATCATAGTGCAGCACAATATACTGCCCCAGCAGAACCAAATATCACAGTGCAGCACAATATATCGCCCCAGCAGAACCAAATATTACAGTAAAGCACAATATACTGGCCCTGCAGGACCAAATATTATAGTGCAGCACAATATAATGCTTCAGCAGAACCAAATGCCACAGTGCAGCACAATATACCGCCCCAGCAGAACCAAATATCACAGTGAAGCATAATATACTGCCCCAGCAGTAGCAAATATCACAGTGCAGCACAATATACTGCCCCAGCAGAACCAAATATAACAGTGAAGCACAATATACCGCCCCAGTAGGACCAAATATCATAGTGCAGCACAATATACTGCTTCAGCAGAACCAAATACCACAGTGCAGCACAACATACTGCCCCAGCAGAACTAAATACCATAGTGCAGCACAATATATTGCCCCAGCAGAACCAAATACCATAGTGCAGCACAATATACTGCTTCAGCAGAACCAAATATCACAGTGCAGCACAATATACCGCCCCAGCAGAACCAAATATCACAGTGAAGCACAATATACTGCCCCAGCAGAACCAAATATCACTGTGCAGCACAATATATCGCCCCAGCAGAACCAAATATCACAGTGCAGCACAATATACTGCCCCAGCAGAACCAAATATCACAGTGAATCACAATATACGACCCCAGCAGGAACAAATATCATAGTGCAGCACAATATACCGCCCCAGCAGAACCAAATATCACAGTGAAGCACAATATACTGCCCCAGCAGAACCAAATATCACTGTGCAGCACAATATATCGCCCCAGCAGAACCAAATATCACAGTGCAGCACAATATACTGCCCCAGCAGATCCAAATATCACAGTGAAGCACAATATACGACCCCACCAGGAACAAATATCATAGTGCAGCACAATATACTGCCCCATCAGAACCAAATATCACAGTGCAGCACAATATACTGCCCCAGCAGAACCAAATATCACAGTGCAGCACAATATATCGCCCCAGCAGAACCAAATATCACAGTGAAGCACAATATACCGCCCCAGCAGAACCAAATATCACAGTGCAGCACAATATACCGCCCCAGCAGAACCAAATATCATAGTGCAGCACAATATACTTCCCCAGCAGAACCAAATATCACAGTGCAGCACAATATATCGCCCCAGCAGAACCAAATATTACAGTGAAGCACAATATACTGCCCCTGCAGGACCAAATATTATAGTGCAGCACAATATACCGCCCCAGCAGAACCAAATATCACAGTGCAGCACAATATACTGCCCCAACAGAACCAAAAATCACAGTGAAGCATAATATACTGCCCCATCAGAAGCACATATCACAGTGCAGCACAATATACCGCCCCAGCAGAACCAAATATCACAGTGCAGCACAATATACTGCCCCAGCAGAACCAAATATCATAGTGCAGCACAATATACTGCTTCAGCAGAACCAAATACCACAGTGCAGCACAAAATACCGCTCCAGCAGGACCAAATATCATAGTGCAGCACAATATACCGCCCCAGCAGAACCAAATATCACAGTGCAGCACAATATACTGCCCCAGCAGAACCAAATACTATAGTGCAGCACAATATACTGCCCCAGCAGAACCAAATACCATAGTGCAGCACAATATACTGCCCCAGCAGAACCAAATATCACAGTGCAGCACAATATACTGCCCCAGCAGAACCAGATACCACAGTGCAGCACAATATATCGCCCCAGCAGAACCAAATATCACAGTGCAGCACAATATACCGCCCCAGCAGAACCAAATATCACAGTGCAGCACAATATACTGCCCCAGCAGAACCAAATATCACAGTGCAGCACAATATATCGCCCCAGCAGAACCAAATATCACAGTGAAGCACAATATACTGCCCCAGCAGAACCAGATACCACAGTGCAGCACAATATACTGCCCCAGCAGGACCAAATATCATAGTGCAGCACAATATACCGCCCCAGCACAACCAAATATCACAGTGCAGCACAATATACTGCCCCAGCAGAACCAGATATCACAGTGAAGCATAATATACTGCCTCAGTAGGACCAAATATCATAGTGCAGCACAATATACTGCTTCAGCAGAACCAAATATCACAGTGCAGCAGTAAATACTGCCCCAGCAGAACCAAATACCATAGTGCAGCACAATATACTGCCCCAGCAGAACCAAATACCATAGTGCAGCACAATATACTGCCCCAGCAGAACCAAATATCATAGTGCAGCACAATATACTGCCCCAGCAGAACCAAATATCACAGTGAAGCACAATATACTGCCCCAGCAGAACCAAATATCACAGTGAAGCACAATATTCTGTCCAGCAGAACCAAATATCATAGTGCAGCACAATATACTGCCCCAGCAGAACCAAATACCATAGTGCAGCACAATATACTGCTTCAGCAGAACCAAATGCCACAGTGCAGCACTATATACTGCTCCAGTAGAACCAAATATCACAGTGCAGCACAATATACTGCCCCAGCAGAACCAAATATCACAGTGAAGCATAATATACTGCCCCAGCAGAACCAAATATCACAGTCAAGCACAATATACTGCCCCAGCAGAACCAAATACCATAGTGCAGCACAATATACCGCCCCAGCAGAACCAAATATCACAGTGCAGCACAATATACCGCCCCAGCAGAACCAGATATCACAGTGAAGCACAATATACCGCCCCAGCAGAACCAGATATCATAGTGCAGCACAATATACTGCCCCAGCAGAACCAAATACCATAGTGCAGCACAATATACTGCCCCAGCAGAACCAAATACCACAGTGCAGCACAAAATACCGCTCCAGCAGGACCAAATATCATAGTGCAGCACAATATACCGCCCCAGCAGAACCAAATATCACAGTGCAGCACAATATACTGCCCCAGCAGAACCAAATACCATAGTGCAGCACAATATACTGCCCCAGCAGAACCAAATACCACAGTGCAGCACAATATACTGCCCCAGCAGAACCAAATATCACAGTGCAGCACAATATACCGCCCTAGCAGAACCAAATATCACAGTGAAGCACAATATATCGCCCCAGCAGAACCAAATATCATAGTGCAGCACAATATACTGCCCTAGCAGAACCAAATATCACAGTGCAGCACAATATATCGCCCCAGCAGAACCAAATATCACAGTGAAGCACAATATACCGTCCCAGCAGTACCAAATATCACAGTGCAGCACAATATACCCCCCCAGCAGAACCAAATATCATAGTGCAGCACAATATATCGCCCCAGCAGAACCAAATATTACAGTGAAGCACAATATACTGCTTCAGTAGAACCAAATGCCACAGTGCAGCACAATATACCGCCCCAGCAGAACCAAATATCACAGTGTAGCACAATATACTGCCCCAGCAGAACCAAATATCACAGTAAAGCATAATATACTGCCCCAGCAGAAGCAAATATCACAGTGCAGCACAATATATCGCCCCAGCAGAACCAAATATCACAGTGAAGCACAATATACTGCCCAGCAGAACCAGATACCACAGTGCAGCACAATATACTGCCCCAGCAGAACCAAATATCATAGTGCATCACAATATACTTCCCCAGCATAACCAAATACCATAGTGCAGCACAATATACTGCCCCAGCAGAACCAAATACCATAGTGCAGCACAATATACTGCCCCAGCAGAACCAAATATCACAGTGCAGCACAATATACTGCCCCAGCAGAACCAAATACCATAGTGCAGCACAATATACTGCCCCAGCAGAACCAAATATCACAGTGCAGCACAATATACTGCCCCTGCAGGACCAAATATCACAGTGCAGCACAATATATCGCCCCAGCAGAACAAATATCACAGTGAAGCACGATATACCGCCCCAGCAGAACCAAATATCACAGTGCAGCACAATATACCGCCCCAGCAGAACCAAATATCATAGTGCAGCACAATATACTGCCCCAGCAGAACCAAATATCACAGTGCAGCACAATATATCGCCCCAGCAGAACCAAATATTACAGTAAAGCACAATATACTGGCCCTGCAGGACCAAATATTATAGTGCAGCACAATATAATGCTTCAGCAGAACCAAATGCCACAGTGCAGCACAATATACCGCCCCAGCAGAACCAAATATCACAGTGAAGCATAATATACTGCCCCAGCAGTAGCAAATATCACAGTGCAGCACAATATACTGCCCCAGCAGAACCAAATATAACAGTGAAGCACAATATACCGCCCCAGTAGGACCAAATATCATAGTGCAGCACAATATACTGCTTCAGCAGAACCAAATACCACAGTGCAGCACAACATACTGCCCCAGCAGAACTAAATACCATAGTGCAGCACAATATATTGCCCCAGCAGAACCAAATACCATAGTGCAGCACAATATACTGCTTCAGCAGAACCAAATATCACAGTGCAGCACAATATACCGCCCCAGCAGAACCAAATATCACAGTGAAGCACAATATACTGCCCCAGCAGAACCAAATATCACTGTGCAGCACAATATATCGCCCCAGCAGAACCAAATATCACAGTGCAGCACAATATACTGCCCCAGCAGAACCAAATATCACAGTGAATCACAATATACGACCCCAGCAGGAACAAATATCATAGTGCAGCACAATATACCGCCCCAGCAGAACCAAATATCACAGTGAAGCACAATATACTGCCCCAGCAGAACCAAATATCACTGTGCAGCACAATATATCGCCCCAGCAGAACCAAATATCACAGTGCAGCACAATATACTGCCCCAGCAGATCCAAATATCACAGTGAAGCACAATATACGACCCCACCAGGAACAAATATCATAGTGCAGCACAATATACTGCCCCAGCAGAACCAAATACAATAGTGCAGCACAATATAGCGCCCCAGCAGAACCAGATACCACAGTGCAGCACAATATACCGCCCCAGCAGAACCAAATATCATAGTGCAGCACAATATATCGCCCCAGCAGAACCAAATATCACAGTGCAGCACAATATACTGCCCCAGCAGAACCAAATATCACAGTTAAGCATAATATACTGCCCCAGCAGAACCAAATATCACAGTCAAGCACAATATACTGCCCCAGCAGAACAAAATACCATAGTGCAGCACAATATACCGCCCCAGCAGAACCAAATATCACAGTGCAGCACAATATACTGCCCCAGCAGAACCAGATACCACAGTGCAGCACAATATACTGCCCCAGCAGAACCAGATACCACAGTGTAGCACAATATACTGCCCCAGCAGAACCAGATACCACAGTGCAGCACAATATACTGCCCCAGCAGAACCAAATACCACGGTGCAGCACAATATACTGCCCCAGCAGAACCAGATATCACAGTGCAGCACAATATACTGCCCCAGCAGAACCAGATACCACAGTGCAGCACAATATACTGCCACAGCAGAACCAGATATCACAGTGCAGCACAATATACTGCCCCAGCAGAACCAGATACCACAGTGCAGCACAATATACTGCCCCAGCAGGACCAAATATCATAGTGCAGCACAATATACCGCCCCAGCAGAACCAAATATCACAGTGCAGCACAATATACTTCCCCAGCATAACCAAATACCATAGTGCAGCACAATATACTGCCCCAGCAGAACCAAATACCATAGTGCAGCACAATATACTGCCCCAGCAGAACCAGATACCACAGTGCAGCACAATATACTGCCACAGCAGAACCAGATATCACAGTGCAGCACAATATACTGCCCCAGCAGAACCAGATACCACAGTGCAGCACAATATACTGCCCCAGCAGGACCAAATATCATAGTGCAGCACAATATACCGCCCCAGCAGAACCAAATATCACAGTGCAGCACAATATACTTCCCCAGCATAACCAAATACCATAGTGCAGCACAATATACTGCCCCAGCAGAACCAAATATCACAGTGCAGCACAATATACTGCCCCAGCAGAACCAAATACCATAGTGCAGCACAATATACTGCCCCATCAGAACCAAATATCACAGTGCAGCACAATATACTGCCCCAGCAGAACCAAATATCACAGTGCAGCACAATATATCGCCCCAGCAGAACCAAATATCACAGTGAAGCACAATATACCGCCCCAGCAGAACCAAATATCACAGTGCAGCACAATATACCGCCCCAGCAGAACCAAATATCATAGTGCAGCACAATATACTTCCCCAGCAGAACCAAATATCACAGTGCAGCACAATATATCGCCCCAGCAGAACCAAATATTACAGTGAAGCACAATATACTGCCCCTGCAGGACCAAATATTATAGTGCAGCACAATATACTGCCCCAACAGAACCAAATATCACAGTGAAGCATAATATACTGCCCCATCAGAAGCACATATCACAGTGCAGCACAATATACCGCCCCAGCAGAACCAAATATCACAGTGCAGCACAATATACTGCCCCAGCAGAACCAGATATCACAGTGAAGCAAAATATACCGCCCCAGTAGGACCAAATATCATAGTGCAGCACAATATACTGCTTCAGCAGAACCAAATACCACAGTGCAGCACAAAATACCGCTCCAGCAGGACCAAATATCATAGTGCAGCACAATATACCGCCCCAGCAGAACCAAATATCACAGTGCAGCACAATATACTGCCCCAGCAGAACCAAATACTATAGTGCAGCACAATATACTGCCCCAGCAGAACCAAATACCATAGTGCAGCACAATATACTGCCCCAGCAGAACCAAATATCACAGTGCAGCACAATATACTGCCCCAGCAGAACCAGATACCACAGTGCAGCACAATATATCGCCCCAGCAGAACCAAATATCACAGTGCAGCACAATATACCGCCCCAGAAGAACCAAATATCACAGTGCAGCACAATATACTGCCCCAGCAGAACCAAATATCACAGTGCAGCACAATATATCGCCCCAGCAGAACCAAATATCACAGTGAAGCACAATATACTGCCCCAGCAGAACCAGATACCACAGTGCAGCACAATATACTGCCCCAGCAGGACCAAATATCATAGTGCAGCACAATATACCGCCCCAGCACAACCAAATATCACAGTGCAGCACAATATACTGCCCCAGCAGAACCAGATATCACAGTGAAGCATAATATACTGCCTCAGTAGGACCAAATATCATAGTGCAGCACAATATACTGCTTCAGCAGAACCAAATATCACAGTGCAGCAGTAAATACTGCCCCAGCAGAACCAAATACCATAGTGCAGCACAATATACTGCCCCAGCAGAACCAAATACCATAGTGCAGCACAATATACTGCCCCAGCAGAACCAAATATCATAGTGCAGCACAATATACTGCCCCAGCAGAACCAAATATCACAGTGAAGCACAATATACTGCCCCAGCAGAACCAAATATCACAGTGAAGCACAATATTCTGTCCAGCAGAACCAAATATCATAGTGCAGCACAATATACTGCCCCAGCAGAACCAAATACCATAGTGCAGCACAATATACTGCTTCAGCAGAACCAAATGCCACAGTGCAGCACTATATACTGCTCCAGTAGAACCAAATATCACAGTGCAGCACAATATACTGCCCCAGCAGAACCAAATATCACAGTGAAGCATAATATACTGCCCCAGCAGAACCAAATATCACAGTCAAGCACAATATACTGCCCCAGCAGAACCAAATACCATAGTGCAGCACAATATACCGCCCCAGCAGAACCAAATATCACAGTGCAGCACAATATACCGCCCCAGCAGAACCAGATATCACAGTGAAGCACAATATACCGCCCCAGCAGAACCAGATATCATAGTGCAGCACAATATACTGCCCCAGCAGAACCAAATACCATAGTGCAGCACAATATACTGCCCCAGCAGAACCAAATACCACAGTGCAGCACAAAATACCGCTCCAGCAGGACCAAATATCATAGTGCAGCACAATATACCGCCCCAGCAGAACCAAATATCACAGTGCAGCACAATATACTGCCCCAGCAGAACCAAATACCATAGTGCAGCACAATATACTGCCCCAGCAGAACCAAATACCACAGTGCAGCACAATATACTGCCCCAGCAGAACCAAATATCACAGTGCAGCACAATATACCGCCCTAGCAGAACCAAATATCACAGTGAAGCACAATATATCGCCCCAGCAGAACCAAATATCATAGTGCAGCACAATATACTGCCCTAGCAGAACCAAATATCACAGTGCAGCACAATATATCGCCCCAGCAGAACCAAATATCACAGTGAAGCACAATATACTGCCCCAGCAGAACCAAATATCACAGTGCAGCACAATATACCGCCCCAGCAGAACCAAATATCACAGTGAAGCACAATATATCGCCCCAGCAGAACCAAATATCACAGTGCAGCACAATATACTGCCCCAGCAGAACCAAATATCACAGTGCAGCACAATATACTGCCCTAGCAGAACCAAATATCACAGTGCAGCACAATATATCGCCCCAGCAGAACCAAATATCACAGTGAAGCACAATATACTGCCCCAGCAGAACCAAATATCACAGTGCAGCACAATATACCGCCCCAGCAGAACCAAATATCACAGTGAAGCACAATATACTGCCCCAGCAGAACCAAATATCACAGTGCAGCACAATATATCGCCCCAGCAGAACCAAATATCACAGTGCAGCACAATATACTGCCCCAGCAGAACCAAATATCACAGTGCAGCACAATATACCGCCCCAGCAGAACCAGATACCACAGTGCAGCACAATATACTGCCCAGCAGAACCAGATACCACAGTGCAGCACAGTATACCGCCCCAGCAGAACCAAATATCACAGTGAAGCACAATATACTGCCCCAGCAGAACCAAATATCACAGTGAAGCACAATATACTGCCCCAGCAGAACCAGATACCACAGTGCAGCACAATATACTGCCCCAGCAGAACCAAATACCATAGTGCAGCACAATATACTGCCCCAGCAGAACCAAATACCATAGTGCAGCACAATATACCGCCCCAGCAGAACCAAATATCACAGTGCAGCACAATATGCCGCCCCAGCAGAACCAAATTTCATAGTGCAGCACAATATACCGCCCCAGCAGAACCAGATACCACAGTGCAGCACAATATACCGCCCCAGCAGAACCAAATATCACAGTGCAGCACAATATACCGCCCCAGCAGAACCAAATATCATAGTGCAGCACAATATACCGCCCCAGCAGAACCAAATATCACAGTGCAGCACAATATACCGCCCCAGCAGAACCAAATACCATAGTGCAGCACAATATACCGCCCCAGCAGAACCAAATATCATAGTGCAGCACAATATACTGCCATGACTGGATGATAGCTATGACAGTTGGAATACCTTAAACATGGCTGGATGATAACTATGACTGGGCAGTTAATGTACAGGGTTACAAAACCATCACAACCGGAGAGGGGGAGGGGTCTGCCTTTATGTAAAGTCCTGTCTAAAGCCCACAGTCTGAGAAGATAGAATTGAGGGACATGAACATGTGGAGTCACTGTGGGTAGAAATACATCGAGGAATTGTAACGGTATCATCCGTGTCACCGTCTAGTATTCCCTTCTTCCCTTGAAATAGCACAGCCAAATAATCCACAGAGTAATAAATCACTTATATCGCTAGTATCGCTGGTATTGCTGGTATCGCCAAATAAGTCCATACATGAGCCCAAGCTAAATGCTGGAAATACTTTACTGGAAGGCAACCCAGGTATTCAGAACTATACTTTCTTTTATGCCCTGCTCCCATGCAAGGGAGACACCCACAAAAAATATACATTAACCAATAACACAAAGGTTACAACCCAAATAGAATCCTCCCCTCTGCCTGTGATATAATCATGGTACACCATGGTTAACATAATCATCACAGGCAGGAGAATACACAATGTCCTCTGTCCTGGAGACAACCGAGTTGTAATTCAATTATCTCTCAGGACAGAGGGCAATCGCCAACACACACAGAGAGACAATGGAACAGACCTCACTACTCAACTTATACAATGTCCCACCCTTTACAATACACACAGACATTTAACATCCCAACATGGCACAAATTAGACCAGTGGTTAAAAGTTAGTAAAAGTCTCTTTGGCCTGGCTGTACTCATGGCTTTTCTGTCCAAAATACCGGTTCTACACAGTCTTTTGTCCTGGAGACAATTGAGAAGTGATCCACTTATCTCCCAAGGACAGAGGCAAGACTCCATTAGCCACATGGTAGCAAAAGACAGCAAAATACATGAACTTATATAACTATGCAGCCATTGCACAAAACCGGTGCATTCAACATGGCACCGTAATCACATGGTAAGAGGCTGGCAAGTAGTCCTCTCCAAGCACTCGTGGTAACCTCAAAAGAGGGGAGTTTGTCACAGGAATAAACAATAATAAAATACTAATAGGAGTTTATTATAAGCCCCTAATATACCAGAGTCTACAGACAATCTACTATCCAGGGAGTTGATGCCTGATTTGAGTCAGGAAGGAAATGTTTTCCCCTAAAATTTGGGAAATTGGCTTCTTGCCTTCCTCTGGATCAACTTTGCAGGATAACAGGCTGAACTGGATGGACGGAGGGATTTTTTTATGTTCCTACATATGTTACTTACACATAGATAAAGCAGTAAGGCCAAGTTCACAATTCACTTATTTGGTCTTTTATTCCCATCAGTTAGGGTCCATTCACACATTCGTAAGTGTTTTGCGTATCCACGGATCCGCCAAACACGGACATCGGCAATGTGAGTTCTGCACATCGGCGGCACTTAATAGAAAATGCCTAATCTTGTCAATTGCGGACAAGAATAGGACATGTTCTATTTTTTTTCGTGCTGCCCCATAGAAATGAATGGGTCCGCAATTCCGTTCCGCAAAATGCGGAACGAAATTGCGGACGTGTGAATGGAGCCTTATTGTGAGCCAAATCAGGTGCGGGTCAGAAGCACAGAACAGGAGGAAATCTTTTCATTATACATTATAGGTTTGGCTCACAATAACTGACCAACTAACTGAAGTGTGAACTCAGCCTTAGAGAAGGGACAATGATCCAAGGGACCTTTATCACATCATGGCACATCCTACATGGCACAAAGGATTCCTCAGTCTTTATAGTAACTGTCATGGCTGACATTAGTAGGTGTGGATCTGAAATGCATTGGGGTACTCATAGTCCTTGGAGCCAATTCTGTTAAGAGACATCACCCATGTCATCCTGCTTTATGCGGACACCTTCCATGTGGCAATGCTGATAAATCCCTGCTCCACCCCTGTGCACACCATGTCATTAGAGATGAGCACATTTCTCAAAAATTCGATTCAGCCGGTTCACCAACCTTTCCGAAAAGATTTGATTCAATCCGAATTTATTCGCGGGGAATTGCATTAAAAACGGCTATTTCCTGGCTGCAGAGAGCCTGTATAGTGGTGTAGAACTATGTTGACGTCACTGATTATTTTGCCCTTCCTCTGATCCGTCAGATCAATAACCCCCAAAACACGGATGCTGTCTGTGGAGCATCCACCTTCACTCGGTCAGCATTTGGTTAGTAATCCATCAGACTTCAGAGAACCCAACAGGTCCATGTAGTACATGACCAGTATGCAGTGCTACATGTTCTTGTTGGAGACCACAGCCTCTAAATCCTGCTCTGGTCATGTTCTAAAGATCTGCAGAGGATTACCTAGACTGGGCAGCTGCACACATCTCTCTGCTAGTTTGCTACAGTGTATCAGTCTATAGTCCCAGAGCATTGTTTAGACCTGATACAATTGTATCCACTTCTCGGGTGAGCCAGGGTGTACTCACTCACTGAAAGCAAGCAGAGATCTTGAAAACAAGCTATTTAAAAAAAAAAAAAAAAACATTAGATTTTCATGTGTACAGTGATTAAACTTCATATCAAAAAAAAAAAAAAAGTTCAATTCATATGCAAATATTAGTTACGTGCACCAAAGGCGAGCCCATTACTGAGGATGATGGGTGTCACATAGTTGCCACAATTTTCAAGTATGTCTCAAGGCAGTGGTTCTCCAGAAGGCTCTGTATAGGGGATAGGCAATATAATGGTCCACTCGAAATCTCTCTCTATATACCATGCAATGTTCCCAAATGACCAATAGTGTGTAAGTCCTCACCCTATATTTCTGCAGTTCCCAGCTGCGGAGTGCAGTCTCAGATTAGATGGCCAGTCCGTCTCTTGAGTGTGGCGGGTGCCAGAAGCATTTAACCCTCGCCATGTTCAGTAAAGTCCAAAGCCGTAAGCGTGAATTACCTTTACTGTCTTTAATGTCCACGCACTTCTACTTTATAATGGTCCTCAACCTTCTCTATAAATTCAGTACTTCTCTTCCTCAAAGTTTGTCTCTTAGCACAGTTGTTTTTTCCGGCAGCTTCATACTCACAGGGATGATGTCTTCCTGGAAAAGTTCTGCTCCACCTACTTGTCAGTGGCTCGTAAGACACAAGCTTCAGCCAGACTAATTTGCAAACCAGCCACAACTAACCAAACCCCGAAACCGTAGCCAATCACTGCCAGTTAACTGTTTCCTTTCCCACATCGATAACCTTTCTAAGATACATAGATCACAGTGTAAAGGATCTCCTGACACCCCGACTGGGTACCTCCGTTGATGGATGCTCCCAGTGCCTCCCGAGGACTCCAAGCACTCCACTCGACACCGATACCACCACAGGAACCAGGAACAGGAACAGCTCTTACAAGAGCTAGGAGTAATAGCCAGGGGAGTATACACGTATAGCAATCCCCACACACATGAGACGAGGCTCTATGTTGAATGTAAAACAGGAACTCTTTATTGAACACACAGCATTGACTTATATACACATGACATACTGAGGACATGACATAGCAGCCAATCCTGTACAGTTTAAACATAGTAACATAGTAACATAGTAACATAGTACATAAGGCCGAAAAAAGACATTTGTCCATCCAGTTCGGCCTGTCATCCTACAAGTTGATCCAGAGGAAGGCAAAAAAACCCTGTGAGGTAGAAGCCAATTTTCCTCACTTTAGGGGAATAAAAAATTCCTTCCCGACTCCAATCAGGCAATCAGAATAACTCCCTGGATCAACGACCCCTCTCTAGTAGCTATAGCCTGTAATATTATTACACTCCAGAAATACATCCAGGCCCCTCTTGAATTCCTTTATTGTACTCCCCATCACCACCTCCTCAGGCAGAGAGTTCCATAGTCTCACTGCTCTTACTGTAAAGAACCCTTTTCTATGTTTGTGTACAAACCTTCTTTCCTCCAAACGCAGAGGATGTCCCCTCGTCACAGTCACAGTCCTGGGGATAAATAGATGATGGGATAGATCTCTGTACTGCCCCCTGATATATTTATACATAGTAATTAGATCTCCCCTCAGTCGTCTTTTTTCTAACGTGAATAACCCTAATTTTGATAATCTTTCAGGATACTGTAGTTGCCCCATTCCAGTTATTACTTTAGTTGCCCTCCTCTGGACCCTCTCCAGCTCTGCTATGTCTGCCTTGTTTACAGGAGCCCAGAACTGTACACAGTACTCCATGTGTGGTCTGACCAGTGATTTGTAAACACAAAACTAACCCTATTCAACAAACACAATGGCATTGTCTGTGACGCAATTAACAAACACACTGGCATTGTCTTTGACGCAATCAACAAAATACAATTACCAAAACACATTGGGCTCTGTCTGTGATACAATTACCAAACATAATGGGCTAACTTAATCACTCACAGACAGAAACCACACATTTTGCCCAAAACACAGAAAACACCTCAAAACCCCACATATCCCCATAATGTATACATCCATGGATAGCTCTGATCTGGGTGAACAACCTATCCAAAAATCACCCAGATCCGAGCAGGGGTTCCCGAATTTCATGGAAGTCACATTTGGCCGGCCGCAAGCATGGCTTTCCTGCCCAAAACAGTTCCACAGATTTAAGCTGTGCGGCCCGTCTGTCTTCTCCTTCAAAGTTAGTATGGGCCATAATCCTGAGGCAAGAGGCTGGCAAACAGGCCCCTCCAAAATCCAGTGGCGAGGTTATTTTCGCCACACACAGCACAACAGCAAACATTTAGAAGTAGTGAAACTGAGTATTAACCCTTTAGCAGTAAACCAGCAGGTCACTGTATAGATACTGTAAGTACAGTACACTGTAGACGTCCTGGTGTATACACCTCTTGACAGTGCAACCTTCATAATGTGTAAATTACAGCTGGATTGCGGCATGGCTCTTGGCTCTTAGCCATTCATCCGTGACAGATCCAAGACTTTGCAGGCTCAAGACTATTATATGCATGAACCTGTCGACAGCTCCTTGAATCTCACTCTGATCACATCTCGTTCTGCAGGTTTTTTTTCCAGGATTTATTTTAGAACACTGTCACATTCCCCTCCACCCCCACCCACATCTTACTGTAGTCCTTTTGCGTGGATTAACGCCACTAGGGGGAGCTAAACTTCACATAGAAGTACTAACATTCCAAACAACCCTATGCCAGTACAATACAGAATATAAAGGATTAAGCACCATTCACATGTCCGTGTCCAAATCCGTGAGAAGGTGGTCAGTGATGCATCCATGAAGCTGCCAGTGAAGGATCCGTGTGTAGTCCGCGTGTCATCCGTGTTTCACCGACGCTGCACAGCTGAAAAATAATTTTTAAGGCATCTCTTCCTAATGATTTGTGAAACATGGATGAAACACGGATTGCATTAGTGGTTTTCACGGACCCATAGACTATAATGATGGATCTGTGAACACGGATAAAATAGAGCATGCATCTGTGCTAAAAACATGAACACACAGACCGTGGTAAAACACTAATGAATGAATGGGGAAGTGTGCTGTCTGTGGAGAACATGTACAGCAGACGCCCGCGGAACACTGATGTGTGAATGAGACTTTAGAGTAAAAATGGATTTTCGGGGGCGCTACACTGGATACTGATTTATTTATTGAAATGGGAGAATCCAAAGGATAAAAACAAACAACGTATTTCACCGAACTGCCGCCTTCCTCAGGTATAACCTTGTCGGCGTCCTCATAGTGATATCAATATCAGCATTCTGGAAGAAGAACATACATCAGAGACACGCCACTGCGCCAGCAGAGAGAGGAGCCCATGTATATACAAAATCATGTACCGTATGAACAGGGTGTCGTTTCCTCTTAAAAAATTGTTTGGTATAAAAGGTACATCAACCAAGAGTTAGAAAATCTCAAATAAACTAATGAGTAATGTTGAGCGAGCATGCTCGGCCGAACTGCTGTTCGGCTCAAGCATCGCTATGCACGGCACTTCGGAGTGCTCGGCCGAATACTGCTGGTGCTCGAGTACAATTTAATACAATGAAAGTCAATGGGAGACCCGAGCATCAAACTAGGCACCCCCTGCTCTGAAGAAGAGAGGGTGTCTGGTTCACAAAAAAAGGTTAGAAATTGATAGAAACCCCATCAAAATGGTTTGGAACCAGCATTAAGAGGATGGCTGGATGCGTCTTGGACTCCTATTATCTACGACATACAATAGACAACCACATAAAGGCTATATGCCAAAAGCTAGGCAAAAAACCATTTGCATGGAAAATTCGCGATCTACACTACTCATGAACAGCGCCATCTATTGGATTCATAGTTTTGTCATAACACTATAAAACCAATAGATGGCGCTGTTCATCTTGTTCGGGTTCTAGTAAGTGGGGCACACTGCTCAACAGAGTCCACACACAGTGTAGCACTCAGCCTATAATAGCCGGCACTAAAACTGAGGTGTATATTGGATTGCTGCTATAATTAACACATCTTCTAGCACTTTATCTGCAGTAATATAAGCTTGCTAGGGTGTATCTGAGGACTATTGCCCTGCTTGTAATGACTCATGAACAGCGCCATCTATTGGTTTCATAGTCTTATGACAAGACTATGAATCCAATAGATGGCGCTGTTCATGAGTAGTGTAGATCGCGAATATTCTAATCACAAATTTTTATCGCGAATTTTCCATGCAAAAGGCTACACTGTTAGTCTTGTCATAAGACTAATAGTCTAATAGTCTTGTCATAAGACTATGAAACCAATAGATGGCATTGTTCATGAGTAGTGTAGATCGCAAACTTTCCATGCAAATAGTTTTTCAGCTAAAAAACAAGGCAGATTCTTCTCATTTGCATGTCTTTCCCATATGCCCATGTTTATGCAAATTAGTTTTTACATGACAAAACTGTATAGAAAGGTTATTGAATATTATGTTAGGACAATCAGAAAACTTTTTGTTACCCTAATGATATTGATCTAGGTGCGCAGGTCCACCCAAGCCATCCAACAGATCTGAAGTAACTTTGAGGCTTACTGACTCTCAGTCAGATGAGAGCTGGTTTGGAATATCTCATAGTGCACAAGGCTGCCATTGTAAGGTATGCTGACTAACCCTGTTATCTCTCTCATGGATAGATTGATGGCTTGCACATACCTGGCTTTTGGCATATAGCCTTTGTGTGGTTGTCTATTGTATGTCGTAGATAATAGGAGTCTAAGACGCATCCAGCCATCCTCTTAATGCTGTTTCCAAACCATTTTGATGGGGTTTCCATCAATTTCTAACCTTTTTTTCTCTTCCGAGCAAGGGGTGCCTGGGGTTCTCCCATTAACTTTCATGGTGCTCGGTAGATACAAATGTGTTCGGCCAGAGCACCCTAGCACACAAGCACTTTGGTGCTTGATCAACACTACTAATGAGTGACCATGTGAAAGTGGTAAGTAGTGGATGTGGTAAGTAGTGTATGTGCTATAGGTTCATCAGTGCAATAGTGAAATAGACCAAAAACTCAATAGTGACCTGAGAAAAAATATAAAGTAAAGCAGTAATATAGTGAGTCAACTAATTAACCATGAGAGAATCTATAGGTATAAAACAGACACAAAAGCATAATGTGTATGTGTAATACTCCAGAGTGGTATTGCCATTTCTTTACCCTACTATTGTCTTTGATAACTTAACATTAATGTCATCTGTGTATTTAATCCAGGTCCTTCACTGTGCATTCCTAACTATTCCTATGAAACTATTATTTGTAGTATTTTATGTAATGTGCCTGGTTCACCAGCAGGTGGCAGCAGATATGGCAGAGAGATCTTTAGATAGAATGGAACTTACCATTACATTCTCCCCCTTTTGGGCAGAAGTGGGCTAGTCCCATTTCCTACCAAAGGAGGGACAGCAGGAAGTGTCTAGAGAGTCTAAGGGTACTTTCACACTAGCATTATTCTTTTCCGGCATTGAGTTCCATCCTAGGGGCTCAATACCGGATTTTTTTTTTTTATCCTAATGCATTCTGAATGGAGAGCGATCTGTTCAGGATGCATCAGGACGTCTTCAGTTCAGTCTTTTTGACTTTTCAGTAGATTTGGCTTTCAATACCATCTCTATGCTGACGACACCCAACTATACACTTCATCCCCTGACATCACCCCTGCTTTACTCCAAAACACCAGTAATTGTCTGGCAGCTGTCTCTAACATCATGTCATCTCTGTATCTAAAACGGAACCTCTCAAAAACTGAACTTCTTGTCTTTCCCCCATCTACTAACTCACCTAAACTTGATATTTCAATTTCGGTCTGCCGCACTATCATAACTCCTGTGCAACACGCCCGCTGTCTTGGGGCCACATTTGACTTTGATCTTTCCTTTGTTCCCCATATTCAATCACTTACACGCTCTTGTCTTCTACACCTCAAGAATATCGCCAGAATCCGCCCTTTTCTTACGGTGGAAACGGCAAAAACTCTTGTTGTTGCCGCCTTGATTCATTCTCGTCTTGACTACTGCAACACATTACTAATCTGTCTCCCTCTCACTAAACTCTCCTCCCTTCAGTCTGTCCTAAATGCTGCAGCTAGGCTCATCTATCCATCCAACCGCTACACTGATGCTACTAGTCTGTGCCAGTCACTTCACTGGTTGCACATCCACCACAGAATACAGTTCAAACTTCTCACCCTCATCCACAAAGCTCTCCACAGTGCTGCACCTCCACACATCTCCTCCCCCATGTCCATCTACCACCCTACTCGTGCTCTCCACAGTGCTGCACCTCCATACATCTCCTCCCCCATGTCCATCTACCACCCTACTCGTGCTCTCCACAGTGCTGCACCTCCATACATCTCCTCCCTCATCTCCATCTACCACCCTACTCCTGCTCTCCACAGTGCTGCACCTCCATACATCTCCTCCCCCATGTCCATCTACCACCCTACTCGTGCTCTCCACAGTGCTGCACCTCCATACATCTCCTCCCCCATGTCCATCTACCACCCTACTCGTGCTCTCCACAGTGCTGCACCTCCATACATCTCCTCCCTCATCTCCATCTACCACCCTACTCGTGCTCTCCACAGTGCTGCACCTCCATACATCTCCTCCCCCATGTCCATCTACCACCCTACTCGTGCTCTCCACAGTGCTGCACCTCCATACATCTCCTCCCTCATCTCCATCTACCACCCTACTCGTGCTCTCCTCTTCTGTTAGCGACCTAAGATTAATAACCTCCATAATTTGTACCTCTCACTCCCGTCTTCAAGACGTTTCTCGAGCTGCACCTACTCTCTGGAATACTCTGCCCCTACTAGGTCAATTCACAGCTTCTCAACCTTCAAACGTGCCTTAAAAACACATCTTTTCAGGCAGGCTTATCAAGGTGCCTAAAATGACTTTTCCCAGACTAAACCTCTCCCCCACCGATCCTCTAGTAGTCCCAAACCCGAAGCAGATCGGCCGCACCACTCCTGTCAGTTCAATAATGGCTTAAATCCTACTTATCACAATCAACTATCTTATGTGTCACCCACAATTCCTCATAGATTGTAAGCTCTTGCGAGCAGGGCCCTGACTCCTAGTGTTTCAGTTACATATTAGCCAATTACTTTCGTCTTGTACATGAACCCTATGAATTTGTAAAGCGCTGCAGAATATGGTGGCGCTATATAAATACATTTTATTATTTTATTATTATTATTATTATTATTTTCAGGACGGAGAAAATACTACAGCATACTGCGCTTTTATCTCCGTCCAAAATTTCAGAACACTTGCCGGAATGCCGGATGTGGCATTTTTTCCAATTGACATGCATTAATGCTGGATCCGGCCCCGAGTGTTACGGCAAAACGGATTCGGAATTGCAGTCTGCGCGTGCTCAGATCTCAAAAAATGTTAAAAAAACAAATGGATGACACCAGAGAGACGGATCCGGCATTTCAATGCATTTGTCATACGGATCAGGATGCTGTTCACATGAGCGGTGATTCTCACGCATCACTTGTGCGTTGCGTGAAAATCGCAGCATGCTCTATATTCTGCGTTTTTCACGTAACGTAGGCCCCATAGAAGTGAATGGGGTTGCGTGAAAATCACAAGCATCCGCAAGCAAGTGCGGATGCGGTGCGATTTTCACGCACGGTTGCTAGGAGACGATCGGTAGTTAGACCCGATCATTATTATTTCCCCTTATAACATGGTTATAAGGGAAAATAATAGCATTCTGAATACAGAATGCATAGTAAAATAGCGCTGGAGGGGTTAAAAAAAATAATAATAATTTAACTCACCTTAATCCACTTGATCGCGGAGGCCGGCATCTCCTTCTGTCTTCTTTGCTGAACAGGACCTGTGGTGAGCATTCATTAAAGGAAAATGACCTGTGGTGACGTCACTCCGGTCATCACATGATCCATCACATAATCTTTTACCATGGTGATGGATCATGTGATGGATCATGTGATGACCGGAGTGACGTCACCACAGGTCATTTTCCTGTAATGAATGCTCACCACAGGTCCTGTTCAGCAAAGGAGACAGGAGATGAAGGAGATGCCGGCTGCGCGATCAAGTGGATTAAGGTGAGTTAAATTTTTTTTTTTTTTTTTAACCCCTCCAGCGCTATTTTACTATGCGTTCTGTATTCAGAATGCTATTATTTTCCCTTATAACCATGTTATAAGGGAAAATAATACAATCTACAGAACACCGATCCCAAGCCCGAACTTCTGTGAAGAAGTTCGGGTTTGGGTACCAAACATGCGTGATTTTTCTCACGCGACTCCAAAACGCATTACAATGTTTTGCACTCGCGCTGAACAATCCCTGCACCTTTTCCCGCAACGCGCGTCTGAAAGAGGCCTTAGTGTGTGCTGGAGTTATGCTCCTGGTCTGGATTTGCCATCTTCCAGTGTGAGGGCCACTTAGTGGGACATCAATGTCATCCCAATGTTTCCCCCTGTCACCTTCCCTTCCTATTATGTCTCTACGTGTAGTATTGTTTGTATGGATTGGTGTTTGATGTCTGGTGGTGTTTGTTGTTCAGCATGCTTGCTAGACATCCCCCTGTCTATCTGTTGTCACCTCTGGAAGGGGGTGTCAGGGTTACCTGGTGGGGGAACCACAAGTCAGTGTGCAGCTCTGCCGGGGGCCGCCATGCATCCTTTCCGCATGGGGGTCTGGTTGTTGTTGTTGCCGCGTCAGGTAAGTGCGTGTTGTTTCTGGGCTTTTACCTGCCGATTCAGTAGCTGTTCACTGCCTGTCCCTTTCTTTGCAGCTAGGCCGAAGGAGACTCCTGTTCATCCATGTCTCGGATGAACAGGTCATCTCAGCCCTTTCTCTGTTTGAGGGATTATCAGGGTATCCTTGTGGATTTACAGACAGAATATTGTGAGGGAGTCAACAGCCAAAGGCACCCCAATCCAGAGGTACTAGAACAGTCCTAAAGTCCAGCCACCAGACTAAAGCTGAGTTTAGCACAGCAGAGAGAGAGATAAACGAGAATACTAAAGTTTGCCTGCCAGTTTATGTCAAGGCCTGCTAGATGCAAGTTTATTTAAGTAAAGCTGTGGAATGTTAGAAAGTCTGGACTTGACTTATTCTCCACCTCAAACATTATTCTTCTCTTTATTGCTTAGGAGCCAAACCCTGGGAATCGACGGTATCCAGGTAGGAGCACCATGACACACAGACTGTTAAGGCCGCACCACACTGCTCGGCAATCTTAAAGACCTGGGACACGATCGGGCCTCGGGGGTGGCATGTTGCATATGGGAACCCAAAGGATGTCCAAGAAATTATTGTAATCTTCTAACTTTCTCAGTGGTCTTCTGGAGATGCATCCAGTTTAAAAATCTAAAAGGATTCGCTACTGATAAGCATATTAAAGGTACAGTGGTGTAACTGGAAATGACTGGGCACCATAGCAAATTTTTCAATGCCCCCCCAGCAACTTTTTCACAACCCTCACTCCTGTGGCTAGTTAGACGATGCCCAACACCCGTTCCATCTGTTTACTACGATATAACTTTATATTATGTAATTGTATAATACTATTGAAGGGGACCTGACAATAAAACCTCCTCCTGGATGGGCCCCTTCTAAGTTCAGGCCCCAAAGCAGCTGCCTTCCCTGTCAGCAGTTTTGTCCCTATGACACTGGCTGACCTGTGTTACATGTGCGCTTGGCAGCTGAAGACGTCTTTCTTGGTTCCATATACATATGTGCCCGCATTGCTGAGAAAGATGATGTTTTATTATATGGAAATGAGCCTCTTGGTGCAACGGGGGCGTTGCCATTACACCGAGAGGCTTTGCTTTCTCTGCAACTGCAGCACCCTCTGCACTTTTAATGACACGGCCAGGCAGTGTAAACGTCAATCAAAGTGCAGAGGGGGCAGCATGTTCTGAGAGAGCAGAGCTTCTAGGTGTAATGGCAACCTGCTCATAGATGCCCTTTAAATCTTGATGGATGGGATATAGGAACCTGTTCTATGATGGTCAACTAAAGGAAGCTGGTGTAGATTTAGACCGGTGCTGGATTTCCTACAGTTATGTAGAGGCCGGCGCCTCTTCATATCTTCATCGGATCCACCGCCAGTGCATGGTCTTATTAAGACCGGCGTCTAAAACACTTGTCTTAATAAATGACACCCATTATGTGTATTGAAAAACAAAGTTAGCTGGATTCTACATTGCCCTGAATTGCCCTGAATTGTGTTGGCTTAGGCACAGGAGATGAACGTCTGTTAGTGTAGGCCCCATCTGCTGGAAGCCTCCTTGTCTCTGGTAGATGGGCCCAACACAATTTTGATCAAAAAGGTGCGCAACAAGCTTCTAAGTACAGCAGTAATGCGATTCAGATGTAGCCGTGTTTTCAGTGTTTGCATGTGTCTTTGTGCATGGAGCAGGTGCTGCGGCATATAGTGTATGTCTACCATGTGTGGTGAGGTGGTTTCTGACAAAATAATGATGTTTGTTCAGCCTGGCTCTCATGCTATGGATCGTGCGGCCCACATATTGTAACCGACAAACACTTGTAAGAACATAAATGACTAAGTCGCTGGCACAATTACCGTGATGTTTCATAATGAACTGTTCCCTAGTAACAAGAGATGTAAAGGTGGTCGCCCCATGTACGACAGATTCGCAGCAAGAACATTTGTGGCTCCCACCACTGAAACACCAAGGTACGGCATGTGTAGGGTAACAGTTTTACCTTCAATAGATCTTAGGGAACTAGGAGCCAACAAACTTTTCAAATTTTGGGTCCTCCTAACGATGACACCTGGAAAAACCTTTCAATATGGGGTCAAATAAAAGCCAATGTTTCTGTTTGACCTCCTTATGTGCAGGACTGAATGTATTGAGGAATTGGCATTGAACCTTGGTTTGAAGGCATTTGTCCTGTGACAATTGACTGATTTTCTCAAGAGCTGAGGAGACTAGGCCCTTAGGGTACACCTTCTCCAGGAAACATTTTTGATAACAAGATCGATCATAGCTCCCTAAGATCCTTGTCCCTAGAGCAATTCCTCCTCACACACTTGAATTGACTGAAAGGGAAGGCCATGGAGAATAATGGCCACTGTTAAAGTGGATGTACTGAAGCTATTAACATCCACAAAGGTCCTGGTCAAAATGGTGTTATCAGGTTCCTTGAATATCTCCGAATCCAAAAGATCAATATGATTAGTGTTGAGCGCGAATATTCAAATTACGAATATTTATCGCGAATACGAATATGACCCCTGCCGCTCATCACGAAATATGATCAGGGGAGAAACTAAGGGTAAATTATAGACCCCAACTGTTTTCATTCATATGCTGGACAAATTTCATGGCCTCCTGTTCATCAAACACCTGTACGGTGACCAGAGTCCCTAAGGTGTGATGGCAATTCTAGATCTATGTATATAACGAGGTATTGAGGTTGTGATAGAATCAATCCCCGAGATGGTTGTTGTCCCTGGGGGATTAATTAAAGATTTGTGGATCTTAGGCTAAAAAAAAAACTGAATAGGGGACCTCTATATGTAGTAACTTTCAAAAATTATTTTTCCTGTTTGTTAATAATTAGAGACGAGCGAATTTCTAAACAATTTGATTCGGTCAGTTCACCGAATTTTCAGAAAAAAATTGTTTGACCGAATTTATTTGTGGCGAATCGTGTTAAAAAACGGCTATTTCCTGTCTGCTGAGAGCCTTTATAGGGGTGTAGAACACTGTGCCTTGCAGTAACACACATAGGGAGTCTGCTGTGGTAGTGAAATTATACTGTGAGTCCGTATGACGTGTAGATGACAGGCGTCGCTCTTAGAATCACTGCACACTTCACTAAGGCCTCATGCACACAGCCGTGTGGTCCGTGGTAACCCGGCCGGGATTCCTTCTGACAGCAGGAGCGCACGGCATCATTGGTTGCTATGATCTATGATCTATACCACTGTATCACTGTACAGCAGCGGCGGCATGAAGCGTGATCTCCTGCTGTCAGAAGGAATCCGGCCGGGTTACCACGGACCGCTCTCGGCCGCGGAACACGGCCTTGTGCATGAGGCCTTATTTGGGCAGTCACGGGACCAAAAAACTCAAGTGTGAACTCAGCCTTACAGGTCAATGTTAGCGCCAGGTATAAAGAACCGTGCAGAGGCCCAAGATCCTACTATAGTGTGAAAGAGCGCATTGCTTTTACACCGTCGTCAGCTGATTTCACATACATGTCTACAGAACCTGTTCTATTAAACGCTTATACAAGTAGAGCCCCCCGACAGAGTGGAGAGGGTGTCAGCAGTAAGTTTGTGTTGACATCACTGATTATTTTGCCCTTCCTCTGATCCGTCAGAACAATAACCCCAAAAAAACGGATACTGTCTGTTGAGCATCCACCTTCACTCAGTCAGCATTTGGTCAGTAATCCATCAGTATTGCTAAAGCCCAAAAAAACAGGAGTGGAAACAAAACAGAGATGACACGTGAATAGAATATTTGCATGTCTTCTGTGTTTTGTACCCACTCCCGCTTTTGGCTACCAGATTATAAGCCAATTCTGATGCAAAATAGGGACCATGTCATGCAGGCCTTACAGCTGTTACATAGACAGGATCCGCTGTGCGACTCATTTTTGCTTCCTTCTGACAAATCAGAAGAAGGGTCAAATAAATGATGATGTCAGCCAGACCGAAATACAAAATATTGGCCCAGTCATGAAGTGGGGAGGGTGGGAACAGCATGAGAAGTACACAGAGTGGCCCTATGACATAGTGGTGAGGTGGAAGCAACATGAGGAGACCACAGAGTGGCCCAATGACAGAGTCTGGAGGTGGCATCAGCATCAGGAGGAGGCCAGAGAGTGGCACAATGACAGTGTGGAGGTGGCAGCAGCATCAGGAGGCCTGAGTGGTGAGGTGGCAGCAGCATCAGGAGACCACAGAGTGACCTGGTGACTGAGGGGGGAGGTGGGTGGCAATACCAGTACCAGCTAAAGATGGTGGGGGAAAGAAAGAGCAATTGGCATCAGATGTGTGGCATCATGCGGGTGGCAGCATCAGAATAGTAGCTGAGGCAGGTAGCCAGAAGAAACCGGTCTCTTTTGTCAAAGTGTTGGTGTGGCACCATGGATGATCTAGTCTGATGCATCAGGCATTGGTGGGTGGAAATCCTGGCTGATCCACACCTGATTCATCTTGACAAAGGTTAGTATCTCCACATTTTGGGTGGACAGGCGAGTTCTTCTTGTGGTAACTATGGCCCCCTCCGCACAAAACACCCGCTCTGATGACACACTGCTGGCCGGGCAGGACAGCTTTTCCAGGGCGAACTCTGCCAGTTGCGGCCACACATCCAGTTTGGCTGCCCAGTAGTCCAGCGGATCTTAAAGGGAATCTGTCGCCTATTTTGAGCATATAAAACCGTTAACATAGCAATGTGCAATAAAGTACCTTCATTCCAGCAAGGGTCTTCTTTCTTTTATTCAACTTTTCATTTAGATGAAAAAGCAGTTTTTCTGATCTGCTAATTAGGCCTCAAGGTGCCCAGAGGGGCGTTATTACTCTCCTCCAGTGCCCAGTAACGCCCCCCTGCAGTGCCCAGCTCGCCGTTCTTCCAAGCCCAGCACGCCTCTTAAGAAATAAATTTACTCCCACATCCTTGCCGAATGGCGCCGCCCCCTCCACTACGTCATGTAATTTATTTACCCCACCATCCTTGCGTCCTCCTTTCTTGGCTTCCAAAATCCCGCACAGCGTCAGTATCGCTGACTGTCTGCGCCTGTACGATACTCCTGGTCTTGAGGGCAACAGCCTCAATAGTGTCACTGGGCATGCGCCGAGCCCAGTGACGTAATCAGAGGGCTGTTGCCTCAGGACCCAGGAGCATCGTATAGGCGCAGGCAGTCAGCGATACTGCGGCTGCGCAGGATTTCGGTGCAAGATGAGGAGGCAGAGGCGGACATTGTTGCAGGACCAACGGCGTGAGAAGGTCGAGGCAGAATCGGCGTCACCTGGTCAAGTTGCTGGTGTGGCTGTGCAAGAACCACATTCCCCCAGTGGGCCGTAAAGGACATGTATTGTCCCTGACTGTAGTTACAGCTCCACACGTCGGCGATATCTGTTCTACATACAGGGCCGTCTTTAACGCGGGGCAAAAGAAGCATCTGCCCCGGGCCCAGTTGCTTATGGGGGGCCCAAAGCAGCTGCCTCTTGAGCCCCGTTGGCCACTGCCCACAAATTCAATGACATCGTCGTAAAATATCTTGCCTCCGCTCCGCCGACTCCGTGTCCCGATCCTATCCTTCACTATGCGAGCGCCATGGCTCACATAGTGAAGGACTTACTTGCTTGCTCCTGCTCCCGACCTCCCCTGCCCTTTGCGTACGCCGTTCACTGTGACGTCACGCGGAGGCACTGAAACGCTAGGGTGAGCCGAGCCCCGGTCTCCTTCCTGAACTGCAGAGCAGTGCCCACTTCCAGCCCTGAGCCCAGCTGCCCAGAGCACTGATCCTGAGCCGCTGGAGTCTTCAGAACTGGATGGATTTACAGTCAATGTAAGCTATATTATATATATTACTTGTTTTATGTGAGTGAGGGTGCTGGGTGGTTGGAGAAGGGGGGGGGTGGAGAAGGGGGATGGAGGAGTTAGTAGTACAGTACTATCTGCACATTGAAAAAAATTAATAAATCTGCAAAATACTATATATTTGTGTCAGAAGTTATGCTTTTTTAATTTTTAGAATAATGATACAGCCATTTTATTTGATATTTTTGTGCTGATTCTTTTTTTCCCTCTCTATATTTAGTTATCTTTATATATATATATATATATATATATATATATATATTGTAACGGAACGCCTAGCACCCCGACCGGGTACCTCCGTCGATAGATGCTCCTTGTGCTTCCAGAGGACTCCAAGCACTCCACTTGACACCGTCAGCACTGCAGACCCCACGAACCGCCGAAGCTCGGTGGAGGTCTCGCCGTCTCCTACCCACCCTGGACCTACGACAAGGCTCCAGGCTCCAGTGGGTGAACCTCTCCTAAATCCAGAGACAGGAACCAGGAGCAAGCTCTTACAAGAGCTTATACTCAGGGGAGTATTATGATATAGCAATCCCCAAGAGTGTAGTTATCCCATGAGCCAAGACTTCATGAAGGTATAAAACAGGAACTCTCTTTATTTTAACACACAAGCATTTTATACACATCTCCCAACAATGTTACCACCCACAGGGTTTTGTAAAAACAGCCAATCACATGTACCTACAGTATTCAACCTTCCCAGCAATTGTACACAAAATCCCCTTCCCTTTATCTGTAACGCAATAAACAAAATACAATGAGCATTGTCTGAGACGCAATTAACTAACACAATGAACATTGTCTGAGACGCAATCCACAAAATACCATTACCAAACGTAATGGACTAACTTGAACCCTGGTCTAATTCGTGGGGGTGAGAGTTCAAGTTAGTCCAAGTCCTTTGTGAACAAATGAGGCCTGGCTGATGAGAGGGCCCATAATCCTGGGGCAAGAGGCTAGCAGCCAGGCCCCTCCAAAACCCAGTGGCGAGGTTGGTTTCGCCACATATATATATAGTTATTAAGATATTGGCATGCTTGTTCTTCCAACAACATATATCTGTTAATACTGTAAACATATACTATAAGACCGAGGCTAAAAGAAGCTGCAGGTGGTAAATAGGTCAAGCTAAGGACTTATATGTGAACCAGTTCTTTATGTTTACATTATTAAAGTTTACTACTCTATGAGGTGTGTGGATTTTCTTTTCTTTCTGTGTGTGTTGTGGTGGAGGGCGTGATTGCATTCAAGGGTGTGAGAAGGCAGGATCCAGGGGGCCCAAGTAAATTTTTGCCCAGAGTCCAATCAATATTAAAGATGGCCCTGTCTACATGTGTGTGCAGGGCTGGTACTGCGTTTTTGGCAAAGAGATGACAGCTTGGGACTCTCCACCTCGGCTCGGCACAAGCCATCAGTTCTCTGAAAGGTGCAGAGTCCACCACTTGGAAAGGGAGGGACTGCAGCACCAGCTACTTGGACAGGAGCACGTTCAGCTTCTGCACCGTTGGATGAGTGCACGCATACTGTTGTCTCTTGGCAATCGCCTCGGTGATTGATTGCTGATGGAATGACTGACAAGGAGGAGCAGGATCATCAGGACCAGCAGATGATGGGAAGGACAGACAACTCCCTTCGGCTTAGGTGGTGAAGCCTTGACTGCCTGAAATCGGGTGCATGCCACTGGTTGCTGCAGCGGTTGCTGCAGCAGGCTGGACCACCACATCAGAGCCACGGTTCTCCCAGGCCACTTTATTGTGACGCTGTATATGTTGACACAGGACCGTGGTGTCAACATTTGCACCCTGACCACTCTTCACCTTCTGCCCACAGATTCTACAAATGGCCATGTTCACCTCCTCCGGTGGCTGAACAAAAAACTGCCACACCGCCTAGCAGGTCATTTTCTAATACCCCAGAGTGGCATTACCACCTCTTTTGGGCCCCCACTATCTTTGTTGGTGCATCATGTATCATCTCCTATATTTAATGTCATGCCCTGCAATATGTGTGTATGTATTTCCTTGAGAATTAACGTTCAAGTGTAATGTGCCTGGTTCACCAGAAGGTGGCGGCAATCTTGGCAATGCTGGTAAGCAGAGGATGGAACCTTCTCTCCATCTCTCTTGCTCCCTCTAGGGAGGAGTTTAGTTAGATAAAGTCAGTCTAGTCTACCCCCTGTAAGGTGAAGGTTTTGTGTCGGCCAGCAGAGCACTGTCTGCTCTGCTGGGCCCGCAGGCCCTGCCTGTGAGTTCTACATGGTTGCATGTCCCCTCCTGGGTGTGCATTGCCTAAAAGCCAAGCTAAGTAAGCTTGAAGCTTAAAGTAAGAGACAGTAAGAGACAGACTACAGACAGCTAAGATACAGTTCCAGCAGAAGAGGAAAGGTTCCTATTGAATCCAGCCGACATAGCAGAACTGAGAAAACTATAGTATAGCAGTGCAGAGATTGTTGCAGAAGTGTTTCCCTGCCAGATCTACATGCCAAACTCTGCTGATGACCAAGATAAAGTCTGGAAATTGTTTGGATTGCCGTTTATTCAAGTAAAGCTGTTAACTGCATTACTAAAAGTCTGCACACAATTATTCCTTCATCACCAAGTTATTCATTCCTTTTTGCACTGCTTCGTCCAACCACGTCTGGGATCCAAGGATATCCAGGTAGGAGCACCGTGACACATGCATACAACACCTTCAGAGAGATTGTAGGCCACTCTACACCACTCTGGCAATCCTACACCTGGTTACCAACACTACCATCTACAAAGGGGACTCCATGTCCTCGTTGCTTCAATGCAATTGGCGTCACGACTACTTGCTATGTAAGAGAGACATATATTGTAAAAACCTCCTAAAGGGTAAGGGATACCCCAGACGTTGCATTGCAAATTTACCCCAACACTCCACACTGACTGACTGCTACAGCCACTGCTTCCGTGAACCCCTGCACCACTACTTTCTGGGTAGGTAGTCTCCTGCAAAGCGGGTGGTCTACCCCGGGCACGTTTGGCTCCCGGCCTCCCACCCTGCTGACTCCCGGCCACGCTAGCGACTTGCTGGTTCCGCCGCTGCCTCACGGGCAAGCTGCCACCCTCTTCTGCCGATAATGATGAAGCCCCTAATTCACCCGGCTCCCAAATGCGATCAGCTATATCATCATCATCGAGTACAGTCTGCACGTCACTGATGTCCTTCTCAACCGTCTCTGGGTCAGGAGCCTGACTGCTCGCAACACCAGCTCCCACGCCACTCTCCTCATCACTACTTTCCCGCCTAGCGGAGGAAGTGGCGGATGTCTCCTCCACATCTTGGCTGGCCAGTAGCTGCTGACTGTCCTCTAGTAGCTCGTCCTCGCTGTATAGTGGAGCTGAGCCCCCAGCATATAATACTTCTCTGGCTGAGGGAACAGAAAAGGACAGAGGCAGGTTAAGGACAGGTGAGGGCACAGGGCCTGCTCCCGGGCCATGCCAACTAAGGGTTGTGTCTGACAAACCTAACGACTCTTGGCTGGGGGTGTCTGATGTCACTTGGGACGAAGTGGATGACCGAGTCAACCATTCAAGAACCGCTGGGTTGCTGGTCAAGACACGACCGCTAGATGACACCGGGAGCTCAGGCCTCTCACTGCGACTCCTGCTGCCACAGCCCGATACTCTGCTGTGACCTGTGCCCACACCACACCTGGCACTTCTCTGTCTGACATACTGTCAGATCAAATAAACAAATAAAAAGGAAATTAAAACACCCTAAAAAATCTGTAATTTTCGCACTTCACCACACAACGGCTAATAAGCCCTTTTTTCCCACTAATACACACCAAAAAATGCTTTAGAACATATAACTGCACCACACAAGGGCAAATTAGACATAGAAATATTTCCTTGTAATAAACCCTGTTAATGGCTGTATCGCACAGCACTTTCACCCCAATAACAAGAACGGTTTGCTGGAATTACAGAGCTGTATAATGGCAATGTGGATCCGCAGTCAGTGCAGCAAGGTGTAATAGGATTGTTCCTACTACCCAGGCTGTCCCCTCCCCTACTGAACCCTGTTCTACATAAATGCTGTGGAATGATTCCTCCCTATCCTTTCCCTGAACTTCTATTCAGCAAAATAAAAGTTTTAAAGTCTTTCCTAGCACTGTCCCTAGCGTCTGCTGACGTCTCTCCCTGCACTAAGTGCACTGGAAAATGGCAGAATCCAAGATGGCTGAGGCTATTTATAGGGCTGTGACATCACAGAGCTGACTGGCTGCTGATTGGCTGCATGCATGGCATTGTGTGTGATTTCTCGTTCCCAGAGTTCCTTGCTTCATGTCCTAACATGTGCAGCAGCAATTTTAGGAAAAAATGCGATTCGTTACCACGAAGCACGAGGAAATTTGGATTCGGTGCATAATTACTCTCTGTTCTTCATTTAATGAGGGACCTTCTGTATATTCCTCTAGATTCTAGTGTTGGGCGTGAATATTCGAATCGTGAATTCACGAATATCGCCACTTTGAGAATTCGCGAAGATTTAGAATATAGTGCTATATAGTCGTAATTTCGATTATTCTACTTTTTTTTTCCATCAGTAACCTCCCTTCTTGCTTGTGGGCCAATGAGAAGGCTGCAATGTCTTTGTCTGAGCTTAGCAACATCCCTAGCAACCAATAGGAAAGTTGCCTCCCCCTTACTATATAAGAACCTCCCCAGCAGCCCTTGTATGCAGTATTTTGCAGATCTGAGAGAGAGAGCAGTGACATTGCTGTGCTCTGTGCTTTACTGTGTCATTACATTAGATACTTAGATAGCTTATATATAATACAGATAGTTAGTGGGAGATAGTCAGTGTAGGTTATATCCTGATATAGTGGAGCTGATCGGTTCTGCTGTCCATACATACATGCTACAGACATAGTGCTGTGATGTCACAAGTTCAAAACAATATTGAGTGCACCAATCAGTAATATGTAGTCAGACCTGCTAAAATGTGAAGTTGTACATATTGCGGCAAAATATGTGCATCATTAATTGTCGATTTGCACATTCGCGAATATATTGGAGCACTCTTTCTGCACATAAAGCTATTTTTGATGTTCTGCCGTGCCAACCATTTCCTCCAGTCTCAGGAAACTTCTAGCAGCTTGAAAAATGTAGCAAAAGTGACCCACGCCTGTATTGCAAGCGCAATACGTGCATATTACATTGCCGATTTTAGCAATCAAGAAAATAATCTCGAATTCGCAAATTATTTGCCCAAATAATCGCGAAATATCGCGAATTCGAATATTGCCCCTGCCGCTCATCACTACTAGATTTTTTGATCCTCTGATAAAACAAGGTAATAATCTGTATCTGATAAGATCGGAGCTTCTTCTTCATATGCAGGGCCGCTGATAGGCCAGTACAGCTGGCCCAGTTGTACCGGGCCCGGCTGGCAGGGGGGCCCGGGCAGCCTCGACAATTAATGTTTTTTTTTAAAAAAAAAAAAAAAAAAAAAAACCTCCACAGCCCTGACCGCTAGTCAACGTAGCGACCCCCCCCCCCCCCCCCCCCCCGCTTTCTACGTTTTTTGTTTTTTTTTTTAAATCGCCGCTCAGTACTACCTGCCTGCTTGCTGTGCCTGTAGGGACTATTTCCTCTGTTTCGGGCGCGGAAGAGTATCTCTTCTCTTCTCTCTCCCGCGCCCGCTCCTCTGCTCTGCTCAGTCCCGGAATCAAGTCCCGGCCAGCTTGTCGGCTGTTTTTTTTACCGCCGCTTCCGGGTAGGTCTTCTGCGGGACTGGGCGTTCCTATTTGATTGACAGGCTTCCGACCGTCGCATACTGCGCGTCACGAGTTGCCAAAAGAAGCCGAAGACCGTGCAACATCGACTGTGTCAGGTGGGGGTCAGCGTCTGTGTCAGGTGAGGTGGCCAGGTGGGGTCAGCGTCTGTGTCAGGTGGGGGTCAGCGTCTGTGTCAGGTGGGGGTCAGCGTCTGTGTCAGGTGAGGTGGCCAGGTGGGGTCAGCGTCTGTGTCAGGTGGGGGTCAGCGTCTGTGTCAGGTGGGGGTCAGCGTCTGTGTCTGGTGGGGGTCAGCGTCTGTGTCAGGTGAGGTGGCCAGGTGGGGTCAGCGTCTGTGTCAGGTGGGGGTCAGCGTCTGTGTCAGGTGGGGGTCAGCGTCTGTGTCAGGTGAGGTGGCCAGGTGGGGTCAGCGTCTGTGTCAGGTGGGGGTCAGCGTCTGTGTCAGGTGGGGGTCAGCGTCTGTGTCTGGTGGGGGTCAGCGTCTGTGTCAGGTAGGGGTCAGCGTCTGTGTCAGGTGGGGGTCAGCGTCTGTGTCAGGTAGGGGTCAGCGTCTGTGTCAGGTGGGGGTCAGCGTCTGTGTCAGGTGGGGCCCCCTGATCACCCCCCTGTCATTGATTACCCCCCTGTCATTGATCAACCCCCTGTAAAGCTCCATTCAGACGTCCGCATGATTTTTACGGATCCACTGATAGATGGATCGGATCCGCAAAACGCATCCGGACGTCTGAATGAAGCCTTACAGGGGCGTGATCAATGACTGTGGTGATCACCCCATATAGACTCCCTGATCACCCCCCTGTCATTGATTACCCCCCTGTCATTGATCAACCCCCTGTAAAGCTCCATTCAGACGTCCGCATGATTTTTACGGATCCACTGATAGATGGATCGGATCCGCAAAACGCATCCGGACGTCTGAATGAAGCCTTACAGGGGCGTGATCAATGACTGTGGTGATCACCCCATATAGACTCCCTGATCACCCCCCTGTCATTGATTACCCCCCTGTCATTGATCAACCCCCTGTAAAGCTCCATTCAGACGTCCGCATGATTTTTACGGATCCACTGATAGATGGATCGGATCCGCAAAACGCATCCGGACGTCTGAATGAAGCCTTACAGGGGCGTGATCAATGACTGTGGTGATCACCCCATATAGACTCCCTGATCACCCCCCTGTCATTGATTACACCCCTGTCATTGATCAACCCCCTGTAAAGCTCCATTCAGACGTCCGCATGATTTTTACGGATCCACTGATAGATGGATCGGATCCGCAAAACGCATCCGGACGTCTGAATGAAGCCTTACAGGGCTTACAGAAGGCGGCGTCTGGGGAGGGGCCAAGGGCGGGGCCAGGGGTGTGGCTGAAGGAGGGATCAGGGGGTGGAGCTGAAGGGGGCCCCGTCATGTATGCCGTACGGGGCCCCATGATTTCTATCAGCGGCCCTGTTCATATGCACGATGGTCCATGATAACCGTCTCATTCCACCACCACCTATTGTTGGCCGGTTTGATGACTATCTGAATCTGTTTTCTCAAGGTGTTGATAGCTTGTCTTTCTTTGTAGGTGAGATTACATTGTACGTGAGGATCTAATCTCAAATCATGAAAGTCTTTGGAAGTAAGGCTAGTTGCAGACTGGCGTCAGAGATCCAGCAGGCTGTTCCAAAAGAAAAGCACCGGGCCCTTCCTGATGAATGTGTAAGAATATCTTCCAGTAACTGTGTGTCTGGTTTCCTGGGCCTTGCACTCTGTCTCTCTACCATGGCAACGTCTCTTTTTATAGTGAGTTTTCATATATAAGATCCAAAAACAATTGGAGGGCATCTGGTCTGGAGGTGGGACTAAAGTCCTTTCTGTAATAGAGAATAGGTATATTTGGATAACTTTCTTTTTCTTTTCAAAATCTTTTTATTGATTTCAAAAGAACATAAACGTAATAACGTACAGAATTACAATGCGGTGTAAATGACATGTCCAGTCAATGCATGATCATTAAAGGCATATTTACGGAGTCAGGGAATCCTGAGGACACATTATACCGGTCTGCTCCCACCTACAGTTACATGACTCAAAATGGTCCTAGAGTATATCATATGATACAAAGGTGGTTATAGCAGCTATACTGTGTACAGTAATATAGTTAAACTAAAAAAATGGCTAGACCCTAATTGATTCAAAGAACTGCAAAGTTAGTGAGGTAAAACAATGAAGTAATATCAGGCAATTCAGGCAGTGCCATGTAAAGGGGGAGGTGATGACAAAGACATATGACCTATGACAAGGGGGAAAAAACGTAAGGGAAGGAGGATGGGGTAAGGATAAAGAGATTAATATTTGTAGCCTGGCCTGTGAGAGGACGAACTCAGATACAAGGCTTCACGTATATTTGAAGGTATAAATGAACCATCTGTGGAATCTTGAAGCTACAGTCCTGATCAAAAGTTTAAGACCACTTGAAAAATGGCAAAAAATCCTATCTAGCATGGCTGGATCTTAACAAGGTTCCAAGTAGAGCTTCAACATGCAACAAGAAGAAATTGGAGTGAGACAAAACATTTTTTGAGCATTCAATTTATTGAAAACAACGAATAAACTGAAACAGGCTGTTTTTCAGCTGATCAAAAGTTTAGGACCACAGCTCCAAAAAAAAACTAAACCCCCTCAAAACAGAAATCCAACTTCCAAACATGAACTCAGTAATGAGTAGCTCCGCAGTTATATGTTGATCACTTCAAAAATTTGTTTCGGCATGCTTGATGCAAGCGTTTCCATGAAGTGAGTGAGTGGGAACATTTCTCCAAGTGGTGAAGACGGCCGCACGAAGGCCATCTACTGTCTGGAACTGTTGTCCATTTTTGTAAACTTCCCTTGCCATCCATCCCCAAAGGTTCTCAATTAGATTTAGATCAGGGGAACACGCAGGATGGGCCAAAAGAGTGATGTTATTCTCCTGGAAGAAGTCCCTTGTCCTGCGGGCATTGTGTCCTGTTGAAAAACCCAGTCGTTACCACACAGACGAGGGCCCTTAGTCATGAGGAATGCTCTCTGCAACATCTGGACATAGCCAGCGGCCGTTTGACGTCCCTGCACTTCCTGAAGCTCCATTGTTCCACTGAAGGAAAAAGCACCCCAGACCATTATGGCGCCCCCTCCACTGTGGCGCGTAGAAAACATCTCAGGTGGGATCTGCTTGTCATGCCAGTAATGTTGGAAACCATCAGGACCATCAAGGTTACATTTTTTCTCATCAGAAAATAAAACTTTCTTCCACCTTTGAATGTCCCATGTTTGGTGCTCTCTTGCAAAGTCCAAACGAGCAGTTCTGTGGTGTTCAAGGAGACAAGGTCTTTGAAGACGTTTTTTGTTTTTGAAGCCCTTCAATCTCAGGTGCCGTCTGATGGTTATGGGGCTGCAGTCAGCCCCAGTAAGGGCCTTTATTTGGGTCGAGGATCGTCCAGTGTCTTGACGGACAGCCAATTGGATCCTCCGGCTCAGTGCTGGTGAAATTTTTTTGGGTCTTCCACTTGACTTTTTTGTTCCATAACCCTCAGGATCATTTAAGAAATTCCAAATGACTGTCTTACTGCGTCCCACCTCAGCAACGATGGCGCGCTGTGAGAGACCCTGCTTATGCAGTTCAACAACCCGACCACGTTCAAAAAGGGAGAGTTTTTTTGCCTTTGCCATCACAACGTGTGACTACCTGACAGGAAATGACAATGAATCCACAGCTTTGCACAGATTTGGCCTTTTAAAGGCATGTGGTCCTAAAATTTTGATCAGCTTAAAAACAGCCTGTTTCAGTTTAATCGTTATTTTCAATTACTTGAATGCTCAAAAAAAGTTTTGTTTCACTCTCATTTCTTCTTGTTGCATGTTGAAGCTCTACTTGGAACCTTGTTAAGATCCAACAATGTAAAATACAGTTGCAAGAAAAAGTATGTGAACCCTTTGGAATGATATGGATTTCTGCGCAAATTGGTCATAAAATGTGATCTGATCTTCATCTAAGTCACAACAATAGACAATGACAGTCTGCTTAAACTTATAACACACAAAGAATTAAATGTTACCATGTTTTTATTGAACACACCATGTAAACATTCACAGTGCAGCTGGAAGAAGTATGTGAACCCCTAGACTAATGACATCTTCAAGAGCTAATTGGAGTGAGGTGTCCAATCAATGAGATGAGATTGGAGGTGTTGGTTACAGCTGCCCTGCCCTATAAAAAAACACACACCAGTTCTGGGTTTGCTTTTCACAAGAAGCATTGCCTGATGTGAATGATGCCTCAAACAAAAGAGCTCTCAGAAGACCTACGATTAAGAATTGTTGACTTGCATAAAGCTGGAAAGGGTTATAAAAGTATCTCCAAAAGCCTTGCTGTTCATCAGTCCACGGTAAGACACATTGTCTATAAATGGAGAAAGTTCAGCACTGCAGCTACTCTCCCTAGGAGTGGCTGTCCTGTAAAGATGACTGCAAGAGCACAGCGCAGACTGCTCAATGAGGTGAA